>NC_060130.1:842057309-842365142 GCF_021461395.2 Schistocerca americana | reverse complement strand
CAGCTTTGAGAATTGTACTATTTATCGAGTAATCGAATTCCAACGGATTTCTTTCGGAACTCATGTGGATCACCTCACGCTTTTCGTTATTTAGCGTCAACTGCCACCTGCCACACCATACAGCAATCTTTTCTAAATCGCTTTGCAACTGATACTGGTCTTCGGATGACCTTACTGGACGGTAAATTACAGCATCATCTGCGAACAACCTAAGACAACTGCTCAGATTGTCACTCAGGGCATTTATATAGATCAGGAACAGCAGAGGTCCCAGGACGCTTCCCTGGGGAACACCTGATATCACTTCAGTTTTACTCGATGGATTGCCATCTATTACTACGAACTGCGACCTTCCTGACAGGAAATCACGAATCCAGTCGCACAACTGAGACGATACCCCATAGGCCCGCAGCTTGATTAGAAGTCGCTTGTGAGGAACGGTGTCAAAAGCTTTCCGGAAATCTAGAAATAAGGAATCAACTTGAGATCCCATGTCGATAGCGACCATTACTTCGTGCGAATAAAGCGCTAGCTGCGTTGAACAAGAACGATGTTTTCTGAAGCCATGCTGATTACGTATCAATAGATCGTTCCCTTCGAGATGATTCATAATGTTTGAATACAGTATATACTCCAAAACCCTACTGAAAACCGACGTCAATGATATAGGTCTGTAGTTCGATGGATTACTCCTACTACCCTTCTTAAACACTGGTGCGACCTGCGCAATTTTCCAATCTGTAGGTACAGATCTATCGGTGAGCGAGCGGTTGTATATGATTGCTAAGTAGGGAGCTATTATATCAGCGTAATCTGAAAGGAACCTAATCGGTATACAATCTGGACCTGAAGACTTGCCCGTATCAAGCGATTTGAGTTGCTTCGCAACCCCTAAGGTATCCACTTCTAAGAAACTCATGCTAGCAGCTGTTCGTGTTTCAAATTCTGGAATATTCCATTCGTCTTCCCTGGTGAAGGAATTTCGGAAAACTACGTTCAATAACTCCGCTTTAGCGGCACAGTCGTCGCTAACAGTACCATCGGCACTGCGCAGCGAAGGTATTGACTGCGTCTTGCCGCTTGTGTACTTTACATACGACCAGAATTTCTTCGGATTTTCTACCAAATTTCGAGACAATGTTTCGTTGTGGAACCTATTAAAGGCATCTTGCATTGAAGTCCGTGCCAAATTTCTCGCGTCTGTAAATTTTAGCCAATCTTCGGGATTTTGCGTTCTTCTGAACTTCGCATGCTTTTTCAGTTGTCTCTGCAACAGCGTTCGGACCTGTTTTGTGTACCATGGGGGATCAGTTCCATCTCTTACCAATTTATGAGGTATGAATCTCTCAATTGCTGTTGCTACTATATCTTTGAATTTGAGCCACATCTCGTCTACATTTCCATAGTCAGTTCGGAAGGAATGGAGATTGCCTCTTAGGAAGGCTTCTAGTGACACTTTATCCGCTTGACCCTAGCTACAACGACCTTGTGATCACTAATCCCTGTATCAGTCATGATGCTCTCTATTAGCTCTGGATTGTTTGTGGCTAAGAGGTCAAGTGTGTTTTCGCAACCATTTACAATTCGCGTGGGTTCGTGGACTAACTGCTCGAAATAACTTTCGGAGAAAGCATTTAGGACAATCTCGGAAGATGTTTTCAGCCTACCACCGGTTTTGAACAAGTATCTTTGCCAACATATCGAGGGAAGGTTGAAGTCCCTACAAACTATAACCGTATGAGTGGGGTATTTATTTGTTACGAGACTCAAATTTTCTCTGAACTGTTCAGCAACTATATCATCGGAGTCTGAGGGTCGGTAGAAGGAGCCAATTATTAACTTAGTTCGGCTGTTAAGTATAACCTCCACCCATACCAATTCCCACGGAGTATCTACTTCGACTTCACTACAAGATAAACCACACTGACAGACACAAACATTCCACCACCAATTCTGCCTAATCTATCTTTCCTGAACACCGTCTGAGACTTCGTAAAAATTTCTGCAGAACTTATTTCAGGCTTTAACCAGCTTTCTGTACCTATAAAGATTTCAGCCTCTGTGCTTTCTATTAGCGCTTGAAGCTCAGGGACTTTCCCAGCACAACTACAACAATTTACAACTACAATTCCGACTGTTCCTTGATCCAAGCACGTCCTGTATTTGCCATGCACCCTTTGAGATTGCAGCCTACCCCGTACTTTCCCGAGGCCTTCTAACCTAAAAAACCGCCCAGTCCACGCCACACAGCCTCCGCTACCCGTATAGCCGCCAGCTGAGTGTAGTGAACTCCTGACCTATTCAGCGGAACCCGAAACCCCACCACCCTATGGCGCAAGTCAAGGAATCTGCAGCCAACACGGTCGCAAAACCGTCTGAGCCTCTGATTCAGACCCTCCACCCGGCTCTGCACCAAAGGTCCGCAGTCGGTTGTGTCAACGGTGCTGCAGATTGTGAGCTCTGCCTTCATCTCGTAAGCAAGACCGGCAGCCTTCACCAAATCAGATAGCCGCTGGAATCCAGAGAGAATTTCCTCAGATCCAAAGCGACACACGTCATTAGTGCCGACATGTGCCACCACCTGCAGCTGGTTGCACCCTGTGCTCTTCATGGCATCCGGAAGGACCCTTTCCACATCAGGAATGAGTCCACCCGGAGTGCACACGGAGTGCACACTGGATTTCTTCCCCTCCTCAGCCGCCATATCCCTAACAGTGGAGCTCCTAACTACCAATGAGCCCACCCTCTGCGATTGCCCAGACCTTGAAGGCTGAGAATCATCCTCTGAAACAGGGCAGGCAGCTGTATCTGGCTCAGCCAGAGGCAGTACCTGAAACCTGTTTGTCAGACGCACCGGGGAGGCTTTCTGATCAGCCTCCGGGGACGTCTTTCGCTGCCTGCCACGCCTTGGAACGACCTCCCAATCAACCACAGGCGAGGGTTCAGCCCCACTGCGGGCAGCAACCGGGGCAACCACAGCGGCAGACCGATCTGGGGACAGGCGGGACGAGGTTGACATCCCCGTGATACCCAAGTCCGGCTCCCCACAGTGGTGCCCATTGACAACAGCCTCAAGCTGCGCTACCGAAGTCAGCGCCGCCTGCAGCTGTGAGCGAAGGGATATTCTTAGGTTAGTTAGGTTTAAGTAGTTCTAAGTTCTAGGGGACTGATGACCTCAGATGTTAAGTCCCATAGTGCTCAGAGCCATTTGAACCATTTTGAACCAAACGCGATCTGATTGCTATACATTGACAACATGACTTCCAATAATTAAGACAAAAGAATAGCCCTGAATTGCAAGAAATCCTAACAATAATACAAATCCAAAAAATATGAAATGAAATAAATATAAAACTATCTCCAGCTCTGTTAATTGCCTAAAATCACTTCAATCACGAATCCCGATAGTGGAAACCACATTCTTTTTCATAAGTAACTTACCTCACAGAAAATCTTCATAGCACGAACTACAGCAAGTAGCAACAATCGCCAGCTAAATAAAAGGGTTCTAACTATTATAGACTCTAACTACTAGAAGTCATATGGTTCGCAAAAGGAAGATTTTGTTGAAGAGCAAACGATGAATTTAGAAAATGTTACCTTATTCATGTGACATCAAGTTCCAAAATTATATAGTTGTCAATAATTCCACTACCCAAAAGTTATCAACCATACGTCCACCATCATACCTTTAATTGCATCTTTTCTTGTAAGAAATTTCATCCATTTCACACTGCGTATCCTACCAACATAGAGCATCCACTAAGAAAAACATTTCGATACACTTCTCTATCCACTCGCTAACTGCTAATCCGTTCAACCACAGAATCTCTTGCCGAGGGCGCAGAGTGCTGTCAGCGATATTAACACAGTCTATAGCGCTGCCAACATAAAACAGGCTACTTACAAAGGCAATCGAATGGATGTATGAAGGATGCCTGGAACGGAAGACAATACGAAAACGTTAATAAGTGATTGCATGTTATAACTGTAGAAAAATGAATGGGACATGTCAAGCATAGGCAGGAGAACATAAGAATTTCTCCCTAATATCAGGGCTAGACTAAAAAAGAGTTTTCTTAACTCGTTGAGTGCATTCATACATTACCTGACTGGCCATGGCCCATATGCTACATACACTCCTGGAAATTGAAATAAAAACACCGTGAATTCATTGTCCCAGGAAGGGGAAACTTTATTGACACATTTCTGGGGTCAGATACATCACATGATTACACTGACAGAACCACAGGCACATAGACACAGGCAACAGAGCATGCACAATGTCGGCACTAGTACAGTGTATATCCACCTTTCGCAGCAATGCAGGCTGCTATTCTCCCATGGAGACGATCGTAGAGATGCTGGATGTAGTCCTGTGGAACGGCTTGCCATGCCATTTCCACCTGGCGCCTCAGTTGGACCAGCGTTCGTGCTGGGCGTGCAGACCGCGTGAGACGACGCTTCATCCAGTCCCAAACATGCTCAATGGGGGACAGATCCGGAGATCTTGCTGGCCAGGGTAGTTCAAAAATGGCTCTGAGCACTATGCGACTCAACTGCTGATGTCATCAGTCGCCTAGAACTTAGAACTAATTAAACCTAACTAACCTAAGGACAGCACACAACACCCAGCCATCACGAGGCAGAGAAAATCCCTGACCCCGCCGGGAATCGAACCCGGGAACCCGGGCCAGGGTAGTTGACTTACACCTTCTAGAGCACGTTGGGTGGCACGGGATACATGCGGACGTGCATTGTCCTGTTGGAACAGCAAGTTCCCTTGCCGGTCTAGGAATGGTAGAACGATGGGTTCGATGACGGTTTGGATGTACCGTGCACTATTCAGTGTCCCCTCGACGATCACCAGTGGTGTACGGCCAGTGTAGGAGATCGCTCCCCACACCATGATGCCGGGTGTTGGCCCTGTGTGCCTCGGTCGTATGCAGTCCTGATTGTGGCGCTCACCTGCACGGCGCCAAACACGCATACGACCATCATTGGCACCAAGGCAGAAGCGACTCTCATCGCTGAAGACGACACGTCTCCATTCGTCCCTCCATTCACGCCTGTCGCGACACCACTGGAGGCGGGCTGCACGATGTTGGGGCGTGAGCGGAAGACGGCCTAACGGTGTGCGGGACCGTAGCCCAGCTTCATGGAGACGGTTGCGAATGGTCCTCGCCGATACCCCAGGAGCAACAGTGTCTCTAATTTGCTGGGAAGTGGCGGTGCGGTCCCCTACGGCACTGCGTAGGATCCTACGGTCTTGGCGTGCATCCGTGCGTCGCTGCGGTCCGGTCCCAGGTCGACGGGCACGTGCACCTTCCGCCGACCACTGGCGACAACATCGATGTACTGTGGAGACCTCACGCCCCACGTGTTGAGCAATTCGGCGGTACGTCCACCCGGCCTCCCGCATGCCCACTATACGCCCTCGCTCAAAGTCCGCCAGCTGCACATACGGTTCACGTCCACGCTGTCGCGGCATGCTACCAGAGTTAAAGACTGCGATGGAGCTCCGTATGCCACGGCAAACTGACTGACACTGACGGCGGCGGTGCACAAATGCTGCGCAGCTATCGCCATTCGACGGCCAACACCGCGGTTCCTGGTGTGTCCGCTGTGCCGTGCGTGTGATCATTGCTTGTACAGCCCTCTCGCAGTGTCCGGAGCAAGTATGGTGGGTCTGACACACCGGTGTCAATGTGTTCTTTTTTCCATTTCCAGGAGTGTATCTATACAACACCAAAAGACTGATGAACGACAGTTGTTCCTCCAGCAGTGTGGGTACACCAGAACACACGTTGTGGGACTGCATGCTCTATGATGATGTGGCGGGTAATGGCCATCAGGCATTAAGGATGTTTAATCCCAAAGCCACACTGTGGAGTGTGTCAGTCTCTCGCGTCTTTGAAGGCACTGCAGCCACAGTATCCAGGAAGGTCAAGGAAGACTTCACGAGGCATTCAACCACACATCAGCATTCTGCCATCCAAGCTGGGCAACGTGGACAACATATTCTGCAGATGGAGAAAACACTTCTGAAGTTAGAGACCGCAAATGAAATAATTTTTCAAGAATTTACACTGCTTTGGTGCAAGTGATCATGGTAGTTGTTGATTAGGGTAGTTTGGGGGGGGGGGTGAGTTGCAAAATCGACCATCTACAGGTTAGATGCACCAAAATAATAAAAAAAAGAAAGAACAGATTGTTTAGTGCTAACAGTAGAATTAGTAGTTGGGTGACTGGATGTGGGGTCTACTGTAGTTCTGCAGTAGTAGCAGTAGTGGTAGAATTTAAAAAAAAATAATTATCGGAAATAAGTTGTTAATATACAAATGTGCTATTATCCAAGAAAATGTGATTTTTATGATCTATTTTAGCTTTTCAAATAATAGGATGTAACTGTGAAGAATAAATAAATAAATAGCCAACAAAGTAAGGAAAGTGTTACTGCAGTATTAGTTAAAAAATGTATTCTTGCTGAATTAAAGCTAACTCATTAACAGTAGTTAAGCACACTCAATAATAATTCAAAAGAGTAAAACTATTTCACGATGTAAAAGTAGGCAGAAATTGGAGCAGTCATTAGGTTTTTTATTGTTGAAAGAATTACACACAGATGACCACTGAAGTTTAACAGAATGATTTTATGACAATAAACAAATAACCAATTTCACACACGGACTGTCAGTGAAAACTGCTACGTTAATGTTAAAGTGCGACCACCTGTTTTGCTACACTGGTCATGTAATAAGTAGTAATCCAACAGTCTCTCCAGTTTAAGTATCTGTGACTTCATCATTTTAGTTTGCCAATACATACACAGCCACAGTAAACTACTGAATGCATACTGAGGCCGGCCGTTGTGGCCGAGCGGTTCTAGGCGCTTCAGTCCGGAACCGCGCTGCTGCTACGGTCTCAGGTTCGAATCCTGCCTCGGGCAAGGATGTGTGTGATGTCCTTAGGTTAGTTAGGTTTAAGTAGTTCTAAGTCTAGGGGACTGATGACCTCAGATGTTAATCTCCATATTGCTTAGAGCCATTTGAACCATTTAAATGCATACTGAAAAGTTCTGTTAAGTACAGGTAGTCTTTTTGCTTGGTAATTGATGAAAGTCCAGTTAGAGTACATTGACACTATGTCCCCATGTATCAAGGCACAATAAAGCTAAGCTAAAGCATTCAGAGTTCATGCTTGTTTATCAGTTTTAGAAGTCACTTTAAGAATCAGGGTTAATTTTTTTACAGAGATTCTGAGCCAATCAAACTTTTCAAATCAGAGAAACACTAAATTTTAGGAGGAACAGTTAATGGTAACGAGCAGCTCTTACCTTTCTTGAATGTACAGTCTTAAACATAAAACCAGGCCGCGGGCTGGCCGCCGCAGAGACAAAGTCGTAGATGTGTTCTTAAGAAGACCAACATATCCGGCACCCCTCAGAATTCCAAGTGTAGTCGTACCTACAATCTGGCAACACTGTAGGATGTGGAAACGTACGGAGGAAGTGCTGTCACTCTTCAAGAGCTGTTAAAATGCTCTGTCTGCTCGTGGTCCTGTTCTAAGCGTCGAGCAGTGTAGAAATGAAGTCTCGAGTCCATCCCATTCCCTATATTTTTAAATCGCATTTAGGTTGGCCGCCGAAGTTATCAGTTTGATGGAAACTCAAAGACAATTCGATTCACTTTCTAACCCATCTGTAATAGCAAAAATTTCCAGAAACTATTCCGCAGAACAGCTCATAGCAGCACCAAGATCGGTTTACGATCGAGAGTTTCCTTGCTCTACAGCGGCCAGCAGCTACCGGCTGCCAGCCACACAAAAATGGTTCAAATGGCTCTGAGCACTATGCGACTTAACTTCTGAGGTCATCAGTCGCCTAGAACTCAGAACTAATTAAACATAACTAACCTAAGGACATCACACACATCCATGTCCGAGGCAGGATTCGAACCTGCGATCGTAGCGGTCGCTCGACTCCAGACTGCAGCGCCTAGAACCGCACGGCCACTCCGGCGGCGCCAGCCACACACAACGTGCAGCCACACATCATGCGCCTTCCGACCAGGCGACTGCGGCACAGCGCTGTAAGTGTATTTAGCGTAATATTCCTATTTGAAGTTGTAGTATTCATCTTGCAATTACGTGTTGAAGTTCGCATACCTGAACCTTACGACCGTAAATACTTTAGTATTAAAGAAGACCACTCACAGAAACACAGATGCATTGAGTTGTTGATAGGGACACACAAAAGGAAGAAAACTTGATAACTTTCGGATTTTATGATTTTACAAGCTACAGAAAAATAAAATACACGAATACTCAAACACACATGCAGACACACGAGTATGCCCCTACATGTTTCCAGCAAAACTGAATGTGTACAGTGCATTGAAATATCGTTTTGGGAAGATGCGAGCCACTGGCAAAACACCCGATCTCAACGAGATAGAGCGTGGTTACTAATAATGCTCAGATGCATCGCCTGCAAACTGGACGTCATAAATCAATAACTTTCGCAGTTACTTGTCTCAAGCCTACTGAAAACTAAAAAGGTAATTCACCAGATGCTATTCACATTTTAGAGCATCTACAGTGGTTATACTGTAAACAGTATGAACAGGCAGCACATCTTAATTATAATTATAGACTCAGAAAATGTGTTTCTCGAGATCGCTGTCATTGACACTGTATGTTCCGCGCAGCGAAGGTTATGTACAAGCCACTTCCAGTTGTTTGAAAACGGTGGGGATCCATCGATACAGTGAGGCATTGTCCTCATACAACAACGTAATGGCACATTGTTCCTTCTTGTAGAGAGCTTGGCTCTCCGAGATCTGTACAGTCATTAACTGACAACTCTCCTGTAACTCTGCAGCAGTAGCAGAAACGCGTGTCGAATTCTTCTACTTAACGGACTGATATGCCTTCCGCATCGAGACGGATCGATAGCCAACACTGTCGGCTCTACGCGGACGGCAGGACTTATGCAGATATCTTTGTGTGATGTGACCCGCCGGCATCACAAAACACACGACCAGGTGCAGTAGATTGAACAGGAGAGTGTGGCGGTCTAACTAGTTCACTAAATCATGCATTACAGACAAATGATGTAAGAAAGCAGTGCCCAAGATAGCAAGCTAACATCCGCCTCAACGTTGTACATTTATGGTGGAAGTTATGATCTGAATCCAGAACCAGATTTATCCTTTCAGCCGCGTCAGTGGCCGCGGAGTCTTGGTCGCCATGTCACGGATTGCGCGGCCCCTCTCGCCGGAGGTTCGAGTCATCCCTCGGGCATGGGTGTGTGTGTTGTTCTTAGCATAAGTTGGTTTAAGTAGTGTGTAAGTCTCGGGACCGATGACCTCAGTAGTTTGGTCCCTTAGAAATTCACACACATTTGACAATTTAGCCTTTCAAATGTTGCAGTTGGCGAATTGTTGCCCGCTGTGAGAATAGGCAGTGGTCTGGTGGAAGGGCGCACAGCTAGGGATCTTGGGTACACACTTATCTCTGACCTGGTATCAATAAGGAAAAGGTCACTGTTTAGTTTGTCATTCACAAAAAGTCTAGCCAAAGCTGTCATTGCCGAAACTGTATCGGTTCGCATTGGTTGTAGGCGCTTCAAATGGCGGAGACGAGTGAGTGTGCCTACTACCACTCGCCCTTGGAGTTTGGGTGGACACATGACATGGAACATTGTCTTTCAGCCTTACCGAAACGTCGCTGGAAACCGACACCATTTGCCGCCCTGATCTTCACGCGCGGGCGCACGACTTGCCTCTCCTGCTTCTGAAATCTTGCGTTGAGGCGAGCTAATTCATCGACTAAGTTGTTCATAGATGGCTCCGGTGTCGGCCTATGAGACGGTGGCGTTGTAGTGCATAATACGGTAGCACCCGAAGCAACTGCCGATGAACCGGCCCGGATGGTCGAGTGGTTCTAGGCGCTACAGTGTGGAACCGCGCGACCGCTACGGTCGCAGGTTCGAATCCTGCCTCGGGCGTGGATGTGTGTGATGTCCTTAGGTTAGTTAGGTTTAAGGGGGACTGATGACCTCAGAAGTTAAGTCCCATAGTGCTCAGAGCCATTTGAACCATTTTTTGAACTGCCGATGATATGCGTGATTAGGGGCCGCCCGCCATATTTGCGTGTTCATTTGTAGGCAGATCTGTAAAGGCTGATAAAATAGCCCGAACATGCTGAGTTGAACGACGGAACCAAAACAGCTTGAGAGATTGTTCAGACAGTAGGCTCCGTCCAGGCAGTGCGCATGACGAACGGACCACTTGGGATGGGAAACGACTGGCACTCGATTCGCTATCAACGATCTTATGCAACCGTGATTCTGGCGACAACACAAAACGTTGAAAAACTGCTTCATTTAGAACTGCGAAAGACTGGCACTCAGATCCAATTGTGCAATAACTGCTGTGAACTGTTCCATGTCCGACATAATGTCGAGCGAGAGGAAGATGGCTTCCACTTACGTTAACCACAACTGAGCAACGGTAAGCCAAAAGGGGGGAGGGGCGTGGGGAGGGGGCATCCTGACGTTCCTGTGGCCCATGTGATTGCCGTTGCTTGCAGTCGCCACACGTGTCGTAGTAGAATCTTGCTGTGGTGTCTCAGGTTCTTCTTTCACAGAAGTGAAACTGCTGGAAGCCGCTTTGCAAACAGGTTAAAGTAATACATTTGTAGAAGATAATCATCAAGTTCGATGTCACCACTATGGCAAATGCATTATTTCCTCTTCAATATAAGGATATACGCTGGACGTGAATGCACTGTATACTTTACTCTCAGAATTCATATCTATTAACTGAAACCCGTAAATTCACAGTACAACGCAAACATAGAACCAAACTCGAGTACCAAAGAACAAAGGGGACAAAGATAACATACAATTTTACGAAAGATCCTTAAATTTTAATGCTCACACTGTTTCGACTTGTGTTGATCTTATTGTCTGACGTCGCCACAGCACTAGCCCCAAAAGATAACATCCCTAATAAAGAGACAATAATACAGAACTGATTGCAGAACATGAATATACGCAGGGAGGCTTCGCGAGATACGAACAACATAAAGTTCCAAATCGAGGAAGGCTACTGTGCAGGAAACTGTACGCAATGACAGAAAATGCGGGCTCCAAAATCCGTTGAAAATCAAACCAGCGAACGTACGCAGTCTACGTTCCACTCCATGTTACGTTAACACGAAAAGGGAAACAGTTGTTGTCGGAGCGTGGAAAAAGAAACGCAAAGCGCTGACGTTAATGTCTAGAATGAGTCATCCTCAAGCAAAACTGTCATTCCATCTATAAAGAGTGAAAAAACGACATCTATCATCTACTCGTTATGAGTACAATATGTCTGCTGCTCCGGCGGGGTCACGAATTTTCTCTGCCTCGTGATGACTGGGTGTTGTGTGATGTCCTTAGGTTAGTTAGGTTTAAGTAGTTCTAAGTTCTAGGGGACTGATGACCATAGATGTTAAGTCCCATAGTGCTCAGAGCCATTTGAACCATTTAAATGCATACTGAAAAGTTCTGTTAAGTACAGGTAGTCTTTTTGTTTGGTAATTGATGAAAGTCCAGTTAGAGTACATTGACACTATGTCCCCATGTATCAAGGCACAATAAATCTAAGCTAAAGCATTTAGAGTTCATGCTTGTTTATCAGTTTTAGAAGTCACTTTAAGAATCAGAGTTAATTTTTTTACAGAGATTCTGAGCCAATCAAACTTTTCAAATCAAAGAAACACTAAATTTTAGGAGGCACAGTTAATGGTAACGAGCAGCTCTTACCTTTCTTGAATGTACAGTCTTAAACATAAAACCAGGCCGCCGGCTGGCCGCCGCAGAGACAAAGTCGTAGATGTGTTCTTAAGAAGACCAACATATCCGGCACCCCTCAGAATTCCAAGTGTAGTCGTACCTACGATCTGGCAACACTGTAGGATGTGGAAACGTATGGAGGAAGTGCTGTCACTCTTCAAGAGCTGTTAAAATGCTCTGTCTGCTCGTGGTCCTCTTCTAAGCGTCGAGCAGTGTAGAAATGAAGTCTCGAGTCCATCCCAATCCTTATATTTTTAAATCGCATTTCGGTTGGCCGCTGAAGTTATCAGTTTGATGGAAACTCAAAGACAATTCGATTCACTTTCTAACCCATCTGTAATAGCAAAAATTTCCAGAAACTATTCCGCAGAACAGCTCATGGCAGCACCAAGATCGGTTTACGATCGAGAGTTTCCTTGCTCTACAGCGGCCAGCAGCTACCGGCTGCCAGCCACACAAAAATGGTTCAAATGGCTCTGAGCACTATGCGACTTAACTTCTGAGGTCATCAGTCGCCTAGAACTCAGAACTAATTAAACCTAACTAACCTAAGGACATCACACACATCCATGCCCGAGGCAGGATTCGAACCTGCGATCGTAGCGGTCGCTCGGCTCCAGACTGCAGCGCCTAGAACCGCACGGCCACTCCGGCGGCGCCAGCCACACACAACGTGCAGCCACACATCATGCGCCTTCCGACCAGGGGACTGCGGCACAGCGCTGTGAGTGTATTTAGCGTAATATTCCTATTTGAAGTTGTAGTAATCATCTTGCAATTACGTGTTGAAGTTTGCATACCTGAACCTTACGACCGTAAATACTTTAGAATTAAAGAAGACCACTCACAGAAACACAGATGCATTGAGTTGTTGATAGGGACACACAAAAGGAAGAAAACTTGATAACTTTCGGATTTTATGATTTTACGAGCTACAGAAAAATAAAATACACGAATACTCAAACACACACGCAGACACACGAGTATGTCCCTACATGTTTCCAGCTAAACTGAATGTGTACAGTGCATTGAAATATCGTTTTGGGAAGATGCGAGCCACCCGATCTCAACGAGATAGAGCGTGGTTACTAATAATGCTCAGATGCATCGCCTGCAAACTGGACGTCATAAATCAATAACTTTCGCAGTTACTTGTCTCAAGCCTACTGAAAACTAAAAAGGTAATTCACCAGATGCTATTCACATTTTAGAGCATCTACAGTGGTTATACTGTAAACAGTATGAACAGGCAGCACATCTTAATTATAATTGTAGACTCAGAAAATGTGTTTCTCGAGATCGCTGTCATTGACACTGTATGGTCCGCGCAGCGAAGGTTATGTACAAGCCACTTCCAGTTGTTTGAAAACGGTGGGCATCCATCGATACAGTGAGGCATTGTCCTCATACAACAACGTAATGGCACATTGTTCCTTCTTGTAGAGAGCTTGGATCTCCGAGATCTGTACAGTCATTAACTGACAACTCTCCTGTAACTCTGCAGCAGTAGCAGAAACGCGTGTCGAATTCTTCTACTTAACGGACTGACATGCCTTCCGCATCGAGGCGGATCGATAGCCAACACTGTCGGCTCTACGCGGACGGCAGGACTGATGCAGATATCTTTGTGTGATGTGACCCGCCGGCATCACAAAACACACGACCCGGTGCAGTAGATTGAACAGGAGAGTGTGGCGGTCTAACTAGTTCACTAAATCATGCATTACAGACAAATGATGTAAGAAAGCAGTGTCCAAGATAGCATGCTAACATCCGCCTCAACGTTGTACATTTATGGTGGAAGTTATGATCTGAATCCAGAACCAAATTTATCCTTTCAGCCGCGCCAGTGGCCGCGGAGTCTTGGGCGCCATGTCACGGATTGCGCGGCCCCTCTCGCCGGAGGTTCGAGTCATCCCTCGGGCATGGGTGTGTGTGTTGTTCTTAGCATAAATTGGTTTAAGTAGTGTGTAAGTCTCGGGACCGATGACCTTAGTAGTTTGATCCCTCAGAAATTCACACACGCCCGCATCTCGTGGTCGTGTGGTAGCGTTCTCGCTTCCCACGCCCGGGTTCCCGGGTTCGATTCCCGGCGGGGCCAGGGATTTTCTCTGCCTCGTGATGGCTGGGTGTTGTGTGCTGTCCATAGGTTAGTTAGGTTTAAGTAGTTCTAAGTTCTAGGGGACTGATGACCATAGATGTTAAGTCCCATAGTGCTCAGAGCCATTTGAACCATTTTTTTAGAAATTCACACACATTTGACAATTTATCCTTTCAAATGTTGCAGTTGGCGAATTGTTGCCCGCTGTGAGAATAGGCAGTGGTCCGGTGGAAGGGCGCACAGCTAGGGATCTTGGGTATACACCTATCTCTGACCTGGTATCAATAAGGAAAAGGTCACTGTTTAGTTTGCCATTCACAAAAAGTCTAGCCAAAGCTGTCATTGCCGAAACTGTATCGGTTCGCATTGGTTGTAGGCGCTTCAACTGGCGAAGACGAGTGAGTGTGCCTACTACCACTCGCTCTTGGAGTTTGGGTGGACATATGACATGGAACATTATCTTTCAGCCTTACCAAAACATCGCTGGAAACCGACACCATTTGTCGCCCTGATTTTCACGCGCGGGCGCACGACTTGCCTCTTCCTGCTTCTGAAATCTTGCGTTAAGGCGAGCTAATTCATCGACTAAGTTGTTCATAGATGGCTCCGGTGTCGGCCTATGAGGCGGTGGCGTTGTAGTGCATAATACGGTAGCACCCGAAGCAACTGCCGATGAGCCGGCCAGGATGGCCGAGTGGTTCTAGGCGCTACAGTGTGGAACCGCGCGACCGCTACGGTCGCAGGTTCGAATCCTGCCTCGGGCGTGGATGTGTGTGATGTCCTTAGGTTAGTTAGGTTTAAGTAGTTCTAAGTTCTAGGTGACTGATGACCTCAGAAGTTAAGTCCCATAGTGCTCAGAGCCATTTGAACCATTTTTTGAACTGCCGATGATATGCGTGATTAGGGGCCGCCCGCCATATTTGCGTGTTCATTTGTAGGCAGATCTGTGAAGGCTGATAAAATAGCCCGAACATGCTGAGTTGAACGGCGGAACAAAAACAGCTTGAGAGATTGTTCAGACAGTAGGCTCCGTCCAGGCAGTGCGCATGACGAACGGACCACTTGGGATGGGAAACGACTGGCACTCGATTCGCTATCAACGATCTTATGCAACCGTGATTCTGGCGACAACACAAAACGTTGAAAACTGCTTCATTTAGAACTGCGAAAGACTGGCACTCAGATCCAATTGTGCAATAACTGCTGTGAACTGTTCCATGTCCGACATAATGTCGAGCGAGAGGAAGATGGCTTCCACTTACGTTAACCACAACTGAGCAACGGTAAGCCAAAAGGGGGGAGGGGCGTGGGGAGGGGGCATCCTGACGTTCCTGTGGCCCATGTGATTGCCGTTGCTTGCAGTCGCCACACGTGTCGTAGTAGAATCTTGCTGTGGTGTCTCAGGTTCTTCTTTCACAGAAGTGAAACTGCTGGAAGCCGCTTTGCAAACAGGTTAAACCAATACATTTGTAGATTATAATCATCAAGTTCGATGTCACCACTATGGCAAATGCATTATTTCCTCTTCAATAAAAGGATATACGCTGGACGTGAATGCACTGTACACTTTACTCTCAGAATTCATATCTATCAACTGAAACGCGTAAATTCACAGTACAACGCAAACATAGAACCAAACTCGAGTACCAAAGAACCAAGGGGACAAAGATAACATACAATTTTACGAAAGATCCTTAAATCTTTAATGCTCACACTGTTTCGACTTGTGTTGATCTTATTGTCTGACGTCGCCACAGCACTAGCCCCAAAAGATAACACCCCTAATAAAGAGACAATAATACAGAACTGATTGCAGAACATGAATATAGGCAGGGAGGCTTCGCGAGATACGAACAACATAAAGTTCCAAATCGAGAAAGGCTACTGTGCAGGAAACTGTACGCAATGACAGAAAATGCGGGGTCCAAAATCCGTTGAAAATCAAACCAGCGAACGTACGCAGTCTACGATCGACTCCATATTATGTTAACACGAAAAGGGAAACAGTTGTTGTCGGAGCGTGGAAAAAGAAACGCAAAGCGCTGACGTTAATGTCTAGAATAAGTCATCCTCAAGCAAAACTGTCATTCCATCTACAAAGAGTGAAAAAACGACATCTATCATCTACTCGTTATGAGTGCAATATGTCTGGTGCTCCGGCGGGGTCAGGGATTTTCTCTGCCTCGTGATGACTGGGTGTTGTGTGATGTCCTTAGGTTAGTTAGGTTTAAGTAATTCTATGTTCTAGGGGACTGATGACCATAGATGTTAAATCCCATAGTGCTCAGAGCCATTTGAACCATTTTTTTTTGTCTGTTGCTGACGCATTGTCAATAAAAGCGAAGAGCTTTTCAACCTTCAGTACACTTAAGAGCGAACCCGAACGAACAACAGGTTCACCAAGCCGAGCCTAGTGCTGAGGTTCTATGCAGCTCCGGTGCAAAGTGTTATTAATTTAGCCCCTGCCCTTTTGATACGAACGACGCCTCTAGGCTACAACAAAGTTCGTATGAAAATCATCGAGTTGCAGTGCGACGCATAGATGGGCAGACGGTTGCAGAATTTCCCGATGATATCCTACGCTGCTGATTTATAACGCCAAACTCACACTACGTCGCATGATAGCCCAGACTTAATTTTTGCCTGTGAATGACTTCCTCGACAGTGTGTGAACAGCATCAACACCCCTACACCCCATATACGACACAGACCCATTACATGTCAATTAATCGCAGCCAAATGCACTATGGTTGTATTTTTCTACCATCATCATCAGTGTTCTGCCTAAAGGCAGGTTTACACATGGTAGTTCTCCAGGCTGTCCGGTCTACTGCCATCCTCTTCAGGTCTGCATAATTTCCTCTTCCCTTTATGTCGTCTATCACCTTGTATCTCCTTCTTCCTCTCAGTCTTCTCCCACAAACCAATTCTTCCAAAGCATCTACTAGCAAGCACTCCCTTCTCAATGATTGTCCCAACCAGTTCTTTTTCCTTTCTCTTACAACCTTCAGCAGACATCTTCTCTCACCAACCCTTTTTCTACCAACGAGCTAATTTCTTCCGCAGTAGACTGACTGTCACCCTGTTGTGGAGTCCGCCCCGATAGCTGTGTGATCAGCGTGACGGATTACCGTCGTACGGGCTCGGGTTCGATTCCCGGCTGGGTTGGAGATTTTCTCCGCTCAGGGACTGGGTGTTGTGTTGTCTTCATCATCATTTAATCCTCATCCAGCGCGCAGGTCGCTCAATGTGGCGTCGAATGTAATGAGACCTACAATTATACCAACAAGGCGGCCGGACCTGCCCCGCAAGGGGCCTCCCGACCAATGTCACCAAATGCTCATTTTCATTACCCTGTTGTGGAGACGAGAAACAAATGTTACGGTTTACCACATCATCGTTCGCGCTCACTCCCTCTCCCACCCGCCAAAACTTCCGTGGACGTCTCATAATTTATGACAATGAACGGAAAATTATACCCAAAAGTGATGATGGTTTAAACTTTCAGCAAAGATGGAGAAGAGTAGATGTATCAATTTGAGGTAAGGGACCCTGGTCCGGAAACGACTGAGTCGTTAGTCATAGCCAGCAGGTGTGGCCGAGCGGTTCTAGGCGCTTCAGTCTGGAACCGCGCAACCGCTACGGTCGCAGGTTCGAATCCTGCCTCAGGCATGGATGTGTGTGATGTCATTAGGTTAGTTAGGTTTAAGTGGTTCTAAGTTCTAGGGGACTGATGACCTCAGCAGTTAACTCCCATAGTGCTCAGAGCCAATGCGTTAGTTATAAGCGAGAATCGTTCTGATACCTCCGACAGCGGACCTCTGCTATTGCAGGCTCTTTGCTTTCCACATTTTCAGAGGTGGTAGTATGGATAGTATGGACTAAAACAAGACAAAAATGTATAGTAAGCATGGGCTCGAACACTTGTATATCTTTGCCACTGTGAGAGACATTTCTTCCACCGAACAAGGATTCATAGCTTTTAAGTAACACAATATGGAAGGCAAAGAGCTTACAGTAAAACAAGTCCAACGCCAGAGCTTCCAGAACGATTTTCGCTTATAACTTTCGTCTCGGTCGTTGCCGGATGAGGTCCCTTACTTCACATTCATACAGTTACTTTTCTCCATTGTCCCTGAAAATTTATACCATCATCACAGAATCATGCTGTAGGTCTAAATCTGCGTCCATTGTCATAAGTTATGAGACATCCACAGAGTGTGTGGTGGATGGTGGTAGGCAGTGGACGTGAACAATGGTGTGGTAGTCTGTAACACTTATTTCTCGCCTCCACGATGGGGTGAAGTCAGCTGCCAAAGAAATTAAGTTGTTGGCAGAAAGATGCAAGCATAGAGCATTTTGCTGCAATTACTTGGCGTACAACGGGGCTGTATTCTGTGTGGAATACGGAATTGTTGATGCTATTCACCCACAGTTGAGCAGTTGTTTCACAGGCAGAGATCAAGTCCGGGCTATAATCCGACTTCGTGGTAGTTTGGCGGTATGAATCAGCAGCGTATGGACAGTAGCGTGTCCCAAGACATAAGGGAGATTTTTTGCGCCAAATAAAATACACATACCCTCTATTTTTTGGTTTGACCTTAATAACTCACATTCTAAATATTATTAACATTAAATTATGAGAACACGTGCGGACTCGATGCCAAACGTGGGACATGAAAATCTGTGATGAGTGAGTAAAGAAGGATTTTGGAATTTAATGTTTATTTGGTAAATAAAACGCTAATATGCCCAAATCGTGTTTATATACTGTTCAACATGTAAGAAATATTATTCTTTAAGTTTTCTTCTCAAAGACTGTTTTCTGCAGTCAGGATAAATCTTTCGGTACTCTTGTATGCAATGTAACAAAAATTGCTTTTGTTTCTCCTCAACTGTGATTAAACCATGGAATTCTTGCGTCAATTTAACCGTTCTTTCGGCTGTTTGGTTCACTGCCCTGAGCGTTGAAACCTCCTTTCTGGCTTGTTGAAGTATTATTAAACCATGTGGTAGGACATTCGTTGAGAAAACTCATCAATTTTAAGACGATCGAACAAGGACTTTCTTCTGACTGGAATGAAGTCGTAGATGTTTCTCTCTGTAGTTAAAAAAGAGAAAGTGAGTAAACAAAAGTGTGATGTAAGCAGAAACCTAAAGAAACAGCTTCTATATTTATTTATTTACCTTACTATGCAATGGAACGCAAAGTTCTTCCTTCGATGGGAGGTAACGTTTACCGTGAACTGATAAATTATATTTCGTTAAGTTTTCAATCATTTAATCTGAGTTTCTACACTTATGTTCATAAATTAAGGATAATGCTGATACATGGTGAAACAACGCTCTGGTGGGCGGTTTGCCGGTTTAAATCACCTCGGGGTATGACCATGCGGTGCATTTGACCTGCGGTGGCGCTGGGAGCAGTCCAACGCAGAGGTGTGTTGGTGCATGTCAGAGTACAGTGCAGGGAGTAAGTGTGCAGACGTTTTCAGACTTGCTAATGGTGACTGTGTGTTGAAAATGGCTCAAAGAACACATATTGATGACGTTATGAGGGGTAGAATACTAGGGCAACTGGCGGCTGGTCAAACACAGCAGGTCGTGGCACGGACCCTCCGTATGCCAAAAAGTGTGATCTCAAGATTATGGCAACGATTCCAGCAGACAGGAAACGTGTCAGGCGCTACAGTACTGGACGTTCACAGTGTGCAACACCACAAGAAGACCGGCATCTCACCATCACTGCCCGCACACGGCCACGGAGTACTGCAGGCAGCCTTGTTCGGGACCTTACTGTAACCATTGGAACAGTTGTCTCCAGACACACAGTCTACAGACAACTGAACAGACACGGTTTATTCGCCCGGGGACCTGCAAGGACACAGGAGAGCCCGTAAAGCCTGGAAGAACACAGTACATGGTCATTGGAACAGTGGTCCCAGGTTATGTTCACGGACGAGTCCTGGTATAGTCTGAACAGTGATTCTCGTTGGGTTTTCAACTGGCGTGAACCAGGAACCAGATACCAACCCCTTAATGTCCTTGAAAGGGACCTGTATGGTGGTCGTGGTTTGATGGTGTGGAGTGGGATTATGATTGGTGCACGTACACCCCTGCATGTCTTTGACAGAGGAACTGTAACAGGTCAGGTGTATCGGGACGTCATTTTGCACCAGTATGTCTGCCTTTTCAAGGGTGCAGTGGGTTCCACCTTCCTCCTGATGGATGATAACATACGGCCCCACGGAGCTGCCATCGTGGAGGAGTACCTTGAAACAGAAGATATCAGGCGAATGGATTGGCCTGCCTGTTCTACAGACCTAAACCCCATCGAGCACATCTGGGATGCTCTCGGTCGACGTACCGCTGGACGTCTTCGAACCCCTAGGAAGCTTCAGGAGCTCCGACAGGCACTGGTGAAAGAAAGGGAGGTTATACCCCAGCAGCTGCTCGACCACTGATCCGGAGTATGCCAACCCGTTGTGCGGCATGTGTACGTGTGCATGGTGATCATATCCCATACTGATGTCGGGGTATATGCGCAGGAAACAGTGGCGTTTTGTAGCTCATGTGTTTCGGGATGGTTATCTCAACTTATCACCAATACCGTCGACTTATAGACCTGTGTCGTGTGTGTTCCCTATGTGCCTATGCTATTAGCGCCAGTTTTGCGTAGTGCCACGTTGTGTGGCACCACATTCTGTAATTATCCCTAATTTATGAGCATGAGTGTAGATCAGCGTCATCGTCAAATAGTGACAAGACATAAACTTCATGTCAGATTCCAAAAATGCTGGCTTATCTTCTGTAAAGCTGCATTTGAAATGCTTTTATGAATTTTCATTTCATTTTATCACAAATCAGCACAAACCTTGGTAAGCTGCTTTTACTACCAAATTACGTCGGAGTCATGGCTTGTCATATGATTCCAAGATGAATAGACAAACGTCTATCAGCGCTACCTTTTCTTTGCTCGTTATTTTGAACTGAGCACAATGTAATGATATTTTTAGTAAATAAATAACTCTCGCCATCCATTGAGCTTGGTGCATGGTATCTGGAGTTCGAATCTTAAATTTTCTCTGCGTATCTCTAAAAAAAATCGCAGAAAGCACTACCAGCTATTGACAGTCACCTCTGACTATTTATTTGGTCAGTTCAGTTCAGCAAACCTCAAAAAGATTGTCAGGTTCGGAAACAGTCCGGTGCACTGCGAGCGTTTCTTTATAGCACTGTATTTTATCTGAATCGATGCTTTTCCAGTTATCTCAGACGTTTTGAAGAGTAGAACATCAGGATTTGTTGTCACCTGATTGACTTTTACTTCGAACACGCATTTTAACACCAATTCATACGCATGATGGCAGCAAGCAAAACTGAATGACTCTCTGTCGCTTTAAGCTGTTTCTGTCTTCATTTATTTTTATTAATTGGCGTGTGCAATGTCAAGCAAATTATCCAACTTGTTGACAAAGACTTGTCATCGCTACTCAAATACGTTTTGGTTTTCTTGAGCATTTTTTGCAACTCCCCCAATCTTGATATAGGTTCACTAGCTTCTTCACACAATTAGGTAAAATTCTGGTAGGTATAGGCGCCTTTTCCCAAAAGATAATACATTCACTAATAGTGAGATTCGCCTTTTCACTGACAGTAAAATTCACTTCACGAGTATTATAAAACAAAACTGCCAGAACTTGTTCATTAGTGGGCAGTTTTGAATTTTGCATTTGATGTTTCAGAATGCCTAATAAAACAACAGACTTTTTAGAACGTCTACGTAATTCCACTGACATGTTCACTGACTGACAACAATACGTTTACTAACAGTGTCACAAACACATTGACATGGGAGCGCGCGTTTGCCTTACTTAGCAAGTACTGAAACCTGACATGTTTCATTCGGAAGTCGGCATGGACTTCTGATTTTCTAAATTTCTGAAATTTTATTAACAATTTGTTTTGACTCGTACAAATAAATTAAGGGAGTTGCATTAAAAAAAATCTTCGAATTTCTTTGGAACACCGTAATGGACTGCCTCGGCTAAATTTAATATTCAGTGTGCCTAAGATAGGAAGAACAGAAATCATTGTTACAGTTATTGCTTTATTGTATTTAATTTGCAGTCAGTGCACTAAGTATTATGAGTAACTACGCACTGGTTCCTGAAGCTAGTTACAGATAAGGGACATTACTTTTCGTATTCCGACCCTCAGCGGCCGCGTCTTTTCGCCTTTGTGACATCAGCCATGATCACTTCCGAGCCTGCTCAAGGCACACATCGGCTGGTAGTATAATTGAATATTGGCAATAACGCAGAATAAGTTTGGCAACTCTGTAACTGACAAGTTACTTCTTGGTTGGCACAGAGTTATCCTGCTATATTCACTTTATTTTATGTGTCATTACCATTGAATAATCTTTGTGATTTTCGCTTAAGGTGGGACATGAGATTATCAATTTATGGTTTTGAATCCAGGAAAGTCATTCCACGTGAAAACTTTTACTAATCTCGCCTTTCACGACGTGATTTATCTGTCCGGAGCAATAAGCAAGAGATTAGTACTGAAGATCATCGTTAGTTCAGGGGTAATGTGATCGCCTGTCAACTCAAGGCTGTGTTGGCTTGCGGTTGCATTCTCACTGAATATCACATTTTTAGCCGTTTTGTTAGAGAGCTTCAAGCAGCCACATCAAAAACCAATAAGGAAATCTTAAGAAAAGTTCTCCTTCAAATATCTTCTAGCTTCTTTAAGAACCTCATAGTATAACGGTGAAAAACTTATGAAACTGCACAATTGATAATGCCTCTTTCCACTTCTCTTGACATAACTTTTGGTTTTTGTGAATACACAGTTTTATCTATGAAATTTCACATTTCCACACTACTTAAGTATAGCGCAGGACAGCAAGTAAGCCGACCGGGGTGCCCGAGCGGCTCTTGGCGCTACAGTCTGGAGCCGCGCGACCGCTACGGTCGCAGGTTCGAATCCTGCCTCGGGCATGGATGTGTATGATGTCCTTAGGTTAGTTAGGTTTAAGTAGTTCTAAGTTCTAGGGGACTGATGACCTCAGAAGTTAAGTCCCATAGTGCTCAGAGCCATTTGAACCATTTGACAGCAAGTAAACAGGGGCAGTTTAGAAGTCCAAAGCGAATAATATCGTTCTAATTCTTGCTGATGCCGGCACACTCGTGTTACATATACTTCATGTTTTATTAAAATAGATTACCGCCATAAGGTTATCGTGGAAAGTTGTATTTCATTTGTATTAATTCAGTGCATCTATTAACAGGGTTTTCCATTAACTAGTTGAACACAGCAGTAAACATTAATAAATCACCAAAAATATATTCTCTCACCATATCTAAAACAGTCTGACAATGCTCAGGTAGTTTACCGATTCCAAACCTGCAGAAATCGATTAGTTCTGAGTTATAGCTGTCGAGAGACCTAGTCTGAAGTGTATTTTAATCTTAAAACGAATCTTCTTGACGGTTGTTCAATAAGGAGCAGGAATGTTAAGCGTATGAGAGTATAAAACCAGAATAATAAGCGCTTTTCGCATGATTTCCCAAACAACGTCCTGGATAGTTTTGTTTTTGAAATCAGCAGAATGTGTTTCCGTTTAGTAGTACACACTATGTAGTTTTGTCTGTCGTTTTCCTTACACTGACACCGAAAGGTGTCTCAGTTGTTTGCAACAAATACCAGCTGCAATGAACACATCCCTGGGAAGGAGCTCCCAGTGCACAGCACCATTTTTCAATCAACAGATGCAAAATATGTTTACAATGACCTTTGCTTGAGCATATGTCTCGTTGCGAATCAGTCGTTAATTTCGTCCTGAGTAGTTAACGCAATGGCATAGTAACTCGCCACCAGTAACGATGTTGCATTCGCCACCAGTAACGATGTTGCATAGGAATGCTCAATGTATGAACAGATGGCGTTCAAGCAAAAATGCAGTAACATCACTATTTGATTTTTGTTGCTTTGAACTGGGGCTTGGAGTGCTGCTACATCAGACTTCTGAATCTTGCCTATTGAAAGCAAATGTCGCACGACACTTAAATGGTCACATTTCATCACATACAGTCCATCACACGTGTCTACTATCGAGACTTCCTGATGTCGCCAATCATTCACGCCAGGACGATCTTTCTTGAAACAAGAAAATCATTTTCTGACGTGTTTTCCCCAAAAGGCACTCGCCTCACACACAATACAAAAATTCTGAGTTGCCTTTGCTGCCTTCACCCCTCTAATAAATGTTGGATCTTTTTCTTTTTGCGAGTATATTTTATACCCCTTGAACAATGTTCTTAAGATTCAAGCACATATTGAATAAAATGTGTGCCGCCGTAGTTTGTAAGTAATTTACTTTTTTTTCATGTAGTTCAATAATTGTCACCTGTTTGTATGGAATGGAGTGGACTGGAACTTGATACTTTATATTCATGCCGGCCGGTGTGGCCGAGCCGTTCTAGGCGCTTCAGTCTGGAACCGCGCGACCGTTCCGGTCGCAGGTTCGAACCCTGCCTCGGGCATGGATGTGTGTGGTGTCCTTAGGGTTAAGTAGTTCTAAGTTCTAGGGGACTGATGACCTCAGATGTTAAGTCCCATAGTGCTCAGAGGCATTTTATATTCATATTGCGCAACACTTACCAATAGACCATGAGCAGAAACAACACCATAACAGCTCATGGAGAATGACAGTATTCCCTCCATACACTTCCACATCCTACAGTTCTGCCAGATGATACATAGGGCCAGACTTAGCATTCTGAGAGGCTGCCGGTTATATTGGCTGCCTTTAGTGAATGACTCCGACTTACTCTCTCCGGTGGTCGGTTGGCGGCTGGGTTTTATGTCTAAGACTGTACATGTACTGCACTATCCCCAGCGTGGACGCTGGAGAACAAGATAAAAGCAGGTAGCAGGTGAAATGTTGATTAGTGGGCATTTTATGGTGTGTGGGATCTTTGGATTCCGATGTTAAGAGCTCGATCATGATCTAGGCACACTGCAAAGTAGATCAGTGAGTAGTTGGTTAGTATTATACCTACATACAAACAATACTTCTGCTTTTCATCAGTGAAGAATCAGTAGTAGTTTATTCTACAACATTTGTATTTGCAGCATACAGTTTCAGCTAAAACTAATTAATAAAAGGCAACTATTATTTGTAGAGCAATGAGAGCAACTACTTAATAAAGGAATAAAATTGTAGGTAGTAAATTACACGCAGAAGAACACCCAATTTTCTTAAACGGTTTGGAGGTGAAGTAGTGAGGGGAAGGTGGTTACAGACCGTTTTCAGTAATTGAGGTTAGCAGAGTCGGTAATATGAAATTGAACTGTTAGGCCGTTAAAGGGGCACCAGAATGGAAAGACACTGATTACTGAATCCGAGGTTTGATAAGCTGCAAATAATACAGGGTGGGCCAAATAAAGATCGCCCAGACGAGTGGATATGACTGGACATCTACACCTACATCATACTCCGCAAGCCACCTAATGGTGTGAGGCGGACCGTACTTTCGGTACCACTAACTGATCCCTCCAACCCTGTTCCAATCGCGAATAGTGCGTGGGAAGAATGATTGTCGGTAAGCCTCTGTATTGGCTCTGATTTCTCGAATTTTCTCCTCGTGGTCAATACGCGAGATGTATGTGGGGGAAGTAATATGTTGTCTGACTCCTCCTGAAAAGTGCTGTCCCGAATTTCAGTACTAAATCTCTCTGCGATGCACAATGTCTCTCTTGTAACGTCTGCTAGTGGAGTTTGTTTAGCAGCTCCGTAACGCTCTCTCGCCAACTAAACGATCGCGTGACGAAACGCGCCGATCTTCGTTGGATCTTCTCTATCTCCTCTATCCGTCCTACCTGATAGGAACCCCAGATAGATGAACAATACTCAAGAATCTGACGAACAACCGCTTTATAAGCCACTTCTTTCGTGGATGAGTTACATTTCCTTAAGATTCTTCCGATGAACCTGAGTCTTATGTCTGCTTTCCCCACTATCTGTTTTATGCGGTCATTTCACTTAAGGTCGCTCTGGATAGTTACACCTAGATATTTTACGGCAGACGCTGTCTCCAGCTTATTGTCATCAATTGTGTAGCTGTACAGTAATAGATTTCTTTTCCTATGAATGGGCAATACGTTACATTTATTTACGCTCAGGGTCAACTGCCAGAGTCTGCACCATTCATCAATTCTCTGCAGGTCGTTCTGCAAATTCTTACTATCTTCTGGCGTTGCTACTTTAGTATAAACAACTGCATCATCTGCGAATAGCCTAAAAATCATCCGACGCTTTCTGCTAGATCATTTACATATATTGTGAACAGCAACGGTCCCATCACACTTCATGGTAGTGCTCTGGATACGACTTTACGTCTGTCGATTTAGTTCCGTTAAGAACGACGTGTTGAGTTCTAACTGCAAGAAAGACTTGAATCCAATGGCAGATCTGCTCCGATACTCCGTAAGCTCGTATTTTTTTTCATTAAACGGCAATGCGGGACGGTGTCAAATGCCTCACTGAGATCAAGGAACACGGCATCAGCCTGAGCGCCGTTGTCCACTGCGCTGTGGAGTTCATGGAGAAACAGAGCGAGCTGAGTTTCGCAGCATCTCTGTTTGTGGAATCCATGCTGATTTTTATAGAGGAGCATACATGAACATATGTATATAATCACACCCCGTGACCTATAGTTACTGACTCAGCAGCAGCAGTGACGGAACATTTGAGCGGAAACTTAGAGAATATTTGGTCATGTTGTAGTTTTAGGTGGAGATTTTAATCACCAGCTACAGACAGGGAGACTTAGATAATTAGAACGGTAAATACGGCCAGAGAATCATGTGGAATTATTCTAAGTGCTTTATTCGAAAATTACCTTGAGCAGTTAATCAGCGACCCAACTCGTGAAGATAACATCTTAGACCTGCTAGTGAAAAACAAGACCCGAACTTTTCGACTCAGTTAGCGAGGAACAGGGACTCAGTGATCATAAGGCCTTTTCCGACTCTCGAAATACGACTGTAAATAGTAACAGATAGAAAGGTAGGAAGGTGTTCCTGCTTAGAAAGAGATGCAAGAAACAGATTTCAGATTACCTGAGGGGTCAGAACGTTGAGTATCAGTGGACAGAGTTCAGGAGCATTGTACACCGAAGAACCAAAGAAACTGGTATACCTGTCTAATATCGCGTAGAGCCCGCGCGAGCACGCAGAAGCGCCGTAACACGACGTGGCATGGACTCAACTAAAGTCTGAAGTAGTGCTGGAGGGAACTGAAACCATGAACCCTGTAGGGCTGTCCATAAATTCGTAGAGTAAGAGAGGGTGGAGATCTCTTCTGAACAGCATGTTGCAGGGCATCTCAGATATGCTCAATAATGTTCATGTCAGGGGAGTTTGGTGCTCAGCAGAGGTGTTTAAAACTATAAGAGTGATCCTGGAGCCACTCTGTAGCAATTCTGGACGTGCGAGGTGTCGCATTGTCCAGCTGCAATTTCCCACGTCCGTCGCAATACACAATCGACATGAATGGATGCAGGTGATCAAACAGATTGCTCAAGTAGGTGTCACCTGTCAGAGTCGTATATAGACGTATCAGGGGTCATCAGGGGTCTCTTATCACGCCAAATGCACACGCCTCACACCGTTACAGACATCCACCAGCTTGAACAGTCCCCTGGAGACATGCAGGGTCCATGAATCCATGAGGTTGTCTCCATATCCGTACACGTTTATCCGCTCGATACAATTTGAAACGAGACTCGTCCAACCAGGCAGCATGTTTCCAGTCATCAACAGTCCAATGTCGGTGTTGACTGGCCCAGGTGAGGCGTAAAGCTTTGTGTCGTGCAGTCAGCAAGGGTACACGAATGGGCCTTCGGCTCCGAAAGCCCATATCGATGATGTATCGTTGAATGGTTCGCACGCTGACACTTGTTGATGGCCCAGCGTTGAAATCTGCAGCAATTTGCGGAAGAGTTGCACTTTCGTCACGTTGAACGATTCTCTTCAGTCGTCGTTGGTCCCGTTCTTGCACGAGCTTTTTCCGGCCACAGCGATGTCGAAGATTTGATGTTTTACCCGAGTCCTGATATTCACGGTACACTCGTAAAATGGTCGTACGGGAAAATCCCCACTTCATCGATACCTCGGAGATTCTGTGTCCCATGGCTCGTGGGCCGACTGTAACAGCACGTTCAAACTCACTTAAATCTTGGTAACCTGCCATTGTAGCAGAAGTAACCGATCTAACAACTGCGCCAGACACTGGTTGTCATACAGGTGTTGCCGATCTCAGCGCCGTATGCTGCCTGCTTACATATCTCTGTATAAGAATACGCATTTTCTGGCGCTTCAGTGTACAATACATTTTAGACAGATATGTGCCGAGCAAAGTAGAAAGGGACGGAAAAAATTCGCCGTTGCGGAAAATTGTTACGAAAACAGAGAGAGCTTCATTCCAAATTTAAACGTAACTAAAGCCTCACAAATAAACAAAATCTAAATGAAGCCAAAACTAATGTCAGGAGAGCAACGCGTGAAGCGTCCAACGATTTCGAAATAAAAATACTGTCTGCCGACATTACAGAAAATCCTAAGATGTTTTGGTCTTATATTAAATGAGTAAATGAATCAAAGCCATCTGTCTAGATATTCTGTGAGATATAATGGCAATGAAACTCAGGATAACATAGGAAAAGCCGGAGGACTAAACGTCTTTATCCAAAACTGTTTCACAGAGGAAGATCGCTCTATAAAGCCTCCTTTAAACTGTCGCACGAACGACAAAAGGGCCGATATCGAAATAAGTGACCATGGGATAGAAAAGTAAAAGTCGCTCAAGAGAGGGAAGGCCACTGGAATTGACCTGATACTAGTACTGTTCTGCATAAAGTATGTGAAAGAACTTGCCCCTCTTCTAGCGGCAGTTCACCGTAGGTCTTCGGAGGAGTGAAGTGTTTCTGACGATTGGAAAAAAGCACAGGTCATTCCGGTTTACAAGAAGGGTCGTCGAACAGACACACAAAACAGTAGACCTATATCTCTGACATCGGTCAGTTGTACGGTTTTGGAATATGTATTTTGCACACGTATCTTCTCCGTCGATCCAAGGTGGGTTCTGCAAACAATGATCGTGTGAAACCCAGCTATTTCTGTTCGTCCACGAGACCCACAAATCAGTATATACAGGCGCCCAGGTAGATGAAGTGCTCCTTGACCTCCGGAAGGCATTCGATACAGTTCTACCCTGCCCCCTAATGAACAACATATGAGTACGTGGAATATCGAACCAACTATGTGATTGGACTGCAGAGTTTCTAGCAAACACAATAGATCAGGTAATACTGATTGGAAAGAATTCTTCAGACGTAAAAGTAACTTCGGGTGTACCCCAGGGGAGTGATATAGGACTATTACATTTCACAATATGTGACCTAGTAGATAATTTCAGAAGTTCCATGATGCTTTCCACAGATGATGCTGTTGTGTACAGGAAAGTTACGACGCTAGAAAATTGTAGCGAAATGCAAGAAGACCTGTAGAGGATCGACATTTCATGCAGGGAGTGGCAATTGACCTCCAACATACATAAATGTAATTTATTATGAACACATACACAGAGAGACCCCTTATTGTATGATTACACAATTGCAGGACAATCACTGGAAGCAGTTACTTCCATAAAACATCTAGAAGTATGCATACAGAGGGATTTCAAATGGAATGACCATTTTAAATTAATCACGATTAAGACAGTTGCCAGACTGAGATTCATTGGAAGAATCCTCAGGAAATGTGGTCTATCAACAAAGGAGGTAGCTTACAAATCACTCGTTCGACCAGTGTGGGATCAGTACCATATCGGGTTGCTCGAGGACGTAGACAATATCCAAATAAGAGCTGTGTGTTTCGTTACTGATTCACTTAGCACGCACGAAAACGTCACAGAGATAGTCAACCAATAACAGAGGAAGGCGCTGGACGAGAGGAGTTCTGCATCATGTTCTGCGTTATTGTTAAACTTGCGAGAGCTTACGCTCTTTCGCATAAAACCTGGACGGAGGCCGGGCACCGCAGAGTCCAAGTCCGCGCCAGTAGCACGTGGGACAAAAAACCTGACCAAGCTCATAATACTCTTACGGGCGCTCAGAGGTGAGGCGCGAGCGCGTTTGGTTTTTATGCAGCGTTATCTGCTGATACACTATGTGATCAAAAGTTTCCGGACACCTGGCTGACAATGACTTATAAGATTGTGGCGCCCTCCATCGGTAATGCTGGAATTCTGTATTGTGCTGTCCTACCCTAAGCCTTGATGACAGCTTCCACTATCGCAGGCATAAGTTCAATAATGTGCTAGAAGGTTTCTTGGTGAATGGCAGCCCATTCTTCACGGAGTGCTGCCCTGTGGAGAGGTATCGATGTCGATCGGTGAGGCCTGGCACGAATTCGGCGTTCCAAAACATCCCAAATGTGTTCTATAGGATTCATGTCAGGACTCTGTGCAGGGCAGTCCATTACAGGGATGTTATTGTGGTGTAATCACTCCGCCACAGGCCGTGCATTATGAACATGTGTTCGATCGTGTTGAAAGATGCAATCGCCATCCCTGAATTGCTCTTCGACAGTGGGAAGCAAGAACGTACTCAAAACATCAATGTAGGCCTGTGCTGTGATAGTGCCATGCAAAACAACAAGGGGTGCAAGCCCCCTCCATTAAAAACACGACCACACCATAACACCACCGACTCCAAATTTTACTGTTCGCACTACACACGCTGGCGGATGACGTTCACCGATCATTCGCCATACCCACACCCTGCCATCGGATCGCCACATTGTGTACCGTGATTCGTCACTCCACACAACATTTTTCCACACAACATGAAATCCAAGTTTTCTGCTGCGTGTGTTGTCCTTAGCGTAAGTTAGTTTAAGTTAGATTAAGTAGTGTGTAAGCTTGCGGACCGATGACCTCAGCAGTTTGGTCCTACAAGACCTTACCACAAATTCCCAATTTTCCAAGTTTTCTCGCCTCCCGCCTAATTGTCATCGTACTTGCAGTTTGGAATTCCTGTGTGATGGTCTGGATAAATGTCTGCCTATTACACATTACGACCCTCTTCAACTGTCGACGGTCTCTGTCAGTCAACAGACGTAGTCGGCCTGTACGCTTTTGTGCTGTACGTGTCCCTTCACATTTCACTTCACTATCACATCGGAAACAGTGGACCTAGGAATGTTTAGGAGTGCGGAATTCTCGCGTACAGACGCATGACACAAGTGACACCAAATCACCTGACCCTCGTTCGAAGTCCGTGAGTTCCGCGAAGCGCCCCATTCTGCCCTCTCACGATGTGTAATCATTACTGAGATCGGTGATGTGGAGTACCTGGCAGCAGGAGGCAACGCAATGCACCTAATATGAAAAACGTATGTTTTGAGGAGGTGTCCGGATACTTTTGATCACATAGTGTACTTTCTAATATCGTGTACTCTGCGTGGAAAAATATCCAACATTCCATTCTTCCAGATCAACTGCATTGGTATCAAATGGGGATAGAAAAGCTGTTGCTAGTGAACGAATAACAATGATAATTGTAACAATAACAAACTAATAATGAATGAAGTTTTTTTTAATTCCGATTTTGGCCGTCTAGGGACCGCGTTAAACAAATATTTTTCAATGTACATTTCTCCTATTGCGCTCCTCCTCTTTTCTCTTCTGCCAATATGTCTTCATCCTCTCTCTGTGCTGCTCCCTTCGGTCTTCTGTCCACACTGTTCCTCCAGTTCTTCTCTTCTTCACTTCAAATCCTTCAAAATGTTGAATTTTGTCTCTCATTAAGTCTCTGTTGGTTATATCATCTTCTCCTATACCCATCTCCTCTAAGTCTGCTTTGACTTCTTTGAACCAGGTAATTTGGGTTCTGGGGTTCTTGTCAAAAAACATGAATATTTTCTTTGTCAGCCTTTCATCATTCATTCTTTTCAAATGGGCGTAAAAGCTTACTCTTCTCTTCCTCATAGTATCTCCCACTTTCTCAATTTTGTCATACACTTCTCTATTACTTCTAAGCTTCCAAGTCCCATTCTCAAACCTCGGCCCAAGTACTCTTCTAATGATTTTTCTCTCCTTTTTTGCTATAGCTTCCATTTCCTTGTTAGTGTTCATTGCTAAACATTCAGATGCATACAGACACTCTGGCTTAATCACAGTGTTGTAGTGCCTTATTTTTGCGTTAATTGATACTGACTTCCTGTTGTACAAATTCTTTGTTAGCTGGAATGCCATTTCCATTTTTCTTGTTCTTGTTTTATTTCCTTCTTTATCTGAAGCACTGGGCTGGATGATTTCCCCTAAATATTTGAAATTAGAAACCTTCTTTATCTGGCCATACTTTGTAATCATATTGTTCGGTGCCTCTTTTACATTGGTTAGGTACTCTGTCTTTTCAAAGGAGATTTTCAGTCCTGCTTTTTCTGCTGTTTCATTCAGAATATTGATCTGTTTGACTGCTTCTTCCAAACTTCCTGCCAGAATCGCTAAGTCATCAGCAAAAGCGAGGCAATCTACTTCTAATCCATCCTTTATTCTTCCTAATCTGATTTTTTGTATTCCTTCTTCAGTCATTTTCTTCCTCCACTCTCTAATAACTTTTTCTAACACACAGTTGAATAGGGTAGGTGACAACCCATCTCCTCGTCTGAATCCTGTTCTGATTTTGTATGGTCTGGATACCTCACCACGGAACTTTACTTTTGCCTAGGTATTCGTAAGTGTTTCTTTGACGATTGCGACTGTTTTCTTGTCTGCTCCAAACTCACTAAGGATGTTAACCAAGGTTGTTCTGTCAACGGAGTCGTACGCCTTCTTGAAGTCAACAAACGTGATAAAGATGTCTTTTCCTCTTAATCGTTTATATTTAATAATTAACTTCAAGTTTAAAATTTGCTCCACACAAGATCTTCCCTTCCTAAAGCCTGCTTGGTATTCACCAATTTCTTGATCAAGTTGTTTCTCCAATCTGTTTTGTAGGGCCTTAGATAGAATTTTATACGTTACCGGAAGTAAAGATATCCCTCTGTAGTTATTTGCATCGGTTTTATCCCCTTTCTTGAAGATGGGGTGGATTAATTCAGTTTTCCATTCTTCCGGTATACGTTCCGTTCTCCAAATCTCATTGATAGCATTATAGCATTGCATACGAACTAATTGAAAAGAAAATTAAATAAGAAAGATTGATTTCAACTGGCGCAATGTAAACGTTTTCTGACATTTTGTTGCTGAATTCCGTTCCCGCTATTTCGAGATAAAAAAGAAAAAAAAACTGAAGCGGTGCACGTCGGTAGTGCCACCGAGATCTGAACCAGCAACTACTCTCGCCTTAGCTCACTACATGAATATGGCGTCAAAAAAAACATGACACTGCTTTCTTTAGCCATACGCCATTGCCCTTCTGGTAGTTAATGCTAATTGTTCACAACACGGAATACAATACCAGTTGAAATTTAAGCGTAACATTATCTTCCTAGGGTCGAAAAACTAAATTTACAATATCGTGTGAAAAATGAATACTACGAGAATTTAGCAGAATAACTCAGAGCCAATCCCAAATGTGAGTGAATGATCACGAGGTGCCAAACATCGTCAGAAAGACTGCCAAGTCTCAACTGCACTAGCAGTATGAAGAACATTACGGACACCTCCCAATATCCTCTCCCTGTTATCCACAGCCTGCTCCTGCCAGACCTCTGTGGAGCTGCAGTGACAGACGCTGATCTAAGGGACAGCTTCACACCGCCAATAGATTACACCATTGAAAAACACAAACGAGTTACACAATTATCCTGTTCGGCTTGTAGCGAAAGCTTATTAAAAAAAAGTGTACAAAACGACCTTGTCCAGAATGTCAATAAACAGTAAGAGGCTACGCACTTTTGACCTCAAATGAACTGTATCTACGTCCAGTCCAGTGCCATACACAACTAAAATATCACAAATACCACCAGCATGTGGAGATGTTACGAATAATAAACGAATACATCGATGCCATATACACTCCTGGAAATTGAAATAAGAACACCGTGAATTCATTGTCCCAGGAAGGGGAAACTTTATTGACACATTCCTGGGGTCAGATACATCACATGATCACACTGACAGAACCACAGGCACATAGACACAGGCAACAGAGCATGCACAATGTCGGCACTAGTACAGTGTATATCCACCTTTCGCAGCAATGCAGGCTGCTATTCTCCCATGGAGACGATCGTAGAGATGCTGGATGTAGTCCTGTGGAACGGCTTGCCATGCCATTTCCACCTGGCGCCTCAGTTGGACCAGCGTTCGTGCTGGACGTGCAGACCGCGTGAGACGACGCTTCATCCAGTCCCAAACATGCTCAATGGGGGACAGATCCGGAGATCTTGCTGGCCAGGGTAGTTGACTTACACCTTCTAGAGCACGTTGGGTGGCACGGGATACATGCGGACGTGCATTGTCCTGTTGGAACAGCAAGTTCCCTTGCCGGTCTAGGAATGGTAGAACGATGGGTTCGATGACGGTTTGGATGTACCGTGCACTATTCAGTGTCCCCTCGACGATCACCAGTGGTGTACGGCCAGTGTAGGAGATCGCTCCCCACACCATGATGCTGGGTGTTGGCCCTGTGTGCCTCGGTCGTATGCAGTCCTGATTGTGGCGCTCACCTGCACGGCGCCAAACACGCATACGACCATCATTGGCTCCAAGGCAGAAGCGACTCTCATCGCTAAAGACGACACGTCTCCATTCGTCCCTCCATTCTCGCCTGTCGCGACACCACTGGAGGCGGGCTGCACGATGTTGGGGCGTGAGCGGAAGACGACCTAACGGTGTGCGGGACCATAGCCCAGCTTCATGGAGACGGTTGCGAATGGTCCTCGCCGATACCCCAGGAGCAACAGTGTCCCAAATTTGCTGGGAAGTGGCGGTGCGGTCCCCTACGGCACTGCGTAGGATCCTACGGTCTTGGCGTGCATCCGTGCGTCGCTGCGGTCCGGTCCCAGGTCGACGGGCACGTGCACCTTCCGCCGACCACTGGCGACAACATCGATGTACTGTGGAGACCTCACGCCCCACGTGTTGAGCAATTCGGCGGTACGTCCACCCGGCCTCCCGCATGCCCACTATACGCCCTCGCTCAAAGTCCGTCAACTGCACATACGGTTCACGTCCACGCTGTCGCGGCATGCTACCAGTGTTAAAGACTGCGATGGAACTCCGTATGCCACGGCAAACTAGCTGACACTGACGGCGGCGGTGCACAAATGCTGAGCAGCTAGCGCCATTCGACGGCCAACACCGCGGTTCCTGGTGTGTCCGCTGTGCCGTGCGTGTGATCATTGCTTGTACAGCCCTCTCGCAGTGTCCGGAGCAAGTATGGTGGGTCTGACACACCGGTGTCAATGTGTTCTTTTTTCCATTTCCAGGAGTGTAGTAACAAATCATACTGAAGTTTTACAGGAAGAGCAGAACAGGCAAATGTACGGTAGTGCACGTTCATACGTTTATTCACTTCCAGATCTACCACAGGTAATGAATACTAAGAAGCTTGTTCATTATCTTTGTACGAGGGCTATTCGGAAAGTAAGGAACGATAGGTCGCGAAATGGAAACCACAGTGAAAATCAAAACTGTTTTATTTGCAACAGTTAGCTATAACTTCCAGGTAGTTATCTCCATTGTCGCCGATCCGATTTAGACGTTTGTCGTAGTGTTGTACCAACTTCCCAATACCCTCGTTATAGAAAGCAGCCGCCAGTGCTTTCCGCCAATTCCCTACGCTGGCCTACAGCTCGTTGTCTGTGCCAAAATGTTGTCTTCATAGCCAGCGGTTCATGTGAGCAGAGGTGAAACTCAGAGGGAGACAATTACGGGCAGTACTGTGGATAATCAAACATTTCCAATTGAAAACGATGCAGGGGCATCTTTATTGCCCCTGCAGAAGGCGGCTGAGACTTGCCTTGAAGAAGAAAACGCCCGACAGTTGTGTAATGTTGGCTGCATACTTCAGGCGAAATTTCTCACTAGGTTCTCGTACTTGGCGGGAGACCCTTTCTAGATACCTTTATGTGCTCCCAGTGTGCTCAGAACTAAAAAAAAGTAACGTAAAGCGATCGACGGATATACTAGAGACACTGGCCAACACACCTGTGCAAAACTTCATCGGATTTTCACTGTGGTTTCCATTCGCCACCGATCGTTCCTTACTTTCGGAATAACCCTCGTAATTTATCTCGTCTTGTTTGACAGTGAAATACAAATTCGTGTGACTGACATTTGCTTCGACTCTGTTCAGAAACATTCTCTTGTTTTGTTGGTGATGTAAGTTGGTATTCGCGAAGCAGACGACGATGGTACTCCTGCGAGGTTGCCAGGAGGCATATGACACGGCTGGTTAAGATTCGCCGCTTACTCGTAACAGCAGGGCAATTGAAATAGTAGCGAAAGTAAGTGATAAGACACAGCTTTTTCAGAAAAATTGTAAATGATTTTCAAAGCAGTTATCGTTTAGATAATGAGCACTTGAAACCACGTGGCGAAGGCAATGCTGCAGTCGCACTCTTTCAATGCCATAATCGTAACTGTGGTAGAGAGTTCGTAACATCATAGATGAGACTACAGGTTGCTTACGCGTGAAACGACCTTTTTGGAATCAAAACTTTTTACGTTAATAACTTAATGTGACGTCTTCAGTAGGTATTGTTCAGAATATTTCATTCATATAACAAGAAAAAGTCAAGTAAATTTAGCAGAATCAATCATTCCGGCACCCGCAAAACACAGTTATGACAACGGGGTTGCCAAACAATGTCCATGGCGTTCCAAAGTCTTGACTGCTCTTGTGGCAAGAAGAGTGCATTTTCTTAGATGGAATCGAGCAAGATTGGATTAGAACATCCAGTCTAGCGCAAGACACTGTGCTCTATAAATTTCTGATATTATTTACTTTCGAAACACTGTATGGACAACTAGCAAGTTGAACGATTTGATAGTATACAACAACGAAGGGCTTTCTGCATTAAGAGATGACTGCCAGACGAATTAACGCTTCTCGAAATCAACGAGTCAGGCAACAGTGAGAGACGTTCGGAATACATTCAGTACGTCATCAAGAGATGGGGTGAAATTAAGATTAGTCAGAAATTGTATTGCAAACTAAAAAGCTTGTTCACCAGACGTTGTTTTGCATTATTGGCAAAGCTTCCTGAGTGAACAAGGAGTAAACATTACGTGTACTTGACAGTTATCATAGTTTTGATGTACAGAGGTAAACAGAAGGGCAATAGACGGTAGCCGTATTAAGTCAGGTGATGCACAGGGAGCTTTGCTGTCTAGACAGCAAAATACCTAATGGCAAAAGTAAAACGGATGTAATATGTATACTGGCAAAAGTATGGACAGCCTTCTTCAGAAGATGGACAAGCTAACATCAGAGACAAATTCGAATGCTACGAAGTCTTTGCTGAAAGTCTTCCTGCTGTTACTTAATCGTGTTGGTTGTTGTCAGTACCCATAAACACAATCCCTAGATAAGCATATGTGATGAGGATCACGGAAATGAAAAAAAAAAAAACACTTGTTGGGGTGTTATTCAGTTTTACGCTGTGTTTGGACAGCAGGCCACACTATGTATCTCAAATCTTGAGAGCACAATGTATCACGCTACACTGAACAGCTTTAGTATCTGTTAACACAGCATAACATGTAAGGAAACGAAGCGCTACCAACGTATTATCTATAGAAGTGAAGTAGAAAAATGGTCTCAACATTGTCACACTTTTTTTAGATAATGTGGGAGAACACGGTGCCGCTGATTTATTTATCTCTTACGTTTACTGTTCTCAGTAATAAACTAATGAACAGACACTATTTAGTGTCCCCAGTACGAATACAACTTATCATGATGGGGATAAGAAAATGATCTTTCTCTTTTTTTAAAATAAAACAAAGTATCCCAAATTGTCACGAATTAGCAGGATAATACGCACTTTCGACTTCGAAACAATCTGTCTGCTCACACGACTCATCGTCTATGGCCATTGGACAGATCATTCTTTAACACACCAAAACACAGCTACAGTGAAGCAGCATCTTCGTGGCTACGTCAAATCCTGACACTGTCATAAGATGAGCTAACAATGCAAAACTCCTGGGTAATGCAGACACCAGATCAGTTTGTATGGACATAGCACTAAACGGTTTTGAGGCAACAGACTTGTGGCTAAGTGATAGAAATGTCGTCAAAGAATAGGACCGTGTAGCTACCACTGTACATATTGTTGATCAAGCGCACCAAGAATCGGCTGATGCAACTGAAACAACAATGTGGAAACCGAGCGAGGTGGAGAAGTGGTTAGCACCCTAATTTCGTATTCGGGAGGACGACGGTTAAAACCCGCGTCCGGCCGTCCTGATTTTGGTTTTCGTGATTTCCCTAAATCGCTTCAGGTAAATGCCGGGATGCTTTCTGTGAAAGGGCACGGCCGACTTCCTTCCCCATCGTCCCCGACTCCGATGGTACAGATGGCCTCGCTGTCTGGGCCCTCCCCCGAATCGATCAATCAATCTATCAACAATGTAAAAATCTGGAAGGCCGCCTAACGTTGCAATACCACTCAATGATCAATCTGGATCTTTTACAATGCCTCAAGAATGTAGACCCGAGAACAATAATACAAGAATTGTTGAAATTAACGGCCAACAAATAAAGTCTTAGTTGAACACTTTATCCCCTTCCCGTGTGCAACAGCTGTTATCAAGAACAATACGAAACGACCTAAACCAACAATAGAATTAACATCAAGTCCTTACAGAAAGGAAATAGAGGTGAAATAAAAGGAAAATCAAACAAATAAACATGTGCACAAACCTATAAAAGGGAGACAGATAAATGAAAACTTTGACAAGAATAACAAAATAAAGGACAGAGTGAATTGGTTACGTCAACCGTCTAAGGAAGATCGAGGAGAAGACACGATTCAGTGCGTAAAATGTACAGGTTGGGTACATGAACTATGCGTTGGCGTCGAAAGTTAAATGAAGAAGTATTTCTTGATACCTGTGTTCAAACAAATTGATTTTTGACATGGCAAGTTAGGCAAAGAAATTTGTTAAGAATTATATTTTGTTACCTATGTATAATTTCATTATGTGTAACAGTGGAAGTAACGTTACGTCTGTAGTTTGTAATTAGTCACTGTGACGTTTTGTTACATTATTCCATGGATATTAGTGTCGCCGCTGACTTCGAATCCTAAGTACGACTTAGACCATAGGGAGAGGTACGGATTAGAAAACCAGGCGCCTCAGTCGTACCGAAGGTACAGATTTGAGAAAGGCTGAAAGCCCATTTTTGAAAAGCTCTTTGTATTATTGTGGAAGCTGGCTGGTAGCTTAAAAAATAAATAATCAATGTGCGAAAAACGTATTGTGTTATTTAAATTACACTGCCAAAGACAGTAATTCTCCCTTAAGGGGCACGACTTCAGCAACCTTACCCGATACCAGCCAATGGAACGACATCATAATGTGCACGTAACAGTAAGAACATCTGGAAAACTCACAAAAGATACTTATCATCAGTTTTGGACGGAGTTTTATAACCTTACATAAAAAAAGAAGCGGTTTCTGTACATTACCGATTCGTCGGATGGGCAAAGCTATTCCTCCTTGTAAGACGGTCTGGTTGTCGATGACATCGGAATATCGACCTGTTTATTGAAAGTACGAGGGGTGTTCAATAAGTAATGCAACAAATTTTTTTCTGGAAGCAGGTTGGTTTTATCCAGGGTTCCAATACACCACGTTATTCCCACTGTTTTGGCTACAAAACCCTATTTTTCAACACGATCTACGTTCAATGCAACGGCGGTACTCCACCTTACTGGGCACGCCTGTATGACCGCATGGGACGAGGCTGAGTCAAATGAAAACCTTAAATTTGTAATAACAAATCAAAATTTCGCGCCGTTATCCTGTAAGTTGGTAAGCGTGCTACAAACAGCATGCAGAATGGCCTGTAAGTGGCAGCGTAGCGCATATGCACACATACCGTTGCAGTATCAGTATAAAGATAGCCACCCCACTTGCGACTTGCACCAGGGAAGAACAGCGTTCTGTTATTCGGTTTTTGCGTAGTCAAGGTGTGAAACGAATTGAAATTCATCGACGAATGAAGGTTCAATACGGTGATGCATGTCTGGCACAGCAGCAAGTCTACGAATGGAGTAGGAAGTTCGCAAATGGTGTGACTTCATTGGAAGATGCTCCTCGTCCAGGTCAGGCCCAACGAGTTGCGACTCCACAGAGCATTGCAGCAGTTGAAGCCATAGTGAAGGAAAACCGCTGAGTGACACTGAATGACATTGCAGTGTGTTTACAGATTAGTCATTGGTAAGCACACCACATTGTGCATGATGTGCTCCAGTTTCACAAAGGTTCTGCAAGATGGGTGCCACGGCAGCTGACTCCTGAAATGAGAGAGCGACGTGTTGATGCTTGTGAAGAACTTCTTCGGCGCTTTGAACGAGAAGGTGATGGCTTCCTTGCAAGAATCATTACTGGGGACGAAACCTGGGTTCACTTTACCAACCAGAAACGAAGAGAGCGGGCAAGGAATGGCGTCATTCCTCATCACCAAAACCAAAGAAGTTTCGAACAGAACCATCAGCAGGGAAGGTTACGCTGACTCTCTTTCGGGACGAAAAAGGCGTCATTTTGGAGCATTACATGCGTAGAGGAACCACTGTCACCAGTGCATCATACACAGATCTCCTAAAAAATCATCTGCGACCTGCAATCAAGTCAAAGCGACGTGGATTTCTGTCAGCAGGTGTCCTTTTGCAACATGACAATGCAACTCCCTGGCAGATTAAAACTGTGTGCTGAACCCAGACTCGAACACGGGACCTTTGCCTCTCGCGGGCAAGTGCTCTACCATGACAATGCAAGGCCCCAACAGTTGCAACAATCACAGACCTGCATTTTAAGTGTCTTCCTCATCCACCATACTCACCAGACCTTGCCCCAAGTGATTTCGATATGTCTGGACCACTCAAAGACACAATGGGAGGAAAGAAGTTCCGTTCTGATGAAGAAGTACGCCACGCGGTGCATGAGTGGTTGCGCGGACTAACAAAAGAATTTTTTTCTAAAGGACTTTTTGCACTTTGTAAGCGCTGGATGACTTGCATTGAGAGTGGGGGAGATTATGTTGAAAAGTGATACAGCTCTGTACCACTTCTGCACAATAAACAATATATTAAAAAATATTTAAGGTTTTCATTTGACTCACCCTCGTGCCACTACTAGTCGACGTGGGAGCCGACATCTTGCTGCATCAATAACCTCCCCGTCATCCACGCCCTGCTTTCCTCCGAGCGCATCCTTCATTGGGCCAAACAGATCGAAGTCGGAACATGCGAGGTCTGGGCTGTACGGTGTATGATGAACAACGGTCCAATAAAGTTTTGCGATCTTCTCTCGGGTGCACAGACTTGAGTGAGGCCTTGTTTTGTCATGGAGAAGGCGAAGATTGTTTGCATTTTTATGGCGACAAACGCGCTGAGGTCGTTGCTTCGATTTCCCGAGGGAAGCATAATACACTTCCAAGTTGATCTTTGCACTGCGAGGTTGTACACCAAACAGAATAACCCCTTCAGTGTCCCAGGAGACTATCGTCATGACTTTACCGGCGGAGGGTATGGCTTTGAACTATTCCTTCGGAGGAAAGATGATGTGGCGCCCCTCCATGGACTGGTGTTTTATTTGTGGTTCATCTGCATCTACATCTACATCTACATGGATACTCTGCAAATCACATTTAAGTGTCTGGCTGAGGGTTTATCGAACAACCTTCACAATTCTCTATTATTCCAATCTCATATAGCGCGCGGAAAGGATGAGGCTAAGTCAAATATTTTGGGCGAGATAATTTAATTACACTACACGCAGTAGACGAGCTCTGAACTTGCCCTTTGGAGATACGCTATCGCTATAGTTTTACAGTTATTCAGTTGAAACTTCTCACATCTTTATGATTATAGCGGATCTCCCTTCTACTTAAATTTAAACATCCTACCTTTATTTATTCGCCTACTTAATCTATCTTGCTTCCTTAATTTTTAAGATAAAAACCAGAAAATCATGAATTTCAACTAAAATTGTAATTTGTGAGATCCAGAATACTGTTTCTACTAAATTATTATGCAAAAGGAATCTAAATGTAAATTTTTAAGTTTTTAGCTCTTTTCTGTTGCGCCAATGATTTTTACAGAAAAACGTCCAAATTTCGAAAATGGTTAAAGTTATAGAACTGATATTCAACACATATTGATTTAGTATGACTCCTGACATGCTAGAAAGGTTTCAGGTTATTTTCCTGATTTTTAAAGTATTGCGCAACATTTATGACGTCAGAGCTAGTTACAGCGGACTGGCTGGCACACAATGGAAAGACTGATGTGAATTTTATAACGTGTGAGTGGGCTGCTTCCCTACACTGAGACAATATTCCATAAGCACGTAATTTCACTACGAGCCGCTTATGTGGTACAGTGTCAAAAGCCTTCCGGAAATCCAGATATATGGAATCGATCTGAAATCACTTGTCAATAGCACTCAACACTTCATGTGAATAAAGAGCTAGTTGTGTTTCATAAGAACGATGTTTTCTAAACCCATGTTGACTGTGTGTCAATAGACCGTTTTCTTCGAGGTAATTCATAATGTTCGAACACAATATATGTTCCAAAATCCTGCTGCATATCGACGTTAAAATATGGGCCTGTAATGTAGTGGATTACTCCTACTACCTTTCTTGAGTATTGGTGTGACCTGTGAAACTTCTCAGTCTTTCGGAACGGATCTTTCGTCGAGCGAACGGTTGTATATGATTGTTAAGTATGGAGCTAAAGTATCAGCATACTCCGAAAGGAACCTAATTGGTATGTAGTCTGGACCAGAAGACTTGCTTTTATTAAGTGATTTAAGTTGATTCACTACTCTGAGGATATTTACTTCTACGTTACTCATGTTAGCAGTTTTTCTTGATTCGAATTCTGGAACATTTACTCCGTCTTCTTTTGTAAAGGCATTTCTGAAGGCTGTGTTTAGTAACTCTGCTTTGGCAGCACTGTCTTCGATACTGTCTCAATTGCTATCGCGCAGAGAAGGCATTGGTTGCTTCTTGCCGCTAACATACTTCACATACGACCAGAATATCTTTACATTTTCTGCAAGGTTTCGAGACAGTTTCGTTGTGGAAACTGTTATAAGCATCTCACACTGAAGTCCGCACTAAATTTCGAGCTTCTGTAAAAGATTGCCAATCTTGGGGCTTAACACGATCAGCCTCTTAAAGCGCAAGACATTCCGCACAGATGGTCCTTCGTTGCTCTTTATGGTCTTCTGTTAGGCGATGAAGAACCCAGCGGGCATACACCTTTGAGTACCCCAACTGGTGGACGAGTGTGTCAGCACTACCAACAAAGACATCCAGTTGAGCAACCATCTGTCGATCACCTCGAATCACAGTATCCACACGTTCCAACATTGAGGAGTCACAGTTGTGTGCGGCCGGACCGCACGTGGGACATGGGATAGGTTTGCGCGACCTTGTTGGCATGATTGCAGATGCCTCACCCTACCACTCACCATGCTGTTGTTCAGTGACAACTCTCCGTAGACATTCTGCAAGTGCCTATGATTATCTGCAATGCTCTGGTTTTCGCCAAAGGGAACTCAATGACAGCTGTCTGCTTAGAACTCACCTTCATTACAGACGCCAATCTGAAAGCTACATATAGAATCGCCATCTCTCGGAAGTTCATGGAACTATAGGGACTGAAGCGGGAATATTCCACGATGTCCCACAACAAATTCGCATTTGTTCAACCGAAATTTGCAGAGAAAAATATATGTTGCGTTGCTTATTGCACGCCCCTCGTAATTCCTCCAAAGTTTATGCCGTTCTGTTAACCATATTGACAGGTGAAGAATTATATTCGCCCACTACAATACTGCACTATTCTCATTGCACAACAAACAGAAATCACAAGTAGAAGCGATAAAATTAATAAAATGTACCTCTAGGCCAGTACTCAATTTCGGGCTTCATCTTTCGAGGCAATGCTTCCATATTCTTGGTTTGCCGCGAAATTATCACCAGATTGCGAGGTATTTAGAACGTTAACGACGTTGCTTTTCCTCAAGATAATAAGTTAAATAGTGTGACTGTGCCGTAATGTGCCTTCGTACGTTGCCGGTGGTGCTTCGATTTTTTATGCTTTGAACGTTTTTATGACAGATACCACCCTCGAGAATACACTGGTTCTCTTCAAATATAAAAGTAAAAATCAAAGGAAAAATTGATATGCTAGAATTTGTGTTTCTCATTTTCAATTTCTGTTAGTTACTTAAGGTTATGTAATATTTGAGATGAAACAACATAATTTTTATAATATTTAGAATGCTTATTTATTTTGTAAATAATTCCATTGTATCTCTTTATGTCACAAAAATACTGATGTCATTCATCTCACATCCTTCCGTGACAACAAAGGGGAGAAATAAAATCATGGGATTGGGTTTGAACATGGAGCACAAAAATTCAAATCTGTGTTGTTAGCATGATTTAGGTCTCATTTCGAAATATATACTTTATGCCATCATTAACATTACGCTCTCAGTCAATGTAGTGCCTTACAGATGCTTAAATTTTTCAAGTTATTCCACAGTAATGTAAAGAATGAGGTGTCTTGTCTTCATGCCTATTTATGTGGCTCTCAACATTTTAGCTAAGCAAGAGCCGATGAGTAATTGTTCCAGTAGACAAGGCTATGTGCGCAGTGAGCATCTTGGAAGCGTTATTATGCCTTTCCAAAGTTCTCCAAGATGAAATCAAATTACACTTAACGTATTCCACTGAGTCAGATCCTTCCACAAGTGTCGTAATATTTAACATAGCAGTCTATCTTAACAATTAAATTTCGGTAATTCACACATGAATGTTGTGATAGCCTAGAGGGGTCGCCAGCTTCGAAACAATCGAAAAATAAACTATGTCCATAATGCGCCAACTGCGACATACTACACAGAAATTTTGTCCCTCGCTCACTTACGTATTATTATTGTTCCTTTGATTCCTCTCTGTCTAAAATTGTCTGAAAAATGGAAAATTCATTCACCAGGCGCTTTTCACTGTTAGTGCCGAAGCATCCTCAACAGTTACATTGTAATCATTACGAGAAGAAGATACTTTTCGACTCTTCGGTTTTTATGGAATGAGTGGCAGTTATTCTTAAGAATAATATTTCTGGTACATTACTGTCGGCACCTTTTGTTCCTTGTTTTACATATCATCACAACTTCTTCTCCTTTTATACCATCCTCTCGAATCGAACTTGCACTTCAATGAAGCTTAATAATCTTCCTAGTTTTTCAGGTCTATTTTTCAGCCATTGCGAAAAACTCCTTTGCACGCTTCTTGAGTCAATATGTTATCCGCATCATCTGAAATTTGACTACTAAATATGAACATACACTAACAGCGTTATGTTGAAGTCGAGTGATAATATCAAAGCGAATCGCTTCCAGTGAATGAATTTTTTAGTTTGCAGTTCGCTTAAGGTGGAAAAACAAAAATACCTACGACAACTACAGAAATTTTCCCTGCTCTTTATTTACGATGTTCGATTTGCACTACATTCATCTGCTTATTATTCTTAACTACGCTTTAGACCCAAATCATTGTTACAGATATAGCATACATTTGGCAACTATGTGATAGTCGATTTACTTCCTAGTTTGGTTGAGAATTATACTGGTAAATGCACTCAATATTTTCTTTTCATTTAGATTAAAAATCCTGAACTATTCTCACTTAAGGAATGACAGAGGTAGCAAAAATCATGGTTTTGAGCCCAGGAAGGTTGTTCCAATAGAAACTGTAGCTTATTTCGAAACTTTCCTTGCGAATTCTCTGTCTTGGCCATGATTGGGACAAGAGGTGAGCGCAGTTAGACGGGGTTGTATACTACCTTAGTGGTATACTGTTTCCCTTTCAGGCGGAAGAGTGCGATAGTTTTGGGTTCTCATCTTGCTGGAGACAAGATTCTTACCTCTTCTGTGAAAGAGCCACTAGTAGGCAGACGACATTCAGTAAAGAAATCCTAAGAGAACCACTCTCCCATAAGTTCTGTCGTTACCTTGATTCTATATCCTGTACATCTAAAGGTGAAAACTTCTGGAATGTCCACTCGTTTGAACTTGCTTTTTCAGCTTCTACCAATTGTATTGACGAAATTGTGGCACTGAATGATTTGTTAGCTGGTTAATGTTATATATCCACCCCTAGAGCCACGTTTGTATAATTTTGTGGTAGTCTTCTATCGCTACCGCAGTATGAACACACACTGAATGTAGAGATAGACCGTTTCGTAGACGAAATTGCGTATTTTTCTGTCAATTCATGCCAATTTTGAATACTTCGTTTGATTAAAAAAAAGATAATTTTTCGTAAAACTATCATGGTAAGTTTAATTCATTTATACACTACTGGCCATTCAAATTGCTACACCAAGAAGAAATGCAGATGATGAACAGGTATTCATTGGACAAATGTATTATACTAGAACTGGCATGTGATTACATTTTCACCCAATTTGGGTTCATAGATCCTGAGAAATCAGTACCCAGAACAAGCACCTCTGGCCGTAATAACGGCCTTGATACGCCTGGGCATTGAGTCAAACAGAGCTTGGATGGCGTGTACAGGTGCAGCTGGCCATGCAGCTTCAACACGATACCACAGTTCATCAAGAGTAGTGACTGGCGTATTGTGACGAGCCAGTTGCTCGGCCACCATTGACCAGACGTTTTCAATTGGTGGGAGGTTTGGAGAATGTGCTGGCCAGGGCAGCAGTCGAACATTTTCTGCATCCAGAAAGGCCCGTACAGGACGTGCAACATGCGGTCGTGCATTATCCTGCTGAAATGTAGGGTTTCGCAGGGATCGAGTGAAGGGTAGAGCCACGGGTCGTAACACATCTGAAATGTAACGTCCAGTGTTCAAGTGCCGTCAATGCGAACAAGAGGTGACCGAGACGTGTAACCAATGACACCCCATACCATCACGCCGGGTGATACGCCAGTATCGCGATGACGAATACACGCTTCCAATGTGCGCTCACCGCGATGTCGCCAAACACGGATGAGACCATCGTGATGCTGTAAACAGAACCTGGATTCATCCGAAAAAATGACGTTTTGCCATTCGTAATCCCAGGTTCGTCGTTGAGTACACCATCGCAGGCGCTCCTGTCTGTGATGCAGCGTCAAGGGTAACCACAGCCATGGTCTCCGAGCTGATAGTCCATGCTGCTGCAAACGTCGTCGAACTGTTCGTGCAGATGGTTGTTGTCTTGCAAACGTCCCCATCTGTTGACTCAGGGATCGAGACGTGGCTGCACGATCCGTTACAGCCATGCGGATAAGATGCCTGTCATCTCGACTGCTAGTGATACGAGGCCGTTGGGGACCAGCACGGCGTTCCGAATTACCTTCCTGAACCCACCGATTCCATATTCTGCTAACACTCATTGGATCTCGACCAACGCGAGCAGCAATGTCGCGATACGATGAACCGCAATCGCGATAGGCTACAATCCGACCTTTATCAAAGTCGGAAACGTGATGGTACGCATTTCTCCTCCTTACACGAGGCATCACAACAACGTTTCACCAGGCAACGCCGGTCAACTGCTGTTTGTGAATGAGAAATCGGTTGGAAACTTTCCTCATGTCAGCACGTTGTAGGTGTCGCCACCGGCGCCAACCTTGTGTGATTGCTCTGAAAAAGTAATCATTTGCATAGCACAGCATCTTCTTCCTGTCGGTTAAATTTCGCGTCTGTAGCACGTCATCTTCGTGGTGTAGCAATTTTAATGGCCAGTAGTGTATTCGTACAGTGCATACTAAATAGTGTCTTTTCATTAGTTTCATGTAGACAACAGATAAACATAAGTGATAAATAAATTTAGTCTCCCATATTATCTATAGCAATCTGACAATGTTCAGATAGTTCTTCGGCTTCACTTCAATAGAAAATGTGTTGGAAGCGCTTCATATCCTCGCACGCTATGCTGCGTTAACAGACATTACAGCTGTCCAGACTACCGTGAGACATTGCACCCTGTAGATTTCAGATACGTAATGTAGCCTTCTGTCTAAAAGTAATGTAAAATGCCAGACCAGCAAGGGATTATGTTTACGGATACTGACAACAACGTACACTATTAAATAATAGCAGGAAGGCTGAAAAATAGTATTAGCAAAGCCTTCCTAACATTCAAAATTTATCTTTGATGTTATCATGTTTATCTTCTGATAAAAGCTGGTCTTTATTTTGCCAGTATACATTTTATATCCGTTTTAATTCTCCCACCATCGGGTATTTTGGTGCCTACACTGCAAAGCCCCTTCTATATCACTTGACTTAATTCGAGTTCAGTATATTACCCTTCCGTTAACCTCTATACAAAATTTGATGACTGTCAACTACACGTAGTATTTACAGCATGGCCACTCAGGAAGCTTTGCCAGTAAATGCTAACAACGTCTGGTGAACAACCTTTTTAATTTGCAATACACTTCTGACCAAAAGAAATAAAATAATGATAACAGCATCATGTTTACCATCTTGAGCGTGGGCAGTATTGATGAAGTGCATGAAATTGGTACAGCTGGTTCTAAAGGCGTTGTTAGTACAAAAACATCGGAATATTCATATGGGAACTATTATCGAGGTTTAATATTGCTACGTTACGTCCCATTCAATTTCTGACTAATATTAATTTCACTCCATCTCTTGATGACGTACCTTACGTATTCCGAGCGTCTCTCACTGTTGCCTACCTCGTTGATTTCGGAATGCGTTAATTCGTCTGGGTGTCAGATCTTAATTCACAAATCCCTTCGCTGTTGTATACCATCAAATCGTTTTAAGTTTCTAGTTGCCTATAAAGTGTTTCTAAAGTAAAGAATATCTGAAATTTATAGATCACAGTGTATTGCGCCGCCGGCCGGTGTGGCCGAGCGGTTCTAGGCGCTTCAGCCTGGAACCGCGTGACCGCTATGGTCGCAGGTTCGAATCCTGCAATAGGCATAGATGTGTGTGATGTCCTGAGGTCAGTTAGGTTTAAGTAGTTCTAAGTTGTAGGGGACTGATGACCTCAGATGTTAAGTCCCATAGTGCTCAGAGCCATTTGAACCTCTTTTTATTTTTTATTTTGCGCTTCTTGGATGTCCGTGTTCGATGTTACACGATTCCAACTAGGAAAATGCACTCTTCTTGCCACTAGAGTAGCCAAGACACTGCAACGCGGTAGGCATTGTTTGGCAACTCTGTTGTCGTCACTGTGATTTGCGTGTGCAGGACTGATTGATCATGCTAAATCTGCTTGCCTTTTTCTTGTTATCGGAATGAAATATTCTGAACAATTCCCACTGAAGATATCACATTAAGTTAGTAAAGTAAACTTTTTGATTCCAAACAGGTCGTTTTAAGTGTAAGCTACCCCTTGTCTCATCTTTCACGTTGCGACCTCTCTAACTAAGTTACGATTATGGCAACGAGAGAGTGTTCACTGCAGCACTGCCTTGTCCGTATAGTTGTAAAGTGCTCCCCATCTAAAACGCTGCCTGCTTTCGAAATCTGTTCCCTTTTTTTTCCAAAAGCTGTGTCTTATCACTTCCTTTTGCTTCTACTTTAATAGAGCTCCTACATCTACATCTACATCTACATTTATACTCCGCAAGCCACCCAACGGTGTGTGGCGGAGGGCACTTTACGTGCCACTGTCATTACCTCCCTTTCCTGTTCCAGTCGCGTATGGTTCGCGGGAAGAACGACTGTCTGAAAGCCACCGTGCGCGCTCGAATCTCTCTAATTTTACATTCTTGATCTCCTCGGGAGGTATAAGTAGGGGGAAGCAATATATTCGATACCTCATCCAGAAACGCACCCTCTCGAAACCTGGCGAGCAAGCTACACCGCGATGCAGTGCGCCTCTCTTGCAAAGTCTGCCACTTGAGTTTATTAAACATCTCCGTAACGCTATCACGGTTACCAAATAACCCTGTGACGAAACGCGCCGCTCTTCTTTGGATCTTCTCTATCTCCTCCGTCAAACCGATCTGGTACGGATCCCACACTGATGAGCAATACTCAAGTATAGGTCGAACGAGTGTTTTGTAAGCCACCTCCTTTGTTGATGGACTACATTTTCTAAGCACTCTCCCAATGAATCTCAACCTGGTACCCGCCTTACCAACAATTAATTTTATATGATCATTCCACTTCAAATCGTTCCGCACGCATACTCCCAGATATTTTACAGAAGTAACTGCTACCAGTGTTTGTTCCGCTATCATATAATCATACAATAAAGGATCCTTCTTTCTATGTATTCGCAATCCATTACATTTGTCTATGTTACGGGACAGTTGCCACTCCCTGCACCAAGTGCCTATCCGCTGCAGATCTTCCTGCATTTCGCTACAATTTTCTAATGCTGCAACTTCTCTGTATACTACAGCATCATCCGCGAAAAGCCGCATGGAACTTCCGACACTATCTACTAGGTCATTTATATATATTGTGAAAAGCAATGGTCCCATAACACTCCCCTGTGGCACGCCAGAGGTTACCTTAACGTCTGTAGACGTCTCTCCATTGATAACAACATGCTGTGTTCTGTTTACTAAAAACTCTTCAATCCAGCCACACAGCTGGTCTGATATTCCGTAGGCTCTTACTTTGTTTATCAGGCGACAGTGCGGAACTGTATCGAACGCCTTCCGGAAGTCAAGAAAAATAGCATCTACCTGGGAGCCTGTATCTAATATTTTCTGGGTCTCATGAACAAATAAAGCGAGTTGGGTCTCACACGATCGCTGTTTCCGGAATCCATGTTGATTCCTACATAGTAGATTCTGGGTTTCCAAAAACGACATGATACTCGAGCAAAAATCATGTTCTAAGATTCAACAACAGATCGACGTCATAGATATAGGTCTATAGTTTTGCGCATCTGCTCGACGACCCTTCTTGAAGACTGGGACTATCTGTGCTCTTTTCCAATCATTTGGAACCTTCCGTTCCTCTAGAGACTTGCGGTACACGGCTGTTAGAAGGGGGGCAAGTTCTTTCGCGTACTCTGTGTAGAATCGAATTGGTATCCCGTCAGGTCCAGTGGACTTTCCTCTATTGAGTGATTCCAGTTGCTTTTCTATTCCTTGGATACTTATTTCGATGTCAGCCATTTTTTCGTTTGTGCGAGGATTTAGAGAAGGAACTGCAGTGCGGTCTTCCTCTGTGAAACAGCTTTTGAAAAAGGTGTTTAGTATTTCAGCTTTACGCGTGTCATCCTCTGTTTCAATGCCATCATCAGCCCGTAGTGTCCGGATATGCTGTTTCGAGCCACTTACTGATTTAACGTAAGACCAGAACTTCCTAGGATTTTCTGTCAAGTCGGTACATAGAATTTTACTTTCGAATTCACTGAACGCTTCACGCATAGCCCTCCTTACGCTAACTTTGACATCGTTTAGCTTCTGTTTGTCTGAGAGGTTTTGGCTGCGTTTAAACTTGGAGTGAAGCTCTCTTTGCTTTCGCAGTAGTTTCCTAACTTTGTTGTTGTACCACGGTGGGTTTTTCCCGTCCCTCACAGTTTTACTCGGCACGTACCTGTCTAAAACGCATTTTACGATTGCCTTGAACTTTTTCCATAAACACTCAACATTGTCAGTGTCGGAACAGAAATTTTCGTTTTGATCTGTTAGGTAGTCTGAAATCTGCCTTCTATTACTCTTGCTAAACAGATAAACCTTCCTCCCTTTTTTTATATTCCTATTAACTTCCATATTCAGGGATGCTGGAACGGCCTTATGATCACTGATTCCCTGTTCTGTACATACAGAGTCGAAAAGTTCGGGTCTGTTTGTTATCAGTAGGTCCAAGATGTTATCTCCACGAGTCGGTTCTCTGTTTAATTGCTCGAGGTAATTTTCGGATAGTGCACTCAGTATAATGTCACTCGATGCTCTGTCCCTACCACCCGTCCTAAACATCTGAGTGTCCCAGTCTATATCTGGTAAATTGAAATCTCCACCTAAGACTATAACATGCTGAGAAAATTTATGTGAAATGTATTCCAAATTTTCTCTCAGTTGTTCTGCCACTAATGCTGCTGAGTCGGGAGGTCGGTAAAAGGAGCCAATTATTAACCTAGTTCGGTTGTTGAGTGTAACCTCCACCCATAATAATTCACAGGAACTATCCACTTCTACTTCACTACAGGAAAAACTACTACTAACAGCGACGAATACTCCACCACCGGTTGCATGCAATCTATCCTTTCTAAACACCGTCTGTACCTTTGTAAAAATTTCGGCAGAATTTATCTCTGGCTTAAGCCAGCTTTCTGTACCTATAACGATTTCAGCTTCGGTGTTTTCTATCAGCGCTTGAAGTTCTGGTACTTTACCAACGCAGCTTCGACAGTTGACAATTACAATACCGATTGCTGCTTGGTCCCCGCATGTCCTGACTTTGCCCCGCACCCGTTGAGGCTGTTGCCCTTTCTGTACTTGCCCAAGGCCATCTAACCTAAAAAACCGCCCAGCCCACGCCACACAACCCCTGCTACCCGTGTAGCCGCTTGTTGCGTGTAGTGGACTCCTGACCTATCCAGCGGAACCCGAAACCCCACCACCCTATGGCGCAAGTCGAGGAATCTGCAGCCCACACGGTCGCAGAACCGTCTCAGCCTCTGATTCAGACCCTCCACTCGGCTCTGTACCAGAGGTCCGCAGTCAGTCCTGTCGACGATGCTGCAGATGGTGAGCTCTGCTTTCATCCCGCTAGCGAGACTGGCAGTCTTCACCAAATCAGATAGCCGCCGGAAGCCAGAGAGGATTTCCTCCGATCCATAGCGACACACATCATTGGTGCCGACATGAGCGACCACCTGCAGATGGGTGCACCCTGTACCCTTCATGGCATCCGGAAGGACCCTTTCCACATCTGGAATGACTCCCCCCGGTATGCACACGGAGTGCACATTGGTTTTCTTCCCCTCTCTTGCTGCCATTTCCCTAAGGGGCCCCATTACGCACCTGACGTTGGACCTGTCACAAGTAAGTGGTTCATTCTAACCAGCTGTGTCATATGTCTTCTGGCAAGCTCGCAGAAGTACCATCATCAACTGCTTCGCGAATACCAAATTACATCACCACCGAAGAAAGCACGAGAAAGTCTCTGAATAGATTCGAAACAACTGTCAGTGACACGAAAATGTACACTCCTGGAAATGGAAAAAAGAACACATTGACACCGGTGTGTCAGACCCACCATACTTGCTCCGGACACTGCGAGAGGGCTGTACAAGCAATGATCACACGCACGGCACAGCGGACACACCAGGAACCGCGGTGTTGGCCGTCGAATGGCGCTAGCTGCGCAGCATTTGTGCACCGCCGCCGTCAGTGTCAGCCAGTTTGCCGTGGCATACGGAGCTCCATCGCAGTCTTTAACACTGGTAGCATGCCGCGATAGCGTGGACGTGAACTGTATGTGCAGTTGACGGACTTTGAGCGAGGGCGTATAGTGGGCATGCGGGAGGCCGGGTGGACGTACCGCCGAATTGCTCAACACGTGGGGCGTGAGGTCTCCACAGTACATCGATGTTGTCGCCAGTGGTCGGCGGAAGGTGCACGTGCCCGTCGACCTGGGACCGGACCGCAGCGACGCACGGATGCACGCCAAGACCGTAGGATCCTACGCAGTGCCGTAGGGGACCACACCGCCACTTCCCAGCAAATTAGGGACACTGTTGCTCCTGGGGTATCGGCGAGGACCATTCGCAACCGTCTCCATGAAGCTGGGCTACGGTCCCGCACACCGTTAGGCCGTCTTCCGCTCACGCCCCAACATCGTGCAGCCCGCCTCCAGTGCTGTCGCGACAGGCGTGAATGGAGGGACAAATGGAGACGTGTCGTCTTCAGCGATGAGAGTCGCTTCTGCCTTAGTGCCAATGATGGTCGTATGCGTGTTTGGCGCCGTGCAGGTGAGCGCCACAATCAGGACTGCATACGACCGAGGCACACAGGGCCAACACCCGGCATCATGGTGTGGGGAGCGATCTCCTACACTGGCCGTACACCATTGGTGATCGTCGAGGGGACACTGAATAGTGCACGGTACATCCAAACCGTCATCGAACCCATCGTTCTACCATTCCTAGACCGGCAAGGGAACTTGCTGTTCCAACAGGACAATGCACGTCCGCATGTATCCCGTGCCACCCAACGTGCTCTAGAAGGTGTAAGTCAACTACCCTGGCCAGCAAGATCTCCGGATCTGTCCCCCATTGAGCATGTTTGGGACTGGATGAAGCGTCGTCTTACGCGGTCTGCACGTCCAGCACGAACGCTGGTCCAACTGAGGCGGCAGGTGGAAATGGCATGACAAGCCGTTCCACAGGACTACATCCAGCATCTCTACGATCGTCTCCATGGGAGAATAGCAGCCTGCATTGCTGCGAAAGGTGGATATACACTGTACTAGTGCCGACATTGTGCATGCTCTGTTGCCTGTGTCTATGTGCCTGTGGTTCTGTCAGTGTGATCATGTGATGTATCTGACCCCAGGAATGTGTCAATAAAGTTTCCCCTTCCTGGGACAATGAATTCACCGTGTTCTTATTTCAATTTCCAGGAGTGTATTATTGGAAAGGAGAAATTCCGATCTCTGCCGTATTGGAGCAGTGAAAGAATTCATCGGCGACCAATGAAAATCTGTACTAAGGACAGGAAACGAACCCGTCTCTCCTGTTTACTAGTCACAAGCGTTAACCATCAACGCCACCTTGGTACAATGACTAGACGCAACCGCACGGACTACGCAAGTACGCCTAGCCCCTCAGTCCATTTCCCATTTGCCGTACACTATCAAAGTACCATCCTCTAGCCTAGCTCTTCCTCTTTTCGCTTGTCGCATTAGGCAAATGGCCGCAAGTGGTCGGACGAAGAGTGTTCTGCACTGAATGATACTGATAGCTTTCATGGCACATATGTTTCTATATGAGTCGTGTCTGTTTATATTTTTATATTTTGTTCTTCATCTAAGTATCAGATAGGATGGGATCAATCACAGAAGTAGTGAACAAGCCTTTTAGTATTCATTACCTATGGTAGATTTCTCCCTCCCCCCTCACCATGAACCATGGAGCTTGTCTTTTGTGGGGAGGCTTGAGTGTCTGAGATAGCCGAACAGTAGGTGCAACCACAACGGACTGTTATCTGTTGAGAGGCCAGACAAGCATGTGCTTCCTGAAAAGGGTATCAGCCTTTTTGGTAGTTGCAGGGGCAGTTGTCTAGATGATTGACTGATCTGTCCTTGTAACATCAACCAAAACGGCCTTGCTCTGTTGGTACTGCGAACGGCTGAAACCAAGGGGAAACTACAGCAGTAATTTTTCCCAAGGGCATGCATCTCTACTGTAGGAATAAATGATGATGGGATCCTCTTGGGTAAAATATTCCTGAGGTAAAGTAGTCCTCCATTCGGACCTCCAGTAGGGTACTACTCAGGAGGATGTCGTCATCAGGAGATGTACGGACTGGAGCATGAAGCTTTAGATAGTTTGATTGGTCAGGTAGGCTAGAAAATTTAAAAAGGGAAATAAATAGATTAAAGCTATATACAGTAGAAGTTAGTGAAGTTCGACGACAGGAGGATCAAATAAGTAAAAAGACAAAGCGTAATAGAAATCCTTGAATAACACGGGAGACACTGAATTTAATTGATGGAAGGAGAAAATATAAAAATATGTAAAAAGACAAGGCCTAGTCGAAATCCTTGGATAATACAGGATATACCGAATTTAACTGATGAAAGGAGAGAATATGAAATGCAGAAAATGAAGCAGGCGAAAGGGAATACAAACGTCTAAAGAATGAGATCGACAAGAAGCGCAAAATGGGTAAGCAGGCATGACTAGAGGACAGATATAAGGATGTAGAAGCATATATCATTCTTGGAAAGATAGATATCCCCGTACAGGAAAATTAAAGACGCCTTAGGAGAAAAGAGATTAGCTGATTGAATATTAAGACCTCAAGATGGAAAACTAGTCCTCAACAAAGAAGAGTAAGATGACAGGTGGAGGGAGTACATAGAGGGTCTATACGAGGGAGATATACTTGTAGGCAATATTATAAAAAGGGAAGGGGACGCAGATGAAGATGAGATGGGAGACATGATACTCCGATAAGAAATTGACGGAGCACTGTAAGACCTATGTCGAAACCAGTCCCTGGGAGTAGACGATATTATGTCATAAAAACGATTCAGCAAAACGATTTAGAAGAAATATCGGAATGGTGCGAAAAGTGGCAGTTGACCTTAAATAACGAAAAGTGTGAGGTCATCCACATGAGTGCCAAAAGGCACTCGTTAAACTTCGGTTACACGAGAAATCAGTCAAATATAAAGGCCGTAAATTCAACTAAATACCTAGGAATTACAATTACGAACAACTTAAATTGGAAGAAACACATAGAAAATGTTGTGGGGAAGGTTAACTAAAGACATTTAGAAAATGTAACAGACCTACTAAGGAGACTGCCTACACTACGCTTGTTCGTCCTCTTTTAGAATACTGCTGCGCGGTGTGGGATCCTTACCAGATAGGACTGTCGGAGTACATAAAAAAAGTTCAAAGAAAGGCAGCACGTTTTGTATTATCGTGAAATATCGAAATATGGGAGAGAGTCTCACAGAAATGATACAGGATTTGGAATGGGCATCATTAAAAGAAAGGCGTATTTCGTTGCGACGGGAATTTTCTCTCGAAATTCCAATCACCAACTTTCTCCTCCGAATGCGAAAATATTTTGTTGACACCGACTTACATAGGGAGGAACGATCACCAAGATAAAATAAGGGAAATCAGAGCTCGTACGGAAAGATATAGGTGTTCGTTCTTCCCGCGCGCTGTACGAGATTGGAATAATAGAGAATTGTGAAGGTGGTTCGATGAACCCCCTGCCAGGCACTTAAATGTGATTTACAGAGTATCCTTGTAGATGTAGATATACATAACTAATGATAGCCCTGGGAGAGCCAGCCATGACAAAACTCTTGCATCTGGCGTGTAAGATGTATGAGACAGGTGAAATATTCTCAGACTTTAAGAAGAATATGATAATTCATATGCCAAAGAAAGAAGTGATGGAAGGTGTGAATATTACCGAACCAACAGTTTAATATGCCATGTCTGAAAAGAATCTAACACTTATTCTTTACGGAAGAATGAAAAAATGGTTCAAATAGCTCTGAGCACTATGCGACTTAACTTCTGAGGTCATCAGTCGCCTAGAACTTAGAACTAATTAAACCTAACTAACCTAAGGACATCACGCACATCCATACCCGAGGCAGGATTCTAACCTGCGACTGTAGCGGTCGCTCGGTTCCTGACTGTAGCGCCCAGAACCGCACGACCACTCCGGCCGGCTACGGAAGAATGAAAAATCTTGTAGAAGCCGCCATTGGGGAAGATCAGTTAGGGCCGGCCGAAGTGGCCGAGCGGTTCTAGGCGCTACAGTCTGGAACCGCGCGACCGCTACGGTCGCAGGTTCTAATCCTGCCTCGGGCATGGATGTGTGTGATGTCCTTAGGTTAGTTAGGTTTAAGTAGTTCTAAGTTCTAGGGGACTGATGACCTCAGCAGTTAAGTCCCATAGTGCTCAGAGCCATTTGAACCATTTTTTTGAAGATCAGTTTGGATTCCAGAGAAATGGTAGGAACAAGTGGCTCTGAGCACTATGGGACTTAACTTATGAGGACATCAGTCCCCTAGAACTTAGAACTACTTAAACCTAACTAACTTAAGGACATCACACACATCCATTCCCGAGGTAGGATTCGAACCTGCGACCGTAGCGGTCGCGCGGTTCCAGACTGAAGCGCCTAGAACCGCTCGACAACTCCGGCCGGCGATAGGAACACGCGAGGCAATACTGGCCCTACGATTTCGCTTATAAGATAGGTTAAGGAAAGACCAACCTACGTTTATAGCATTTGTAGACTTAGAGAAAAACTTTTGACGATGTTGACTGGAATACAGTCCTTGAGATTCTAAAGATAGAAGGGGTAAAATATAGAAATCGAAAGGCTGTTTACGACTTGGACAGAAACAAGATGGCAGTTATAGGAGACGAGGGGCATGAAAGGGAAACAGTGATTGAGCAGGGAGTCAGATAGGATTGTAGCCTATTTCTAGTGTTAGTCAATTCGTACACTGAGAAAGCAGTGAAGGAAACCAAGGACAATTTGAAATAGGAATTAGAGACCAGGGAGAACAAATTAAAATTTTAAGTTTGCCGATCACATTGTAATTCTGTCAGAGACAGCAAAAGACTTGGAAGAGCAGCTGAACAGAATGGATGATGTCTTGAAAGAGGAATAACGGAATGTAGTCGGATTAAATCAGGTGATGCTGAGGGAGTTAGATTAGGAAACGAGACACTTAAAGTAGCAGATGAGTTAAGCTATTTGGGCAGCAAAATGGCAGAAGTAGAGAGGATACAAAATGTAGACTCGCAACGGCAAGAAAAGCGCTCCTGAAGGAAAGAAATTTGTTAACAACCAATATACATTTAAATGTTGGGAGGTATTTTCTGGAAGTATTTGTATGGAAGTGAAATATGAACGATAAACAGTTTAAACAAGAAGTGAATAGAAGCTTTTGAAATGTGGTGCTACAGAAGAATGCTGAAGATTAGATGGGTAGATCGCATACCTAATGAAGAAGGACAACAGGGGATGACCAGTTTAGTATTGGAGGGAAATTTGCGCGGTAACAATCATAGAGGGAGACGAAGAGATGAATGCAGTAGGCATATTCAGAAGGGCGTAGCTTTTAGTAGTTATTTGGAGATGAATAGGCTTGCACAGGATAGAGAAGCATGGAGAGCTGCATCAAACCAGTCATCGGACTGAAGACCACAGCAACAACATAGTAGATCCAGGGGTGAAAACAGATGAAAGTGCACAACTTCATATTTGCCTGTGTCGTTTTTACTTAAGTAGGCATACGTTCAATTTTTCATTGCGAATCCACAATTTTATTTAGTACCCTGTGGCATTGATGTATTAGTGTAGTATCCGTAACACCTTCAGATTTTGGTGGTATTCCTGATGTTATAGTTGGGTATAGCACTAGACTGGACGTAGATACGGTCCATTTGAGGTCAACAGTGTTCGGTATCTTACTGTTTGTTAACATTTTGGACTACATCATTTTGTATATTTTTTTAAAAAAATAAGTTTTCGTCGCAAGCCGAACGGGATAAGTGTGTAACTCATTTGTATTTCGCAATGGTGTAACCTACTATCGGTTTGAAGCTATCCGTTAGATCCGCATTTGGTAGTGCAGCTCGACAAAGGGTTGACTGGAGCACGTTGTGGACAGCGGTGAGGACGCTGCGTGGTGTCCATGATGTTCTCCATATTGTTAGAGCAGTTGAGACTTGACAAAATTTCTGACAATGTTTGGCACCTCGTGATCATTCACTCACTTTTGGGACTGGTGCTGAGCTATCCTGCTAAATTTTCGTAATACTTTGCTTTCATACAAATGAGGTCGATATCGTAAATTTAATTCTTCGTCCCTAGGAAAGTAACCACACTTAAACTTCAATTGGTTTTGTGGTTCATGTTGTGAACTGTTTGCATTAAATACAACAAGAGCAATGGTAGAGAGCTTAACGAATCAGTGTCATGTTCGCTCCGTGGCGCCGTACTCATCTCGTGATCTAAGACAGGGTTAGTTGCTGATCTCGCTGAGACTATCGACGTGCACCACTTCAGTTTTTTTCTTTTTTTATCTGGAAATAGCGGGAACGACATTCAGTAACAAAATGCTACGAAGACATTTGCATTGCGCCAACTGAACATCAGTCTATTTTTATTTACTTTAATTTTTGTTTATCAGCTTTCTTATGTAACGCTCTAATCTTCTTTCATTATTTGTTTGTTATTGTTACTTTTATTATCGTTATTCGTTCACTCGCAAGAGTTTTCCTATTCCTATTTGATACCGATGCACATGATCAGTTAATCCGGAAGAATGGAATGTTGGATATTTTGCTACACAGAATACGCGATGGCAGCAAGTATCAGCAGACAACGCTGCATAAAAACCAAAGGCGGTCGTGCCAACCCTCTGAGCGCCCGTATAAGACGAGCACGACAGACATTTCGCTATATAACTGTCCCTGGCGCAGCTAAGAACAGGCAGCATCGTTGCAAATAATTGGCAATCTTGCGACAGTGCACTTACTTTTGCATGTGTTCCAGAATCGTTCCTCTAAATTCACGTGGAACTCCCTTTCAATTTCAGTGACTTATATTACATAATCCTCATGTAAGATGAGACACTGAGACACAGGAATTAATTTTTGGACACCAGTAATGCGGTGTTTCACATAAGTAACAACTGTTCTTGTCTTTAACATTGCGTTATGAGGCTCAGTAACCAATGTTGCGATGAGAGAGACCTGCTCACAGCAGCGTCTCGTTAGGTCTGTTGTCCCAGATCTGTCTTATGATGCAAGGACGGCGTATGTTCTCACTTTTAATAGCGGCGCGCACCAGTACACCCTAGGTTATTATTTTCCGTTGTACTGAATGCAGCAGTAAATTGCTAGAAGAAATTCCTTAACTACATCTGAAGAAAACCTTTACGCATTAAGTCTTCTAACAAGCTCAACTCAGTTAACTGTGTTAATGGACATAGATGTCTGCTCTGTGAATACCAAGCATATTAATTACACAACCATCTCTGAAGAACTTCGACTCGACCGTCAGCCATATGGTTCAAATGGCTCTGAGCACTATGGGACTTAACTTCTGAGATCATCAGTCCCCTAGAACTTAGAACTATTTAAACCTAACTAACCTAAGAACATCACACACATCCATGCCGAAGGCAGGATTCGAACCTGCGACCATAGCGGTCGCACGGTTCCAGACTGAAGCGCCTAGAACCGCTCGGCCACGCCGACCGGCTCTCCAACGTTAGCAACTTCCTTCCGCACTGGGCAGTTTCAAAAATGGGCAATTTTGTGGGTTAAAATCTATTGGAACACCTTACGTATCACTTTCGATCAGCTTTAAGTTCTCCATGTATTCATACACGGACTTCAAAATATGCAGTGTGCCTGTGTTGCTATTGCTGACGCATAATTGCATGAAGAATCGCTTCTAAAAGGGAAAGAAACGTGATACACGGACGTGACCAAAGTCGTGGGATAGTGATATGCACATATACAGATGGTGGCAGTATCGTGTTCACTAGCTGTTAAAGGGCAGTGCATTGGTGGAGCTGTCATTTGGACTGAGATGGTCCATGTTAAAAGGTTTCCGACGTATGGCCGCAAGACGTGAATTAACAGATTTTGAACGCGTAATGGTATTCGGAGCTAGACTGCAGGGACTTTAATTATCATTTCAATCTAGAGAAGCTGCACGGTCATCAAAGATATCTGTTCTTTCGGGAACAGATACTACCTTCATATATATATTTAAAATGTGGCTACCCGACCATTGACCTTCTTATGCGAACGCACACTCTATGCCCCAGCTCGTACGGGACTTGGTAGATTAATCTGCCACGAGTAATGAGTGTGATGGGCAAACATCTACTAGGCACGCTACGAATGTAGTGGTGTGGACATGTTGGGAATGTGGGTTTCACCGGGATCGTGCATGGGATAAGTCCCTGCAGGCGCACCATCCTCTGTGCCTTCGGTGGCTCAGATGGATAGAGCGTCTGCCATCTAAGCAGGAGATCCCGGGTTCGAGTTCTGGTCGGAGCACAAATTTTCAACATGTCCCCAATGATGTACATCAACGCATGTTTGCAACTACGGTGTCGATTTAATTATCATTTCATTCTAAAGAAGCCGCATGGACATCAATGGTATCTGTTCTTTCGGCAACAGATACTACCTTCATATATATATATAAAGGTAATTCTGAGAAATACTGAAACTTCCCCTTCAAAAACTAAGAATTACTGTGCTGGAAATCTTCTACGTTATTTGGTTTCCAAACAGCTGAGCAAAACTGAACGTACTCAGACAGTTCTCTCTTTACTTATTCTGATCATCACTAAACTGACGCACAATATTTTTTAGCGCAACGCAATCTGACTTTCAATAATCCCTACAAAAGAATGGCCCTGATTAACAATAACCTATTCCTTTCATGAATCACTTACCTCACAAAAATCTTCGTTAGTCGAACTACTGCAATACAGCGAGCGCCATTACTGCCAACTAAATAAAAGATTCTAACTACTGAAGGCACTAACTACTGATGGGCATAGTTAGCAAATGAAAGATTTTGATAGAGAACAAACAATGTATTTACGTTAATAGTGCTCAAAAGTCATAATATATGTATCAATTTATGACATCCAGTCTAACAAATTTCCTTTTTCTGACGGACACACGTCCAGATCGTCCGCTCTCAAAACTCTGGCATCTCTCTCCCCACATCCACCACTGCTGGCGGCTCACCTCCAACTGCCCAACGCTACGCGCTGTTCACATCCATTTGCCCAACACTACACAAGCAAATACTCCAACAATGAGTCCAATCAGCCACAGACTGCACACAGCGCAGCCATCGATTTTCATACAGAGCACTACGTGGCGTTACCAACATAAAAACCTAAACAGCCTACTTACAATACTCATGTCTTACTTATTAATGTAATACAATACACAAGATATAGAAACGAGTCGTTTGCCTCCGTTGCTATGAAGTGTGAAATGCAAATAGTAGAATTATTTTGTGGATTCTCACTCGATAACAGTAGAGCATTTCATGTTCTCGAAAGCGATGAGCAGTAGCTGACTGTTTGGACAAAGTTTGAGGAATCGCAGATGCGCCGCGGCAGCCACTGCCGAATGCCAGCAAGTGGGCACAAGACAGATCTGACGTAGCCGGCATTCAGTGGCAGACAGTCTGGCAAGAAGTCATTCGCAAAAATGTTATTGGACAGAAATGTTATTACCAGTGTATCAGAAAGTGAAATGCATTGACTCTGCGGTACATTACACTAAGGACTTCAGTATTCAAGCGAAAGGCGCTATAGAAACTTAGGAAACGAGCGCCATCGACTGCGAGACATTGCATTCATACGACGCGCTGTTTGTCCGCAGCCCGTGGTCGTGCGGTAGCGTTCTCGCTTCCCAGGCCCGGGTTCGATTCCCGGCGGGGTCAGGGATTTTCTCTGCCTCGTGATGACTGGGTGTTCTGTGGTGTCCTTAGGTTAGTTAGGTTTAAGTAGTTCTAAGTTCTAGGGGACTGATGACCAAAGATGTTAAGTCCCATAGTGCTGAGAGCCATTTGAACCATTTGAACGACGCGCTGTTTATCGCTAGACGATGGCGGTACACGTAGCGTAACGCCTCGAGCAGAAGACAAGACTTCCTCCAGGAACTGCTGCAGCCTACACTGTAGCCAGATTGCGCTGATAGTCCCACTTAAGAGTATTATCAGCGTGGCCAGTTTATTTGTCCCATGTCGCGATCGCCGCGGACTTTGACTCCACGGCGGCCGGCATTCGGTAAGGTTTTATGTCAAAAAGAGTACGTTCCTAGATGAATCCTCAAATACACTGAAGAGCCAAAGAAACTGGTACACCTGCCAAATATCATGTAGCCCCCCCCCCCCCACCGAGTACGCAGAAGGCCGCAAAGTGACGTGGCATGGACTCAACTAATGTCTGAAGTAGTGCTGGAGGGAATTGACGCTATGAATCCTGCAGGGCTCACCATAAGTCCGTAATAGTTAGAGGGGGTGGATATTTCTTATGAACAGCACGTTGCACGGCATACCAGATATGCTCAATAATGTCCATGTCTGGGAAGTTGGGTGTCCAGCGTAAGTGATTAAGCTCAGAAGAGTGTCCCTAGAGCCATTATGTAGAAATTCTGGACGTGTGGGGTGTCGCATTGTTCTGCTGGAATTGCAGAAGTCCGTCGGAATGCACAGCGGACATGAAAGGATGCAGGTGGTGACACAAGATGTTTACATACGTGTCACCTGTCATAGTCGTATCTAGACTTATCAGGGGTCCCATATCACTCCAACTGCACACGCCCCACACCATAACAAAGCCTCCACCAGCTGCATGTAGGGTCCATGGATTCATGAGGTTGTCTCGATACCCGCACACGTCCATCCGCTCGATACAATTTTAAACGAGACTCGTCCTACCAGGCAACTTGTTTACAGTCGTAAACAGTCCAATGTCGGTGTTGACGTGCTCAGGCGAGGCGTAAAGCTTAGTGTCGTGCAGTCATCAAGAGAACACGTGTGGGCCTTCGGCTCCGAAAGCCCGTGTCGATGATGTTTCGTTGAATGGTTCGCACGCTGACACTTGTTGATGGCCCAGCACCGAAATCTGCAGAAATTTGTCGTCGTTGGTCCCGTTCTTGCAGGACTTTTTTTCCACCCGCAGCGATTTCGGAGATCTGATGTTTTACCGAATTCCTAATATTCAAGGTACACTCGTGAAATGGTAATTTCACCACTTCACCACTTCATCGCTACCTCGGAGATGCTGTGCCTCATCACTCGTGCGCCGACTATATCACCACGTTCAAAGTCACTTAAACCTTTATAACCTGCTATTGTAGTAGTCTCTGTATTTGAATGGCCGGCCGGAGTGGCCGAGCGGTTCTAGGCGCTACAGTCTGGAACCGCGCGACCGCTACGGTCGCAGGTTCGAATCCTGCCTCGGGCATGGATGTGTGTGAAGTCCCTAGGTTAGTTAGGTTTAAATAGTTCTAAGTTCTAGGGGACTGATGACCTCAGAAGTTAAGTCCCATAGTGCTCAGAGCCATTTGAACCATTTTTTTGTATTTGAATACGCATGCCTATACCAGTTTCTTTGGCGCTTCAGTGTACATTGCTTCCTCTTGAGGAGATTTCGCGAAAAGACCGTGAAGATAAAATCAGAGAGTTTCGAGCCCTCAAGTGCTATTTCTAAATGAGAAACCAGCTGCGTAATATTTCCTTGTGTATATAGCGTAGATGAGGTTACTAAACAGTGCAGTTTTGAATCCATAGGCTGTAATGTATCAAGGGAACAAACCTGCTAGTGCCTAAACAGTGGAGAACAGTGACGATCCTAGATTCAAATGCGAGCACTGGCCTTGAGCTGCAGTGTTGCTTTGAAGATCAGCTGACTGACACCCCGTTTCACCTCCCTATCCCATCGTTAACACGGGGATACCGTCGAGGAGCGCTTCCTTTTAACATAACACATTTACATTCATTTCACTGGGCAGGAAGGAGTTGATTATGTTATGCCTCTAACATTACTTGGACGCTGTTGTCACGAGTTATTTATAATGGTCATTTATATATCTGTACGTTATGCCTGGCACCAGAACAAGAAAGTCGTCGCAATCAGCAGTGACTATGGAGTCGTTCCCGATTTCTAACACACTCCTAAGCAGCGTCACTAAAGCCGTGGAACATATCACACTGTTCGTAGTGTCATCGAACGTGATCACTCTTGCAAACATGAGCTTACTTTGATACAATATGCACGGTTTTTTTTTTTTTTTTTTTTTTTTTTTTTTTTTTTTTTTTTTTTCACGCGGGACTTGTATGCAGTTCTGAACTGCCGCATTACTTGAACACTCTTTCAATTTTCAATTGCAAATCAAGAACACTGAGACCCACTAACGATAATAGCCAGCTGACTGTTTGCTATCTTTTACGGTTAACTCGATTTACTAGCGTAGCCGCGTCGTATCAAACATAGGGCGAACGGACGGCCAGAGGCGCTATACGGCCACTACCCAACAAGAATGCCGGGCCTCTAAGCTCGTCTTGTCCTCTGGCGAAATTTCTCGTACGTCTTACTCTGTTACCTTTTAATTATTCATCTGCCTCTTCCGTGGAAGAAGCGATAGAACATTTGTAGCCATGTGTCAGATACAGCGTGACAATTATTGAACTAGAGGAAACAAAATCGTCATAACTTCTGAACGGTTTCCGTGAGGACGTTGAAACTGTACGTTGGCCGCAGGGCATGATGGGAATTAGTATGCGCATGCATGGTTTGGTTCTTTCATTTGGATGGGTTCGTCAATAAGCAAAATTGGCGCATATTGGGGACTGAGAATCCGCATTCCGCGATCGAGAAGTCTCTTCACCCTGAACGGGTGACTGTGTGGTGTGCAGTCTCCAGTCACGGAATAATCGGTCCGATATTTCTTGATGGCACGGTGACTAGGCTACCGAAGAGTACGTGAAGATTTTGAAAGATTATTTCATCCCCATTACTCAAACATGATGTGGTTCAGGCAACACGGAGCTCTACCCCATCGAAGCAGGAGAGTGTTTGATATCGTGAAGAAGCACTTCGGGGACCGCATTCTGGCTCTAGGATACCCAGAGCCCACTGGTATGGGCCTCGATTGGCCGCCATATTCTCCGGCCCTGAACACATGCGACTCCTTTTTATGGGGCTGTATTAAAGACAAGGTGTACAGCAATTACCCCAAAACCACTGCTGATCTGAGAACAGCCATTCAGGAGGTCATAGACAGCATCGTTGTTCCGACACTTCAGTGGGTCATACAGAATTTCGCTATTCGTCTGCGTCATATCATCGCCAATGATGGTAGGCATGTCGAACACGTCATAACCTAAATCTGAAGTGACGTTTACATATTGTATAAAGTGTGTTCTCGCCGTAGTCTGTAACTAATTTACGTGTTTTTTCATGTAGTTCAATAATTATCACCCTGGAGAAACACTCTTTAAAATAATATTTTAAGCCATTCACTATTTATTGCCTGCCTCTGTACTGTCTCTTTTCCTCGTGTCCAGTCTTTTGGCGCCGTGCTTTCGTCTCGGCGGAAGAATTCCTCCGCAAGTTTGTTCTAAAAGTTGCCGCGTCACCATTACACGTCGTCCCACTCAGTCCGGTTTTGTGCTTGACCATACGAAACGTTGCATAACATTGCTTCAGTACTTACTATGAACTTTATTATTCTTGAGCATTTATTGAAAACTTAATACATTAGTCAAGAAGTGTGCAGTCGAAAAGTATCCGTCCGTGAGCCTTGACTAGGTCTTTGTACACGTTGCTAAAGTTTAACGGTTCATCACGACGTGTGTAAACCTTCTGAAAAGTTTGCAAAGCTCCTATGTTTATAACTGAATCTTGTCTATATCGTCTTGATCTGGAGAGTCCAAATTACCACGTTTAGGACACTCTGATAGTATTATACGCCTACCAGTTTCTACAAAACAGTGTTCTCTTCTAACCTGTAGTCTCATGTTCAAATTTATACATGTGTCTAGGGTCTAAATGGGGAAGTTACTACTAGTAATTGTTCAGAGGATTCACGAATTGAATTAACTTGTTTAACTACATTGCGCTTCGAAAATAATCTTTTGTGTCTTGATCGCGCACAGTTCGCTTTTTCCTAAGTTTGGACATGTGTTAAGCCTGTCAATAGGAAAAAATATTTCTATGACACGGTGAAGAAAATAGATAACAGTAAAACGAAACTCTGTGGTCAGTTATCAAAACTTGCTTTAGCTGAAATTTTGAATACTGCAATAAACCCGAATGCGTGTTGCAGTATAACATCTCCTCTGCCACTCAGTTTACACTGATAGAGAACAGTAAAACGAAACTCTGTGGTCCGTTCTCAAAACTTGCTTTAGCTGAAATTTTGAATACTGCAATAAACCCGAATGCGTGTTGCAGTATAACATCTCCTCTGCCACTCAGTTTACACTGATTTGCCGGGTAGAGACTCAGATAAGAGTTCGCGTCCCGTCAGCACTATCTGATGTTTTATTAAAAATTGACTCCCGCAGTTAAACCTTAGTTAGTGTTCCAACGTCTTCGAATCAGACCCGAAAATTGTCGCTAGATTCTGTTGCACGAGAATAGTGGGCGTAATTTGTGAGAGAACCTGCAAGGAATGAGTATATCAGTACTTGAGACGAGTGCCAGCTCAGCATTTCTAGGTAACGCACCAAGTTCGCCACTCGAGATATCATCATCGTGATGAAATTGCGATCCTTCATCGATATATCAGAGTAGGAGCAGCAGCACAAGGTCACGTGCCGGCGGACTTATCTTTCGCCGCTGGCAGTGCAGGCAAACACCGGACAGAGGACGGCTCGCAGCTCGCCATGGACGTTAGCAGGTCTGTACATTTCTGCCTGTCTTCTCTGTGCATACTGCTGCTGAGAAACATACCATGCAGACGTTTACTATTGCACGGCATTGTTAAGAGACAGCAGCTTTCTGAGCCGTGGAGCAACAGCGAGACTTCAGCGTGTTGGGAAACCTAGACAAACTCATTAAAATTACATTAGTTCACTAACAAAACCTCGAACCTATAAATTCACTTTATGTAAAGAGTACATTTTTCTGTGTCATTTCGTAATAATTTCCAACGCACGAGTTGACATTATGTATCAGCCGAGTATTTGCTAATTGGGTCAGGACGGCGGCTGTTACGCGATGCTTTCGTAAGACAGTGGATTTCCTTATGAAGATCTAAGTTTAAATGCGTTATGGCGATCCTATTATTTCTTCATATTTTCTGTCAGTAACTTCTGACGAACGACAGCATGGCTCCTTCATCGAAGTTGCGACCGATATCTCAGCATGTCCTCCGTCCCGCCGCCAACCAGACTTCACACTGCTGGCCGCGGTGGCGAAGCGGTTCTAGGCGCTTCAGTCCGGTCGCAGGTTCGAATTCTGCCTCGGGCATGGATGTTTGTGATGTCCTTAGGTTAGTTAGGTTTAAGTAGTTATGAGTTCTAGGGGACTGATGACCTCAGACGTTAAGTCCCAAAGTGCTCAGAGCCATTTGAACCATTTGAGACTTCACACTGAAACATTCACGGAGGTTCACGCTACTATGTCTCTCACGTGACATTACATTCATCCGTCTCACACCATTCTTCTAATTCACGGTAAAGCTACATCCTTCGTTAAAAGTAACGTGAATATGCTCTTACTAAGCCTATGACTAGCTTGGCTTTAATTTCAAACGTGTCTTTAAGTTTCAGAAACAATATGTATCTTCGTCTTTCTGACTCGCCGCACTGGAACAGATTAATCTGGTTTCAGCAGACTGTACAGTAGATTATATGCGTAACTGGCTAGCTTTTCGTTTCAGGCCTTGTTGTTTAAACTAGAAAGGCAATCATTTTTTATTATTATACTGAAATAAACATGAGAAAACAGTGTTTCAGTAACATTGGGTTTCTTATGTCTATTTAAAGTATTCGCTTTTCTTTAACTACTGGTTGTGCGTAAATAAAGTTAACAGAGAACGCACATAACTGGGAATGATGTTTCCAAATAATACGGAGAACAGAAATGTTAAACGTATACTGTGCAATCGTTTAGGAACAACGGTCCTCTTTGTCTTCTGTTTGAGCTTTTTTTTTTTTTTTTTTTTTTTTTTTTTTTTTTTTTTTTTTTTTTTTTTTTTTTTTTTTTTTTTTTTTGCCAGCTGTCAATGGGCTACAAAGTGTTTAATCGGCACTTTCCTCCCGAAAACGTGCTCCCATATATTTCAAAATTCGCAAACCGGTGTGTATTTGTTTTTTCGTAGAACATTCGCTTTTAAAACCTGGTGGGACTGATATGACGGGAAACGAATGAATGGATGTTATTTAATATTACCCCCCAAAAAAATGGCTCTGAGCACTATGGGACTTAACTTCTGAGGTCATCAGTCCCCTAGAACTTAGAACTACTTAAACCTAACTAACCTAAGGACATCACACACATCCATGCCCGAGGCAGGAATATTACCCATTTTAAGTATGTGAGGTAGCGATTGTTATATTTTAACAGTAAGAATTGGTAAAATTCGACTGTTTTATGTCTTATACACAACTAAATTGTGTGTAGAACATAAAAAGATTGAATTCCACCAATCATGACGGAAGGAACTTTATTATGTCATGGTTAATGAAACTGAACAGTTCAAATTTCTAGGTGTCCAGATAGATAGTAAACTGTCGTGGAAAGCCGACTTTCAGGATCTTGTCCAAAGACTTAATGCTGCAGTTTTTACTATTAGATCGGTATCTGAAGTGAGTGATCGTTCGAAACGAAAATTATTCTACTTTGCTTTTTTTCAGTCGCTTATGTCGTATCGTATTATATTTTGGGTAACCCTTCTAAAAGGATATTTTTGGCTCAGAAATAGGCGGTTCGGGTATTTTGACACTGGTCTCTCAAGATATATACTCCTTAATGTCATTTCTTGTTAAAAATTTTAGCTTATTCCCAAGAATAAGTAGCTTTCACTCAGTTAATACTCGGCAGAAATCAAACCTGCATTTGGATCGGACTTCCCTAACTCTTGTGCGGAAAGGTGTGCAGTATACTGCTGAATCCATTTTCAATAAGCTACCACCAGAATTCAAAAATCTTAGCAGTAATCCACGCGATTTCAAATCGAAACTGAAGAGTTTCCTCATGAGACACTCCTTCTATTCTGTCGAGGAGTTGCTTGAAAAACGAAGCTGATTCTTGTTGTATTGTTGATTGTGTTTACTTAAACTTATGGATTGACTTTCTTTGGGTTCATAAACATTTTATTTTTGTCTGTTATTACTTTTATGTTGTAATTTCATGTACTGACACGTTCCATGACCTTGGAGTTTTGCTCCTCGATTTGGGCCTACGGAATTTGACGTGTAAATAAAAATAACATAAACACGAATTACGCATATTCGCGCACGGACGCCTAGTGTACGAGCAAACAATCTTCTCTCTGTGGCACTGTTTATGTTAAAGTCACTGGATATATTGCAATCATAAATTAATGCGGTAATCTTATCAGTTTCTGTTACGTTACTATCATTTCTGCGCTTTTGAAGCAACGAGTTGTTTTCTATATTGGTCGTACATTCTTTGGCAGGTACTGTATATGCCATTTTCGTAAGACGTTCACATTGTTACTAAAAAAACATTATGTTAGTCTACTTTTGTACTTATTCTCTCAATCTCTCAAATTCTCTTAGTATTTATATACCTTGTGGAGTGGTTTCAGTGTGTTTACACCAAAATGAATGTCTCTAGAAACGTTTTTCTCGCTCCACCTAATATAGCACAAAAAATTTAACGCGATTACCGCTTTACGTCTGCTTGGGGAGATACAGAGAGAAGGGGGGAGAGAAAATCAAAAAATTCTCACGTCCCCACTTTCCGTTAACGAATAAGAGGAAACATAATAAATACTTCCGAATGACGGCTGCAGGCTACACGTAATGAGGATGGCTTGTTTCGTTTCATTTATTACAAATAATGTATCGTATAACTGTTATTTAAAACAAATTATTTTAGTTTCAACCTGATCAGACAGTTTTCCGGTTGAAATAAAACTTTGTATTGTCACTGCAGCAGTTTTTTTCCTCCTGCTTGATAAGAGCAGAGAAAATCCAGTTTGAGAAAGTGATGTACTATCGATCGGTTTCTGCAATTCGCCCTTTACATCACACTAGTGCGTTACCTCATATTGCTCCTCTATATGAGGCATAAGTCTTATGTCTACTAGGATTAGGACCCACTAGAGATAGTATTGTATAAAGAGTCATACCATCTATACGATTCTTATCGTTTCAGCACACATATGGGCTTTAAGTCTAATCCCTAGAAATTACCGATTTATTGATATCTCTTGCAGATATGATAGCTGTGGAACGTCTCTTTCTAAACAAACGACTCTGATATGGACATGATTCGAACAAATGATGTGGATTTTCCGCCGATATGTGCTACTGCGCATAGTGTTTGTCCTATTTGACCAAATGTACTTGAGATTCTTTTCGCGATAACATAATCATCAGTAACGGAACTCTTCACATCTTCAGGTACCGAGAAGCTGTCCATTTGGCTGTCTCTCTCCACGATTCCAAGAAGTCAGACCATATTAACTCAAAACTTGCTGCACATAGTGTAACACTTACACGCGAAACAATGAGAGAACACGTGTGATGTAATAAGGAATATGCTTCCTTTGTGAACTTTGTTTCATTGTCATTAACCTGTAATACAAGGCATATTTCTGTGGTTAACGTTTCGTCTCCTAATGCTGTAGACATCATCAGAGGCTGTAAATACTGAGATAGCAGTTTCAAACATAACCTCAGCAAGCCGAACTCTTGGTCTTGCTGAGTTTATTTAATTTTCAAATCACCTCTGGCTGGAACTACAGACCCCACACGCCTTACTGCGGCGACCGTGCACGCCTTACATAATTTAAAAAGAGGCACAATTTAAAAAGAGGCATAATTTAAAAAGAGGCCCCTCATCGGAACACAGTAAATGTCTCCAGTCAGCGACTGTACAATTTCTGTCTTGTTTGGCCCACTGAAGACGTGCTGCTAGGAATGACCTTTTGCTTGGTACCTGATTCCAAAGGTCCATTGCATTCAGTACCCTTCGCAGTGTTGTCTCAGAAACTCGTTGAGATTGACCAGCATTCACCGAAATCAGCAATTCCTGTCAGGTATGAAACCAAGGAATGACATTGTTGTCCAGCCACTGTTGTTTACTATATTTGTACTACCACTTCCCTTATGCCATGTTACACGCCTGCGACTGCTGCGTCAACAAATCAAATCAACAATAAATCAGTCAACTTCATTAGAAAAATTAAATGTGTGTGAATTCCTAAGGGACCAAACTCCTGAGGTCATCGGTCCCTAGACTTACACACTACTTAAACAAATTTATGCTAAGAACAACGCACACACCCAAGCCCGAGGGAGGACTCGAAACTCTGGCGGGAGGGGCCGCGCAATCCGTGACATGGCGCATTAAACCGCGCGGTCAATCCTCGCGACAGGCAACTTCATTCACGGTGTGGTAATGGGCATATCAACACGATTGGAACTTTCTGCCATTCTGCGACGTCGATCCTACGTACTGTACTGCTTCTAAACAACTGACTGATAGGAGGATCACGTGATCGTCTGCTACCTGGTCCATACCATCTACTGCGTTTCGAAGCAAACAGTGTGTTCTCTTAACGGGGTGACTAATATACTGTCCGGTGAGATTACGTATGAAATAGAATCGAAAGCAATTAGAGGCGCAGTGCAGACATTAAATCGAGAATAACAAAGGCAAAATTGACATTCCCTAGGAAGATGAGGATTTTCTGCAACGTTTTGGGAATGGGATTAAGAAAAAATTGGAGTATTTTGTCTGGAGCGTTCTACTGTACCTCGTCGTAACTTTGAACATGAGAATGGAAGCCGGAAAGCCGTTGACTAATACTGAAATGTAGACCTGACGAAGAATGGGTACATTGAGTGACAAACGAATATGTGCTGCGGGGAGTGAGAAAAGAAAGGCATTTGCTGCATGCAGTTAAGCGGAGTAAAAGAAACTGGTTTCGGCATGTACAGATGAAGCGTCGAGGAAATTTTTTTTTTTAATAGGTTTCTTTAGCAGGATACGGGGAGGGGAAGATAAGGCAAGAATGGTCGATAACTCAGATCCTGAGCCATCCCGTAAATCTATTTAATACATTACGCGAATGAGGAGGAGATCGATAGAAAAAAATGAACAAGATCCCGGTCACAAATCAGAAAACTGATCGTGCTGATAATGACGATGATGATAATATTGCACGATGACGCGAGTCTTCACACTCTCTACTTTAGGTTGTCTGTAACAGACAAATCTTCCTCTGGTTAGTGTGTTGGACACGACGAGATACTTAGAGACATGTATCTAATCTGATGCAATTATTTTTAATGAGCAATGTCATTCAGTTATCAGCCTATTCGCCATGAATTCTTTTTAGTGATCAGTCAGTGTTGAGTTAGTCTTTCATGTTAATATTGCATCTAGGGGACAAAATTCCAGCTTCTGGTGGTATACAAGAACAGCTTGATTTGTATATAAACATTTGTGGCTTCTTATGTAAGAAAACCTGTAAGTTTTGTATACGCAGTTCTCCTGCCATTGCAGACGCTCAAATAACGCTACCTACCAGATGTTTCGTACAACTAGTCTCTCCCAGTACTTCGTAAACTTCTCTGTATAAAAGAAATAGGTTCAATTAGTTTGTTTCTGATTCGGTTCATTAGAAATGGTTTGTGAAAGCCTGCGACTGTGAAAATAATGAATTTTTTATGAATAATTTTCTGCTACCAGTTACGATTTTCTTTTATTTATGTTGTACACGATTCGCTTGGGAAATGATTCCCGGGTAACGCCCTTGAAATTGGGAATCATTTGCCGAAACGTGGGACCGGTAGCAGAAAAATTGTTTATAAACAAATCCATTAGTTTGTTTCTTCAGAATTTGCATCTAGGTTGGATGGCAGAGGGGCACATAAGTGAAGTGATCATAATATACCACTTAAAGATGAAGAGTTTTCTCAGAAACGCTTCTCGTGCATAAAAAAGGCATCAGTTACTACATTTCAAGATGTGTTAATTGCATATAATCTAGCGTTCAACCGATATGGTCACAAGCCCAGGAGAGGCGCTACAGACGATGTCGAGCTGTCAGCAAAGACACTCGCGTCGTTTGTCTACTGCCATAGCCCATTAACGCCAAATTTCGCCGTACTGTCCTCAACTACGCAAAAGTCGCTGCTCCCGGTCTTTACGTGATGGCTGTCGGCCACTGCGTTGTCCGTGGTAAGAGCTAACAACTGCACTTTAGCATTATCGGCACACACTTCACACTGCAGATCTCCGAATATTGAATTCCTTTACGATTTCCAAAATGGAATGTCACATGTGCCTAGCTCGAGCTACTATTCCGTGTTCCAGTTCTGTTAATTCCAGTTGTGCGTCCATAATCACGTCGGAGACCTTTTCACATGAATCACCTGAGTACAAATAACACCTTCGTCAATGCACTGCCTTCTTATATACATTGAGTAAGTGATACTACCGCCATCTGTGGCTTATAAGGCGCATGTTCGTCAGATTCTTGAATATTGTTCATCTATCTGGGGTCCCCATCAGGTAGGACTGATGGAGGAGATAGAGAAGATCCAACGAAGATCGGCGCGTTTCGTCACGCGATCGTTTAGTTGGCGAGAGAGCGTTACGGAGCTGCTAAACAAACTCCACTGGCAGACGTTACAAGAGAGACATTGTGCATCGCAGAGAGATTTAGTACTGAAATTCGGGACAGCACTTTTCAGGAGGAGTCAGACAACATATTACTTCCCCCCACATACATCTCGCGTATTGACCCGAGAAATCAGAGCCAATACAGAGGCTTACCGACAATCATTCTTCCCACGCACTATTCGCGAGTGGAACAGGGTTGGAGGGATCAGATAGTGGTACCGAAAGTACGGTGCGCCACACACCATTAGGTGGCTTGCGGAGTATGATATAGATGTAGATGTAGATCTGTAATATCGCTATCTCATGACTTTCTTTATTACCTCAGTGTACTGTGACAGCTCTTCAACCTGTTATAATGAATGGAAACTGGCCACATGTGTAAGCAGACCGAAACTGCACCCTTCAGAAAAGGTGACAACGGAAAATGCTGCTGGCTGCTGTATTAACCACAGGCAGTCATGTCTTTTCTATATCTGTCTCTTAATAACTTATTTTCAGTTTTTCTTCGAATATGCAGAGATATTAGACAAGCTATTATAATCATGTTTTTAGTAATTGAATGAAGAATTAAGAAAATCCACAGGTTGCTTAGCACATGGTGATTAAAGCAAGGCTGACGTTAAAAACAGTTGGACGCAGTCTGTAAAAATCGTCTTAAACAAAAAAGGTGAGATGTGACACAGATCTTCTGACGTATTTCACATTTATTCACTTACATCTTCTGTCGTTGTGTGTTGTAACTTATTCCTCGAAATCTGCTTGTAATGTTTCTACTTCATAAATTTTGGATACTAGACCAAGTGACTTTTTAACATTAACTGTATTTTCCGTCGGTACTTGGCAGAACATAATAATAGTATTCAAAAGGAAAACACTTCCTAATGTTCTGCAAAATTATATTTATTAGGTCACGAACCGGCTTTCGGCTTCTCAGGCCATCTTCATGTGACAAGTGTTACCTGAAGATAGCCTGAGAAGCTGAAAGCCTGTTCGTGACCTAATAAATATAATTTTGCAGAACATCGGCAACGGCCTTGCCGCAGTGGATATCCCGGTTCCCGGCAGATCACCGAAACTAAGCGCTGTCCGGCGTGGCCGGCATTTGGATGGGTAAAACCATCCGAGCCGCCATGCACTGTTGCCATTTTTCGGGGTGCACGCAGCCTCGTGGTGCCAATTGAGGTGCTACTCGACCAAATAGCAGCGGCTCTGGTCAAAGAACACCATCATAACGACCGGGAGAGCTGTGTGCTGACCACACGCCCCTCCTACCCGCATCCTCACTGAGGATGACACTGCGGTCGGATGGTCCCAATGGGCCACTTGTGGCCTGAAGACCGAGTGCTTTTGCAGAACATTAGGAAGTGTTTTCCTTTTCAGTATTAAGTAACGTTCTTCTCTCAGCAAAGCAAGTAACCCCAAAAAGCATCTCATCGATTTCTGATAACTCGTTTGGGTTCAGGTTGTTCAAAATGTTCAAATGTGTGTGAATTCTTAAAGGACCAAACTGCTAAGGTCATCGATCCCTAGACTTACCCACTACTTAAACTAATGTAAACTTATGCTAAGAACAACACACGCACCGCCGGCTGGTGTGGCCGTGCGGTTCTAGGCGCTTCAGTTTGGAACCGCGTGACCGCTACGGTCGCAGGTTCGAATCCTGCCTCGGGCATGGATGGGTGAGATGTCCTTAGGTTAGTTAGGTTTAAGTAGTTCTAAGTTCTAGGGGACTGAAGACCTCAGATGTTGAGTCCCATAGTGCTCAGAACCACCAACACACACACCTATGCCTGAGGGAGGACTCGAACTTTTGGCGCGAGGGGCCGCGCAATCAGTGACATGGCGCCTCAAACCGAGCGGCCCAGGTTATTCGGTGATACGTGGAGGGTAGACTGCATTATTGAATCACCGATATCTTTCACATCAACGTGTTGCTTTTCCTCAATCATTCTGCAAGACATTTCTTACAAACATTCGATATAGACTTACCATATATTAACCTATTGTTATGTACTTCACAGGCGTTTCTCATGTGAACTTCTTAGGTTAAGTTAACACCTTAACTATTTCTGCTATCGGACGGCACAGAGGGTGAATGCCCACCGGAGGATATGAACTTATATGGCCGTCAGGGGGCACTCTGGCCTCGCGGCGCAAGGGTGCACGGCGAGAGCGCCTCCATATCGCCACGTGAGTACGGTAGCCAATAACACCCCACGCGGGCAGTATACAGGCAGTTCGGAAATTGCCGTTACAAACTTCTAGAACGTGTAGAGCGGAATGAGTACATAATATTTTGAGCAGGAACCCATGTCCGGAAACGTACAGTTTCCGTTCTACGACGGTTTCAATTCAGATGTTTAACTCATCCACGTCTGCTTCAGAAATTGAATTAGACGTGACGCAGTACGTTATTAGGTAGCAATTCAAAAGGAAACATAAAGAAACGTCCATTTATCACTGAAGCACAATTTTTTGTGCTAAGACTTAAACAATACGTGTTTACATCATTCTCAAACAAATAAGAACCCAGCATACTTTACGTACAGAACAGTACTGATGCATGACAACAGCTGCTCGATGTGGTGACCACCAGCATTGGTACAGACATTGTGTCTGAGAAGCAAATTCTGGTACACATTCTCCATCCCACCTGTGGTCTCTTCATATTATAGTGCCAGTATATCTTTCTCTGTCTCTGCAGGGGTCTCGTAAATCAAACTTTGCATGCGACCCCACAAGTTAGTAGTCCGCAGGAGTTAGTCCGGCTATCGTGGCGGCTTCTAGGTTGAGCCACCTCGGCCTAATCACCTTTTACCATATCGTCAGTTGAAATGTCTCCAAACCGCACGTGAGAAGTGACGTGGTGCACCTTCGTACTGAAACCACACTTCCTGGCAGACATTCGGTCACACAGCTTCCAAGAACGGGTTCAATACGTTTTGTAGGAAGATCAAGTATGCAGGACCAGTTAGCCTGAACAGAATGAGATATGTCCCAATCACATGGCTGTACAGAATACCTGCCCACACTTAATACCAAACCAGTGCTGAAATCCCAGAACATGCGTAATGTGAGGGACTTCGTTTGGCCAGACACGGTTTTTCCGCGAATTCAGAACATAGTCCCTAGCGAAATTTAATTCATCTGAACAGAACTCGGCGTGGAAACAGGATTGTGTCGATGCAGCGGTGCAGGAACACGTGCAGTAGGCAAACAGTTTTGGAAACTCAGCTGGACCCTTAGCGTGTAGCTTTTGTAAGTGATACGGATGTAGTTGTTGCTCGTGCAGAACGTCCCAAACGATACTGTAGCTAACACCCATTGCACGCGCAATTGTAAGAATACTCGTTGGCGAGTTCTCTTCAACCTGATACAGTATGTGATCTTCAGATTCGGGGATGCGGCGTTACCGTGGAGCACCACAGTCCTGCCTCCTCACAGCGAAGGTACATGTTTCTCGGAGTTGCTGCGTATCTTAGGCAAAAAGTTCGTGCGATTGTGTGATACGGTGCGAAAAACGTTCGTGATACATCCGAGAGTAGCTCCTCCGCTACCTCGAGCTTCGCCATACTCAAGGATCATGTCTGTGTATTCCGAAAACGGGTACCGAACCATGTTTACTGTATCGGAGACGCAGAGGCATTGAATAGGTCTCGTAACAATGTAGACGTTAAGTGACATCAGGGGACCGTCTGACGCAGTACACTTCACCGTGTCTACCGTATTGTATAAAGAGCAGCCACTCTGATACTTTCTCTTTCCCTCAGCAGACGTGGACGCGTTACACATCTTAAGTGAAACTGTCGTAGAACGGAAACTGTACGTTTCCGGATATGGTTTCCTATTCAAAATACACTAAAGCTCCACAGAATCTGGTATAGGCACGTGTATTCAGATACAGAGAGATGTAAACAGGCAGAACACGGCGCTGCGGTCGGCAACGCCTGTGTAAGACAACTAGTGTCTGGCGCAGTTGTTAGATCGGTTACTGCTGCTACAGTGGCAGGTTATCAAGATTTAAGTGCGTTTGAAAGCAGTGTTATAGTCGGCGCACGATGGGACACAGCATCTCCGAGGGAGCGATAATATAGGGATTTTCCCGTACGACCATTTCACGACTGTACCATGAATATCAGGAATCCGGTAAAACATCAAATCTCCGACATCGCTGTGGCTGGAAAAAGATCCTGCAAGAACGGAACCAAAGACGACTGAAGAGAATCGTTCAACGTAACAGTAGTGCAACCCTTCCACAAATTGCTGCAGATTTCAATGTTAGGCCATCAACAAGCGTCAGCGTGCGAACCATTCAACGAAATACACTCCTGGAAATGGAAAAAAGAACGCATTGACACCGGTGTGTCAGACCCACCATACTTGCTCCGGACACTGCGAGAGGGCTGTACAAGCAATGATCGCACGCACGGCACAGCGGACACACCAGGAACCGCGGTGTTGGCCGTCGAATGGCGCTAGCTGCGCAGCATTTGTGCACCGCCGCCGTCAGTGTCAGCCAGTTTGCCGTGGCATACGGAGCTCCATCGCAGTCTTTAACACTGGTAGCATGCCGCGACAGCATGGACGTGAACCGTATGTGCAGTTGACGGACTTTGAGCGAGGGCGTATAGTGGGCATGCGGGAGGCCGGGTGGACGTACTGCCGAATTGCTCAACACGTGGGGCGTGAGGTCTCCACAGTACATCGATGTTGTCGCCAGTGGTCGGCGGAAGGTGCACGTGCCCGTCGACCTGGGACCGGACCGCAGCGACGCACGGATGCACGCCAAGACCGTAGGATCCTACGCAGTGCCGTAGGGGACCGCACCGCCACTTCCCAGCAAATTAGGGACACTGTTGCTCCTGGGGAATCGGCGAGGACCATTCGCAACCGTCTCCATGAAGCTGGGCTACGGTCCCGCACACCGTTAGGCCGTCTTCCGCTCACGCCCCAACATCGTGCAGCCCGCCTCCAGTGGTGTCGCGACAGGCGTGAATGGAGGGACGAATGGAGACGTGTCGTCTTCAGCGATTAGAGTCGCTTCTGCCTTGGTGCCAATGATGGTCGTATGCGTGTTTGGCGCCGTGCAGGTGAGCGCCACAATCAGGACTGCATACGACCGAGGCACACAGGGCCAACACCCGGCATCATGGTGTGGGGAGCGATCTCCTACACTGGCCGTACACCACTGGTGATCGTCGAGGGGACACTGAATAGTGCACGGTACATCCAAACCGTCATCGAACCCATCGTTCTACCATTCCTAGACCGGCAAGGGAACTTGCTGTTCCAAGAGGACAATGCACGTCCGCATGTATCACGTGCCACCCAACGTGCTCTAGAAGGTGTAAGTCAACTACCCTGGCCAGCAAGATCTCCGGATCTGTCCCCCATTGAGCATGTTTGGGACTGGATGAAGCGTCGTCTCACGCGGTCTGCACGTCCAGCACGAACGCTGGTCCAACTGAGGCGCCAGGTGGAAATGGCATGGCAAGCCGTTCCACAGGACTACATCCAGCATCTCTACGATCGTCTCCATGGGAGAGTAGCAGCCTGCATTGCTGCGAAAGGTGGATATACACTGTACTAGTGCCGACATTGTGCATGCTCTGTTGCCTGTGTCTATGTGCCTGTGGTTCTGTCAGTGTGATCATGTGATGTATCTGACCATAGGAATGTGTCAATAAAGTTTCCCCTTCCTGGGACAATGAATTCACGGTGTTCTTATTTCAATTTCCAGGAGTGTATCATTGATATGGGCTTTCGGAGTCGAAGGCCCACTCGTGTACCCTTGATGACTGCACGACACTAAGCTTTACGCCTCGCCTGGGCCCATCAAATCTACATTGGGCTGTTGATGACTGGAAACATGTTGCCAGGTCGGACGAGTCTCGTTTCAAATTCTATCAAGCGGATGTACGTGTACGGGTATCGAGACAACCTCAAGAATCCATAGATCCTGCATGCCAGCACAGGACTGTTCAAGCTGGTGGAGGCTCTGTAATGGTGCGGGACGTGTTCAGTTGGAGTGATACGGGACCCCTGAAACGTCTAGATACGACTCTGACAGGTGTCACGAAAGTAAGCATCCTGTCTGATCATCTGCACCCTTTCATGTCTATTGTACATTCAGACGGACGTGTGCAATTCCGGCAGAACAATGCGACACCCCACACGTCCAGAATTGCTACAGAGAGACTCCAGGAACACGCTTCTGAGTTTAAACAGTTCCTCGGGCCACCAGACTCCCCAGACATGAACATTATTGAGCATATCTGGGATGCCTTGCAACGTTTTGTTCAGAACAGATCTCCACACCCTCACACTCTTACGGATTTATGGACAGCCCTAAAGGATCCATGGTGTCAGTTCCCTCCATCACAACTTCAGACATTAGTCGAGTTCATGCCACGACGTGTTGCGGATTTGCCGGCCGGTGTGGCCGAGCGGTTCTAAGCGCTTCAGTCTGGAACCGCGCGACCCCTACGGTCACAAGTTCGAATCCTGCCTCGGGCATGGATGTGTGTGATGTTCTTAGGTTAGTTATGTTTAAGTAGTTCTAAGTTCTAGGGGACTGATGACCTCAGATGTTAAGTCCCAGAGTGCTCAGAGCCATTTTTTGTTGCGGAATTCTACGTGCTCGCGGGGGCGCTACACGATATTAGGCAGGTGTACCAATTTCTTTGGCTCTTCAGTGTATTACGTACTCACTCCCCTCTACAAGTTCAAGAAGTTTGTAATGGGTATTTCCGAACACGCTGTATAGGTGTATGCCCAGTGCACATTAGGTCAGTTGAGTACTCACGCTTCATATTGTCGAATCCATCTTCGCTGTACTACGACTGCTTAGCCTGTCACCCGGTTACCCTCTTTGGTCGCGTCTTGGGTTTGTCTCTCCGCTGCTCCTGGCCACGTTGTCATGGTTGGGGCGAAGGCTTGGCGTAGCGCCCCGTTGTTGTCTAGACTGGTTGTCATTGTCCTCGTCTGTTGTATCGTTCGCACCCTGTTTGTCGCATTTCGCTCGTCTACCGTTAGTTTGGGTTACTCTTCAGCCGGTGGTTTGCCTGCCTGGCGTCTTCCTCTATTTCTTCCAGAGGCCCAATGTGCTCACCGATATACGAATTTGTGACAGTTGCACGGAGTGACACTTGTAAGGAGAGGAATGTGTTGACATTTTTACGGAGCCCAGGACACTGTAGACAGTGGACAGATGTTCCAGAAGCAAGGTATACAGGCCTGCCAGCCACGACCTGCGACTTATTCTGGGGAACTTCCCTGTCCCCACACCAGTTCGTTGTGTGCGCGGCGTTCTCCGAGAGTTCAGTAGCGCAGTTGGCCTCTGACTGGCAAGTAGTGTTGCGTGTTTTAATGCCGAGGTAATGGAGTTCTCCGAGACCGCCAAAGGGAATCCTTCACTGATTCACAACCTGCATTAGTATATGGTGGACTATACAAACAAACAAGAATTGACTTACGGACGTTGTGTAAACTTTAAAACAATAAATACAAAGGACGAGTATCCAAAAAGAATAACACAGTTTTAGGGGAAGACAGACATGTTTGTGTTCCAGATGAAGCACCAAATGAAGTACGAAAACATTTTGTCAGCGCAAAGAAGCGAGTAAAAGAAACAGACGCTACAGTTTCATCAGTGTATGTTGAATAAGTAGAGCAGATCTTCAATCGAGACTACTACTTAGCGACATCGTTACAATCACAAAGAGGTACGTAACATTCGTTACATAACATTAGGCGAAAATATATGGGAACTGCACAAGATCCCACCGATTTTGGAGAAATATTCAAATGGTTCAAATGGCTTTGAGCACTATAGGACTTAACATCTGAGGTCATCAGTCCCCTAGAACTCAGAACTACTTAAACCTAACTAACCTAAGGACATCACACACATCCATGCCCGAGGCAGGATTCGAACCTGGAAAGTTGCACAGGTCACACCAGTAGTCAAGAAAGGTAGTAGGAATAATCCACTTAATTACAGGCCCATAGCATTAACGACGATAGGCAGCAGGATTTTGGAACATATATTGTGTTCTAACATTTTGATTTACCTCCAATAAAACGGTCTATTGAGACTCAGTCAACATGGGTTTAGAAAACATCGTTCTTGTGAAACACAACAAGCTCTTTGTTCACATGAAGTGTTGAGTGCGATTGACAAGGGATTTCAGATCGATTCCGTATTTCTGGATTTCCGGAAGGCTTTTGACACTGTACCACACAAGCGGCTTGTAGTGAAATTGCGTGCTTACGGAATATCGTCTCAGTTATGTAACTAGATTTGTGATTTCCTGTCAGAGAAGTTACAGTTCGTAGCAATTGACGGAAAGTCATCGAGTAAAACAGAAGTGATTTCTGGCGTCCCCCAAGGTGGTGTTATAGGCCCTTTGCTGTTCCTTATCTATATAAACGATTTGGGAGACAATCTGAGCAGCCGTCTTAGGTTGTTTGGAGATACCGCTGTCGTTTATCGACTAATAAAGTCATCAGAAGATCAAAACAAATTGCAAAACGATTTAGAAAAGATACCTGAATGGTGCGAAAAATGGCAGTTGATCCCAAATAACGAAAAGTGTGAGTTCATCCACATGGGTGCTAAAAGGAATTCGTTAAACTTCGGTTACACGATAAATCAGTCAAATCTAAAGGCCGTAAATTCAACTAAACATCTAGGAATTACAATTACAAACAACTTAAATTGGAAGAAACAAATAGAAAATGTTGTGGGGAAGGCTAACCAAGGACACTTAGAAAATGTAACAGATCTACTAAGGAGACTGCCTACACTACACTTGTCATTCCTCTTTTAGAATACTGCTGCGCGGTGTGGAATCCTTACCAGATAGGACTGACGGAGTACATCGAAAAAGTTCAAAGAAGAGCAGTACGTCTTGTATTATCCCGAAGTATGGGACAGAGTGTCACTGAAATAATGCAGGACTTGGGGTGGACATCATTAAATCAAGGCATTTTTCGTTGCGACAGAATCTTTTCACGAAATTCCAATCACCAACTTTCTCCTCCGAATGTAAAAATATTTTGTTGACACCGACCTGCATAGGGAGAAACGATCACCCCAATAAAATAAGGGAAATCAGAGCTCGTACGGAAAGGTAAGGTGTTCGTTCTTTGCACGCGCTATACGAAATTGGAATAACAGAGATTTGAGAAGGTGGTTCGAAGAACCCTCTCCCAGGCACTTAAATGGGATTTGCAAAGTATCCATGTAGATGTAGATGTAGAACACCTTTCAAACTGAACAGTTCCACCCCTTAGAGGAGTATTTGGGTGGTAACTGGTGTTTCTTTTAATTTCCTTGCATTTCAGCAACTTTTGTTAAGGCACAGGGGCTCCTATTGAAAACTATAACTACACTCTTGACTTCGCCAACAGTTTTCTTTATTGACCTTTATATTTTGTGTGTTTCACAATGTGATACAAATAATGTGCAAAATATGGGATATATGGGAAGTTCAAAAGTATGGCAGCTGACTTCATGTCTGAAGCATTGTCCATTTTTGTCACAGTGACTTGAAACTTGAAACTGTATTTGGTCATAACAACCTCTAGAATGTATAACTTCAATTTAATCCTATCATCTACAAAATGTGCCGGGAGAGCATACAAACTAATGTTATTCATGGTTGTCCACCTGTTGTTGGAAATCAATGACAAATCTACTAATGTCATAACAACAACCAATGACTGTATTACCATCAAAAGTAATAATTTCATTTTTCTGTGACATAACATCAGTTCATGTCAATATAAGAACGTTAACAAACTTCGAAATTTGGTTGTACGTACTGTCGACCTTATTTATGTTATTTTCAGTATTTTGTATTATGGTTTGTAGATGTTTGAAAATGGCACAAATGCAGAAACTCCAGTAGTGAAATAAACCAGTAACAGCTAAAAGAAAATATGACATCATTTTAAAAATTTATAGAAGCTATTGGCCCTTGTGGTTGGGAACTAAATAACAATGGCAGGCTGGAATCAGATTGAATTCCTGGATTAAGACTTTTGTGTGAAGTGGAAGCAGACATCGGCGAGGGTGATTCACAAAAACAATTTCTCGAATTTCTGCAAAAGAATCATTGGCTCACTGCGGTCTTGATGTTCCTCACCAGCACCGTTCCAGAGATACTGTTAGATACTTGAACTTTAGATGTGTCTTCAGGCCTGATGAGGAGCCAGGAGAGCAGGAAGCTATTGCTGGTACTAAAGACATTTCCTTTTTATATCCATTTTGGTAAAATGGCACGATATATCACTTGAAACCCTCTGTGCAGAGGCTATAAGGTTGCCTTATATCCTGCAGCTTTGAAAAATAAATTGTATGGAGAAATTAAAATACTTGCTACAAAGATGCACTATTTGAAAACCGAAAAAACTTCAAATGAGAACAAATGGACGTGCAGTGTATTCTGTAATTTAGAACGTCACTGATGTATATGTAAACTTTTTGATGTAAATACATACCATTAATGTTAGAATGAACAATATCCACAGCGAGATGAAGGTTAATGGAGAGTGATGACTCAATGACTCAAGTCGAGCTTCGAGCTGAATTAGTGAAAGTGACCTGAATTAGTGAGTGGGCCAAGAATGCAAAGAGCAAGGTTACTCCAGAGTCACTTTGGGAGCCGCTGTGCACGGATTTGGGAGCAGTGAGTGGCTGGCTAAAGCCAAATCAATGAGTGAGCCGAGAACACAGTGACTCCACTCCGTGCTGAGAGGGGAATGGCACGGGAGTCAAGCACTTCCCCATTGCAGAGCATCATCTCTTACGGTGAAGTGTCGAATGTGCTGACACAGCAGCTCCTTGTGAGAGCGGTGTGCTGGCACAATGCCGCTCTGTACTGCATCTTGAGACGTGGAAGGGGTAATATTTCGGGAAAATGTTTGTTTTACTATTCTGTATTTCTTGCTGCTTGCTTAATGTAAAAGTAAATGAATAATGGGGAAATCATTAACTGTTGCTTCCACGAAAGACTGACTCGTGAGCCTCACGAACGACTGACTCGTGAGCCTGCATGTGCGTCACCACAAATAAAAAACTAAATAAAACAAGAAAAGCAGTGTACGTAGGGCTTACCAATCCGTGGTTTTATTTCAAAACGTTGCTTTGGTTTTATTTATAGTTTCCCTTATTTCGGCCATGGCAGCTACCCTTTGCAGTTCCTTCAAACGGCTGGAATTTCCCAATTGCGTCAGGATAGCTGACCTGTAGTTAGGATTTCTCATACTTTGAGAGCTCCACCAACCATCGCCCATTAACGGTGCTGCAACCTACTGGTAAGGCCCCAAAGCTCGTCCGCCTAGAATCGTTCACAACTGTCAAACCACCCAAACCTGGCCGTGATACGTGCCCGCTCGGCTGCCAGTGTTATGATAGGACGCACGCATACGGCCGCGTCTGTTCTTAAAGTTTTTCGCAGGTATTTTCGGGACGTACCGTTACGGCAAGTTGAAAAAGGGAGAGTGGCGAGAGAGAGAGATAGAGAGAGAGGGTTATTTATATTTGTGTATGATCAACCCCTTCCCTCAAAAATATTTCTAGTCTTCATACCTCCTCTGTGTTACCACAGATGACCTGTCAATGATCTCATCTGTTCTTCGATTGCAGTACACGCGAGGTGCCTGTCTGTTTCCACCGTCCTGAGTGGAATGCATAAGTTCTAACCAATGTTCACCAACCTGCAGTCTTCTACAGTTGTTGTCCCCTGCGCAGAAAACAGCACGTAGGTCGTGAATCCGTAATCTTGAGGCTGTAAGAAACCTTTTGGGAGGAACTGTTATTCTAGAAATGATTAAATTTCCAATAAGTTGCTTTATACGGGATGCCACTAGCTTTTTATTGGCAGAACACGAGAAACTGCACAATTACATTCCTTTTTAGAGTCACAAATGGTTTCTATTCTTCAACAAATTAATGAGTTACATATTTCTTTAATTAGTATCATACTGTTCTCAGCTATATTTCCAAATAACCATACATTGCTAATAAAGTCTTAACTAACACCGACCGCGGCAGACAACAAGTTTCTTCTCAGACACTGCCGAACCAGCTCTGATTTTACACCTAAACCACTTCGCCCGCCATCCAAGTTAGGCTCGATCCGAAGATCAACGAAGTGCTTCGTCTGTCTGCCTTTTAGTTTTGCAGTTGTTCATTATTCTGCTGGTTATTACTACTTTTGAAATAATGGAATGATTGCACGCTACTGAGAGTTGATTTAACTATGAAATGCAAGTAAATACGCTGTTTAGTTTGTCTAATATTAAGAAGATTGTCAATTTGGAGCGAGCTTCCGAATGCAGTAGCCAATCGCGGAGAAGGATCACAATCTAGGTCGTTTTTCTCACAATACCCGTAGCTAGCAAACCATCTGTCATCGGTACCTCACACCACATCACGTCATCTTGCAACTGCTGCATTCTCAACTGCTCTAAGAAAAGCTTCTTGTTCCTGAATATGATGGTTGTAAAGCCAGAAATATTACACCGTCTCACTCGGAACGACCCTATAGATGGCAGAATTTTTGTTTGTTAAAAGCTTGTACATGAATGAAAATACAAACTCAGGGAAATTTTTTTTAATGTATTAAACTAAAGGTTTATCTTCGCGGATGGCTCCTGCTTGTAGGAGGATTCCTAACTGAGTTGTCTCAGCAATGGATCAGCCGTGAGTCGTGTAACAATCTTGCATTGCGCCATGGGCTTCCAAGGTCGCACGATAGCACGGTATGTGTTTTCTATGCATAGACTCGCTCTGTGTGTCTCCCCTTCCAACAACTTCGCCGCGCGGTCAGGGGTATCGTAACACGGTTGGCGCGGCCTCCCCCGTCGGAGGTTTGAGTCCTCCATCGGGCATGGGTATGTGTGTTATCTTTACCATAAGTTAGTTTAAATTAGATTAAGTAGTGTGTAGGCCGAGGGACCGAAGACCTCAGCAGATTGGTCCCATAGGAGCTTACCACAACTTTCCAACAGCTTCAGGTGCTCTGCGTCGTCGTATAGCCACAGTGGTGAATGCATTAACTCCAGATATATATGACAGAGCAAGGGATACGTCCCTGCAGTCGTGCTATTCATCTGTGTCCTCCGTGGCTCAGATGGAGCCGTCACGGTAGCTCAGCGTATTCGGTCAGAGGGCTGCTCATCCTCTGTAATAAAAAACTGAGTAAAGGAATCAATTATCAACTTGAACAGATATATTGTGACGTCCACCCAGACCAAACGCAACGAACAATACCGAACAAAATGCACAAAAAAAAGATGGATAGAGCGTCTGCCATGTAAGCAGGAGATCCCGGGTTCGAGCCCCGGTCGGGCACACATTTTCAGCTGTCTCCATCGAGGTATATCAACATCACCTTTCATCAGCTGAGGGTTTCAATTAATTATCATTTTAACTCCAGATATGCTCGCAAATATGTGGAACGGACATGACAATCAAAAAAAATGGTTCAAATGGCTCTGAGCACTACGGGACTCAACATCATGGGTCATAAGTCCCCTAGAACTTAGAACTACTTAAACCTAACTAACCTAAGGACATCACACACATCCATGCCCCAGGCAGGATTCGAACCTGCGACCGTAGCAGTCCCGCGGTTCCGGACTGCAGCGCCAGAACCGCACGGCCACCGCGGCCGGCGGACATGACAATCGTCCGGATATTTGTCGTGCTTGATGTAGAGGGCATGTTGAACATTCGTGAAAGGCACATGAAAATTTATTTTCAGTTTATTGCAATTCTGGAAGTGCTCATACAGCCATGTCAGTAGTGGAATGTCAGTTATGAAGATACTAATGTAGGGACGACACCCAACTTCCGAACGGTGATAATCTCCAACACCACCTGGTATGGAACCCGAGCCCTTTCTCTTAGCAATTCGCTGAGTTGGTCGCACAGCTACCGAGGCGGACGGATGAGAACTTTTATCTTACACGTAATAGTAAACAATACTCCATGGTTGTATATGCATGCCTCCAAAAGATATGACGTTGCAAAGTCGGATGGTTCTTTTGAAAATAAAAAGTTTGTTGTCCTATGCGTCACTTACAATTTACTCCAAGTTTCTATTTTCAGTCATGTAGAAGATAAAGTCTTGTTAAACTAAGACTGCCGACAGCACCCTGTATACGCCCGAATTTCCGTAATTTTCTGGTCGTGATCATTACGCGAGCTGCATATTAGAGGACGTAACAGGTTTCATAACTCGTTTAGGGTTACGAGCTTTGGGAATTTGGTAGAGCTCTGAGCGATATACAACGCCTTGATTGTAGCACCTCCTGCTGAAATTTGTGGAGCGTAACTGCGACATTCTCACGAAGACTAAACGAACCTGTGACGAAGTGTCCAGCTCTTCTTTCAGTCTTCTCTAACTCTTTGTTTAATGTAACATGGTAAGAATCCCAGGCCTTCGAACAGTACTCCAGAATTTGTCGAATAAGGGTTTTGTAAGGGAACTTTCCCGTGAATGAATCACACTTCCTTATTATTCTTCCAGTACATCTGAGGCTAACGTCTCCGTTTCTCACAGCTGGATGTGTGTTGTCGTTCTAGTTGAAATTGCTCGTGAGAGGTACATAATGATACTTAACGGTGGTTACCGACTGCCGAGTGATATCTGCATCTACATACTTACCCCGCAAGCCACCATACATTGCAAGGCCAGCGACCCCTTGTACCACCGTTAGTCCCTCCCTTTCCCGTTCCACTCACAAATGGGTCGAGGGAAAAACAACTCTCTAGATGCTTCCGCAAGAGCCCTGGTTTGCCTTATCCTGTCTTCGCGGTCTTTTCGAGAGATAAATGTTGGTCGCGGTAGGATCGCTCTGCAGTGTGTCACAAATGCAGGTTTTCAAAATTTTTTCAGTAGTGTTTCGCGATAAGAACGTCTTCTTCTCTCCAGGGATTACCATCTCAGTTTGCATACCAATTCTGTAGTTCTCGAGACTTGGTAGATCTTACTGGGAGCAAATTTAGCAGCACGCCTCAGAATTGCTTCGATGCATACTTTCAGTCCAGTTTGGTGAGGATACCAAAAACTAGGGCAAGAATAAGTCGTACAAGTGCTCTATACTCGGACTTCTTTATAGGTGAGCTACACTTTCCTAGAATTATCATAACATACCGAATTCGCCTTCCCTACAACTGCCTTTACATGCTCGGTCCAGTCTTTCCCTCTATTTACAGTCATTGCAGTACTTTTTTTATGTTGAGACGCAGCTGACCATCTTCGGACCAAGTACTGAACATCCGCAAGTCTCATTGCACCCTATCAAAAGGAAGAGTGCTGTTTAACCTACCGTCGACGACGAGGTCGTTAGAGAAGAAATGCAACCTCGAACTGGGGAAGGATAAGGAACGATGAAAACAGTCGTTGAGAATTGATTAAAACAGGGTTGTAGCCTACGCCCGGTGTTATTCAGTATGTAATTGGGCAACCTCTGTAGGAAATGGCAAGTGAATTAAAGTTCAGGGAGAAAAAAATTGAAACTTTCAGGTTTATGATGACATTGTAATTATATCAGAGACGACAAAGGATTAAGAAGAGCAGTTGAGCGGAATAGGCACTGTGTTGAAAAGAAGTCTTAGGATGAACATCCGCACAAAGAAAAAGAAGGATAATGGCATGTATTCCAATTAAATCAGGCGATGCTGAGGGAATTAGATTAGGAAAGGAGACCCTAAAAGTAATGGATAAATTTTGCTATTTGGGCAGCAAAATAAGTAATGACGGCCGAAATAGAGAAGATATAAAATTCGGTCTGGCAATAGCAAGAAAAGACTTCCGGAAAAAAAGATAACTTTATTAATACTGAACAAAAAATAAATGTTAGGAAATCTTTTTTGAAGGAATCTGTGTGGCGTGTAGCCTTATGCGGAAGTGGAACGTGGGTGACAAACAGTTCAGTCAAGAAATGAATAGAAGCTTCTGATCTGCGTTGCTGCATGAGAATGCAGAAGATTAAACGGGTAAATTGGATAACTAATGAAGTGGTAATGAATCGAACTGATAAGAAAAGAAGTTTATGACACAACCTGACTAAAAGAAAACCTGTTGACAGTAAATGTCCAGATGCATTAACGAAGCGACAATGTGGTAATGGAAAAAAGCATCGGAGATAAAAATTGTAGGTGAAGGGCGAGGGTTCAAAGGGGTGTAGGCTGCAGTTGTTATGAGAGATTAGTGTGAAGAGCTGCATCAAACCAGTTTTCGGACTGAAGGCCACAACAATAGGGAATAAAATCGGCCGTGCCCTTTTAAAGGAACCATTCGGGTATTACACTGAAACGATGTAGGTAAAGCATGGATTCTACCGGGTGAGTCACCTAACATTACCGCTGGATATATTTCGTAAACCACATCAAATACTGACGAATCGGTTCCACAGACCGAACGTGAGGAGAGGGGCTAGTGTAATTGGTTAATACAAACCATAAAAAAATGCACGGAAGTATGTTTTTTAACACAAACCTACGTTTTTTAAATGGAACCCCGTTAGTTTTGTTAGCACATATGAACATATAAACAAATACGTAATCAGTGCCGTTTGTTGCATTGTAAAATGTTAATTACATCCGGAGATATTGTAACCTAAAGTTGACGCTTGAGTACCACTCCTCCGCTGTTCGATCGTGTGTATCGGAGAGCACCGAATTACGTAGGGATCCAAATGGAACGGTGATGGACCTTAGGTACAGAAGAGACTTGACCAGCACATTACGTCCACATGCTAACACCTTTTTATTGGTCTTTTTCACTGACGCACATGTACATTACCATGAGGGGTGAGGTACACGTACACACGTGGTTTCCGTTTTCAATTACGGAGTGGAATAGAGTGTGTCCCGACTTGTCAGGCCAATAGATGTTCAATGTGGTGGCCATCGTTTGCTGCACACAATTGCAATCTCTGGCGTAATGAATGTCGTACACGCCGCAGTACATCTGATGTATTGTCGCCGCAGGCTGCCACAATACGTTGTTTCATATCCTCTGGGGTTGTAGGCACATCACGGTACACATTCTCCTTTAACGTACCCCACAGAAAGAAGTCCAGAGGTGTAAGATCGGGAGAACGGGCTGGCCAATTAATGCGTCCTCCACGTCCTATGAAACGCCCGTCGAACATCCTGTCAAGGGTCAGCCTAGTGTTAATTGCGGAATGTGCAGGTGCACCATCATTCTGATACCACATACGTCGACGCGTTTGCAGTGGGACATTTTCGAGCAATGTTGGCAGATCATTCTGTAGAAACGCGATGTGTGTTGCAGCTGTTTGGGCCCCTGCAATGAAGTGAGGACCAATGAGGTGGTCGCCAATGATTCCGCACCATACATTTACAGTCCACGTTCGCTGTCGCTCTACCTGTCTGAGCCAGCGAGGATTGTCCACGGACCAGTAATGCATGTTCCGTAGATTCACTGCCCCGTGGTTTGTGAAACCCGCTTCATCGGTAAACAGGTAGAACTGCAACGCATTCTCTGTTAATGCCCATTGACAGAATTGCACTCGATGATTAAAGTCATCACCATGTAATTGCTGATGTAGCGACACATGAAACGGGTGAAAGCGGTGACGATGCAGTATGCGCATGACACTGCTCGCCGACCGTGGCCCGTGTTTGTTACAACACGCAACTGAACGTCGGAGGTTTCAAGCGTCAAATTTAGGTTACAATATCTCCGGATGTAATTAACATTTTACAATGCAACAAACGGCACTGATTACGTATTTGTTTATATGTTCAGATGTGCTAACAAAACTAACGTGGTTCCATTTAAAAAAACGTAGGTTTGTGTTAAAAAACATACTTCCGTGCATTTTTGTATGGTTTGTATTAAACAATTACACTAGCCCCTCTCCTCACGTTCGGTCTGTGGAATCGGTTCGTCAGTATTTGATGTGGTTTATGAAATATATCCAGCGGTAACGTTAGGTGACTCACCCTGTATATGTCTGGACAGGGATTTGAACTGTTGTCTTTCAGAATGCAAGTCCTACTTCAAATCACTGCACCAGCTTGCTCGATGTCTCCCAGCGATGTACTTTCCCTGTATACGACTGTTTCATCGCGAACAACCTTATAGAGCTACTGAAGTTATCTCTCAGCTTATTAACATACGCTATGAACAGTACTGGTCATATCACAGAACGTTGAGTTATGCCGGTCACTGCGTTTGCTTTTAAGATGCCGCCCCCGCCCCCCCCCCCCCCCCCCAATTGGGAACAGCATATTGAGCTCTATGTTCGTATGAGGTAGCATAGCTTGACGTGTACAGTGGATAAATCACAGGTTGATGACAATATTTCAATATTAGACTTAAGTGGTGTTCTGGATGGAGGAGCTCTGGGCCCAGACTGGTGGCTAGGAATTCCACTGTAAAGGTGACAAAGGGAGAACTAACACATGTACTTAGTGAGTTTTACCACAACAGCTGCGAAAGAGATGCCGGTAGCTCGCCTGTTCTGAAGTAAGTGAATTTGGACACTGGAAAGCATTTAAGACTTCTAAAACACAGACATTCTTAAATACGTTTATGATCCGTAATGAACCATGAAAAAATGGTAGAGCAAATAAAGCATATCAAAATAAATACCGCAGTGCGATTCATATAATGAAATGTCAACCGCATTTTTATCAGTAAAAACGTTTACGTTAGAAATTACAGCAAAACCAGTAACATTACAACAAACATTTCAAATATTAAAGATTATACGATGTAGTCAAGCACGATCAGCCAGGTATTGCATAATACCATACCATTGTAGCTGTTATTGCAATAAGCAAAATTACAATACATTCTTCATTTCCAGCATAATGATTGGTTTCAAGGATTTTGTTAAGTAAAAGTGTTGAACCAGAACGGTACTCAGCATTCACACAACACAGTTAGCCAGTACGGCGTTTTTATGTTCATGATTTCATTCATCCTAACTTAACTGTTGTTTCATTATAAGCTCATGTGCAGTAGATTCATATGTATTTATTTAAGTTAAAGCGTTGATTTGAAGAATATTGTGTTTAGTATCGTTGGGAACGTTAGCAAGTAAGCTTTCATTTAAAATATATGTCTGGTTTGCAGAGCTTTTAGTATTAAAATGGTGATCCATTTTCTGCATTTTATGACAATGCGAGGAAAGTCGTGCTTTTGGCGCGGGTGTCTCCAGTCCTCATTGGTGCGAGCGTAGGTCCCTGGAGAAAGTTGGAAAGTTGGGCGCTCTTAGGCACAAGGGAGAAGCGTGAAGGGCTTCTGTATGGGCCATTGGAGGATACGGAGGCAAATTTTTACTTTGATGTTGTGCTATAGAAGGATACAGTACCTGGTAATATGCTCATGTGATATAAGAGTTTTGTAAGACTTCTGTTCTGGGGCGTCGGAGATGCTGTCTTATATTTAATAAAATTCAGCTACAAGTGGGGCTTGTAGGTTTGGAATCAACAATGAATTGTTAAATTATTGGAGCCTCTACTACTCCATGCTATGTTTCATGCAATATCAAGTGCTGTTTACTATTTATTACTTTATTTCTGAATAAATTATCAGATTTGTACAATTTTAAACTCGTGGCGCTGGCTACATTAATTAGCAAATATTTCCCAATTTTATCATTTCTCATCATCCTCGTAACTGTAGTTTATTATTATTAATTAATATGTGTGACTTGCTTCTGCTGAATTTATTCCAATGAAAGCTGTTTTTACGTTACTCACAGACAGAACATAGTTGCTCTCATCAATGATGCTGTCTTGCGGTATGGTGTTTAAATGAGTAGATTACCACAATCCAGCCTTATGAAGAATTTATTGTTCCATATTGTCTACTCGAGCGCTTTGTTTAATGTCCTCGATGTCGACGAGACGTCATACTACAACGTCACGCTGATGTAAGTCAGTCTCGTAGCTTCATTTTCCTCCACCGATTCGATAAGATAATATGCTGCTCTAAATTGTATCAAACGACGGCCTGGCAGTACTGCATTAGCAACAATGGAATTACAACGTTTACACCGAAACAATTACTGGGATGTCAAACCGTTCCAACTTAGAATAAAAAATTGCCCAGATTCGCCCACAGATGTTTCTGTATAAACTTAGTTATGTGGATACACAGTTTATCCACTCCTGGCATCAAGGATCACGACGATTTTTGCCTCTTATCGACACTGATATGGCAGGATATCAGCCCCAGGGATTGAAAGACTTTCGAGAATGTTTTAAATTCAAAACTGAAGTCGGATCAAAAATGACAAATATTTTTTCGTAGGATATAATTCCAAATTAACAATTTTCTGAATTTTTTCTTTATTTGTACTGTGAAACTATTCTTCTTGCCAAATTTCACGATTCTACGTTAAGGCAACGTACCGTGCAGGTTTTAATGAGTGAGTTTGCGAGTGTCAAAATATCTGGCATAAATGACCGTATCTTTTTATTGCACTGACTGAGAAGCTTCGCTTTTTTACATCACCAAGGAACCTTAGACCTTAATGTGTGACATAAATTTAAACTTGATACCTCTACCCGTTCCTGAGAAAAATGGTTTTGAACAGTCGCATGGGCAGACAGACAAACAGAGGGACGACGAAGTAGTGCTACACTGAAGAGCCAAAGAATCTGCCTAATATCGTGTAGGACGCCCGCAAACACGCAGAAGTGCCGCTACACGACGCGGCATGGACTCGACTAATGTCTGAAGTAGTTCTGGAGGGGATTGACACCATGAATCCTGCAGGACTGTCCATAAATCCGTGAGAGTACGAGGTGGTGGACATCTCTTCTGAACAGCTCCTTGCAAGGCATTCCAGATATGCTGGTTCAAATGGCTCTGAGCACTGTGGGACTTAACATCTGAGGTCATCAGTCCCCTAGAACTTAGAACTAGTTAAACCTAACTAAGAACATCACACACACCCATGCCCGAGCAGGATTCGAACCTGCGACCATAGTGGTCGCGCGGTTCCGGACTGAAGCGCCTAGAACCGTTCGGCCACAACGGCCGGCCCAGATAGGCTCAATAATGTTCATGTCTGGGGTGTTTAGTGTTAGCGGCCAGCGGAAGTGTTTAAACTCAGAACAGTGTTCCTGGAGCCACTCTGTAGCAATTCTGGACGTGGGAGGTGTCGCATTGTCCTGCTGGAACTGCCCAAGTCCATCGGAACACACAATGAATGGATGCAGGTGATCAGACAGGATGCTTACGTACGTGTAACCTGTCAGAGTCGTATCTAAACGTATCAGGGGTCCCATATCACACCACCTGCACATGCCCCACACCATTACAGAGCCTCCACCAGCTTGAACACTCCCCTGCTCACGTGCAGGGTCCATGTATTCATGATGTTGTCTCCATACCCGTACACGTCCATCCGCTCTATACAATTTGAAACGAGACTCGCCCGACCAAGCAACATGTTTCCAGTCAACAGTCTAATGTCGGTGTTGGCGGGCCCAAGCGGAGCGTAAAGCTTAGTGTCGTGCAGTCATCAAGGGTACACGAGAGGGCCTTCGGCTCCGAAAGCCCATATCGATGATGTTTCGTTGAATGGTTCACACGCTGACACTATTTGATGTCCAAGCATTGAAATCTGCAGCAATTTGCGGAAGAGTTGCACTTTTGTCACGTTGAACGATTCTCTTCAGTCGTCGTTGGTCCCGTTCTTGCAGGATCTTTTTCCGCACGCATCGATGTCGGAGATTTGACGTTTTACCGGATTCCTGATATTCACGGTACACTCATGAAATGGTCGTACGTGAAAATCTCCTGCGTCTTTATACTGCAAACATTCCGTGAAATTTTATTTATCCCTATGAATTACTGAGAGTATGTTCTGACGGCACTCAGTCTCTAAATACCGCCACAAGAAAAATAGTTAAAAAAATTATCTTATTTCATGTACTTTCACCACGCCTCTCAGTCTGTTACTTGCATCAGAAATAGGTGTTTAAAAATCTTATTTTAGTACATGCATAATTATTCACCTAAATTATTTCTTTATCGTTTCACAATTGAAAAGTCTAAATGTGAACTGTTGTAAGCGCTTTTTTTTTCACAAAACGCGTTTTCAGTACTATTGGCTCCAGTACTCTGTTCTATGTCCATAGTCCTGTTCCTAGTGCCAAATAATCGACAAAGTGTTTAAAATATTCGTTACTAGAAGGCGTGTAGACTTCGTGCCAAGAAGCGCTTCTCTCCGGAATTCCAAGTGCCACGTGTAAAAGTCTCCTTCATTTAGTTAATGCAGTTTGTTTGGTGAGCAGAGAGCATGTAAGATTTTGTTTTTACCACTAAAACGTCTATGTATTGGAAGGACAAAGTTTTGGTTTCAAAACTAGTAAAAAAGTTGGAGAAGTGCACAGAAAAACAACGCGAGACTGGAAAATGTCGTGAAAAGACTTTTCTTCCTCAACAGACCGGGGAGTTCAACAGTATACTTCGCAACGTCTGAACCCAAGAATGGAGTTGTGTAAGACACAGAAGTCAATACTGAAAGATTTTTTTTCTTTAATTTAGTTTCCTTCTTGTCTTGTAAAACACTTAAAAAATGTGAGAAATAGTTTTTGTTGATTACAGTTCTACCAGTTAAAACAATACTACTGTATTTCTGTACTTGTATTTTCACAAATAAAACGTAGTGCCTCACTATTAATGACACTAGAAACAAAAATTTCCTGACTAGCACTTGGAACCAGTCAGTTTCCTGGTATGGCTCCTAGATCGTTCTTAGTAAATTATTCATTTTACAATTTGTCTCATTGTTTCCAGTGATGACGTGAGCAGCATGATTCTGTGGTATCAGAATAATATCTTAATTTTTTTGGATAAAAATAAGTTATATACAAAAGAAGAGAGATTTGGCACTTACAACGTTTGGCATTTCCACTATCCTGTTGTTTACAGATCCATCCAGGCTGGACTCCTACTCTCCAATAATACCGTAGGAAAAATTTTCTGCAGTTTTACTTTGAAAATCTATGCATCCTGCCTCACTGATTACAAAAATATAAATAACTCTACTCTTAAATTTCTGGGTCACATCCCTGTTTTCTAATACATCTTAGATTACACTGCACCCATACAAAAGAACCAGGACTGTTAGCATTACAGAGGAATTATTTTTCATGGGCTGTTACTAAGCCACTTCGACCTTTACCTGTTACGCTACAACATTTTTCACAAAAGCCGGCCGCGGTGGTCTCGCGGTTCTAGGCGCGCAGTCCGGAACCGCGCGACTGCTACGGTCGCAGGTTCGAATCCTGCCTCAGGCATGGATGTGTGTGATGTCCTTAGGTTAGTTAGGTTTAAGTAGTTCTAAGTTCTAGGGGACTGATGACCACAGCTGTTAAGTCCCATAGTGCTCAGAGCCATTTGAACCATTTTTCACAAAAATATATCAACCCGATGTCAATGGACGAGCACTTTGCTACAGGCTGTGAATCTGGCTGTATTATCGTGCTTATAGTGCACTAGTATATTGACTTTCACTTAAAATTTTATAAACTGATATGACAAAAGTGACAGGATGGCAATATACAGATATACATATGACGGTAGTATCGCGTACACAAAGTATAAAAGACCAGTGCATTGAGGGAGCTGTCATTTATACTCGGGTGATTCATATGAGAGGGTTTGCTACGTGATTATGGCCGCACAACAGAAATTAACAGAATTGGAACATGGAGTAGTTGCTGGAGTTAGACGCATGGGACATTCCATTTCGGAAATCGTAGAGGATTCAATATTCCAATATCAACAGTGTCAAGAGTGTGACGAGAATACCAAATTTCGGGCATTACTTCTCACCACGACAACGCAGTCAACGAGTTTGCGAGCGTCAAAATATGTGGCATAAATGACCGTATCTTTTCATTGCACTGACTGAGAAGTGTCGCTTCTTTACATCGCCAAGGAACGGGAGACCTTAATGTGTGACATAAATTTAAACTTGATACATCTACCCGTTCCTGAGAAAAAAAGGTTTTGAACAGTCGGATGGACAAACAGACAGACAAACGGACAAGAAAGTGGTCCTACACTGAAGAGCCAAAGAAACTGGTACACCTGCCTAATATCGTGTAGGACCCCCGCGAACAAGCATAAGTGCCGCAACACGGCGTGGCATGGACTCGACCAATGTCTGAGGTAGTGCTGGATGGGATTGACACAATGAATCCTGCAGGGCTGTCCATAAATCAGTGAGAGTACGAGGTGGTGGAGATCTCTTCTGAACAGCTCGTTGCAAGGCACTCCAGATATGCTCAATAATGTTCATGTCTGGGGTGTTTGGTGGCCAGCAGAAGTACTCAGACTCAGAAGAGTGTTCCTGAAGCCACTCTGTAGCAATTCTGGACGTGTGGGGTGTCGCATTGTCCTGCTGGAATTGCCCAAATCCATCGGAATACACAATGGACATGAAAGGATGCAGATGATCAGACAGGATGCTTACGTACGTGTGACCTGTCAGAGTCGTATCTAAACGAATCAGGGGTCCCATATCACTCCACCTGCCCAGGCCCCACTTCAATACAGAGCCTCCACCACCTTGAACAGTCTCCTGCTGACATGCAGGATCCGTGGGTTCATGATGATGTCTGTTCTGTCACGGTGTTTTAGTGCTATTACTATTTTTTGTACTGAGTGCTATCCTTCGCGAATCACGCCATAAACACATATTTGCTCTACCGCTATTAGGACGTCAACTCAGGCGTGGATTTCTCTTTCTTATTAGTGTCGTGGCTTTATCATCAGTGAATTTACTTTCACTGGTTTATTTTTACGTAGATTTCTGGAGATGTTTCATCACACAGATATTTGAAGTAAAATTCTTTTGTACTATTTTTGTGCTATAGATCTATGCAGTAAGAGTCTCGGTTTTACTAACGGGTCTATCACAGTGGAGCTAAGGAATACCGATTTTCTTTTCGAGAAACAATATGTGGCACATTTTCAACATCTGACCATATTTCACGGTTTTTTTAGATGTGAGATATTCTCTTTTAGACGTCTCTTGACTTGTAAGTTGGTTGCTTTTGAAGGTTTATCCGGCAGTAGTAACCAGTACGGAAGGAAAAATGGAAGGGCCACATTTCATAGATACCTTTTTTTATCGATTTCTTGAGATGTATGTTGTGTTAAGTCTGCTTGCAGCTCCATTTTTTAATATATTGAAACACTTCCTTTCACATTTGGTTCATTTGCATAAATCCAGAAAACGAAGACTTGACAAACATTCTAACAGTTCAATACAATAAGTAAAATAGGGAATCGTGATAGTGTGGGGTTTAAATTTTTTCTTTTAAGTGAAATTAAATCACTGACCGAAGAGGGGAATCAGATTTCATGATACCATATAAGAAACCAACGCACAATAAGCGCATGCAACAGAGAAATAATCAATACAAGGTACCACATCGATTTGTATGAATAATTTTTCTCTCTTCGATGTTTGTATTGGGTCATGTCTTCTTACGTGCTATCATGAAGCCTGATATCTTCCTTAGTAAACGTAATATTATTTTAACAGTTTTATTATTTTGATTTCCTTTCTACCCTCTTTTATGGTAGAACCTATCGATGGCAGCTTGCCGAAACGCGCAACAACAGTTGATCTAAAAAGTAAATTGCGGCCCTGACATTCCTTTTATTGTTTTACAGTTTTGCTTGGAGCGATCTCGGGAGATGTTTCCATTGTAGCTGCTTACGCAAAACTTGCATCAGTTTCTCTTTCCACCCAAAATTTTCTTGGTCTGAGGTTATCTGTTACACAGATTTTTTTTCTTTTGAAGCTTCACCAAAAGCGTTTTCAATGTCTACTTATTCAACAGAAATTTCATAGACTTAGAGAAACTAACCGGTTTTGTGATGATATTCTGGCTAATATCTAGGTAAACATAGACTTCCAATGCAAATCGATTGTTAGCTGGGTTCTACATATCCTCGTCTTGAACAGGCGGCCTCCGTAAAACATCAAATATGAAGAGTACTATTCTCATTTTTGAACTGCGAGATCAACAAGTCATTCACTTATATAGAGCGGCGGATTCCGGAGAATACCTTAATTGCTGCCATCTGGTGCTTAAATTAATGACTTTTGTTGAAATTTGATTCCAAGAAAAACTGAAATTTAAATTTAATTCAATGTGGTTTTCGTTTCTTCTCAGCACTTCTGATATCTCTAGCATATTCTATTTGACCTTGACTTAACTCTTCTTCCAACTCCAGTAACCACTCTTCGGCTCCTAGAGTTTCGCTTAGTATCATATTCCTTATAGAATAAAAGTTAACGGATCCGAGATACTAGGTAAATCGACTCCTTTTTAATTATAAGATTACTTTTACGATTGCAGGTATACGAAACGTTTCGAAATTCATCGTTCTATGCGACGTAAGATATCGCTGAGTGATTGATTATCTGTCGCACTCGAAAACGAATCGGTTGCCTGTTGCAGATCGTTTTAGATAATATCAGTAACATGCTGGATACCGAAGACACTATCTTGCGTTTGCGTATTTTCCGGATGTATTCGAAACCTACGGTCTACATAAGATTAGGGCAGCTTATCGGACTGTTTGGAGTAGTTTTCAAACTGTCTCTGTTCTTGTAGCAACTTCAAACTTCATAACAGTTGGTTCATGACAAATGCAGTGGTAGAACGCATTTCTGCGCAGAGAAATGGCTCTGATGGCTGCCTCTGATTGTGAACGTTTTGTAATGGGTTCGTAATTATCATCAGGCCGTCGAAATCTGGGTACTTATGAAAGAAAGTTTTACCTTGGAACTGTACTGTTGCTCAAAGTCCGATATTGTGACATACGTACTCTTTTAAAATATAGCGTTGCAGCGGCAGGGGGGCATATACAGGAACGGAAAGCTTATGTAGGAGATAGTTTCTGAAGACTATTCTCACGTTCCAAGTCATTACCATTACCATTATTATTGCAGCTGAAATACAGCTGTAAAATTGACGAGAGCTTTTCTGATAATACACACGTAGGAAATTCCGCTATCCAGCGGATAGAGCAGTAAGATCTTCAGTTATCAAAATCGTACATTTCAGTATTTGCAAGATCATCTACATCTGATTCAGGTTCTGCGAGTTACTGTGTACACAATACTGTTCCTGTTCTTACTGCCACACGCCCTATCTTACGTAATGGACGATGACCCACACAAATGATAGTTTATATCTACATTAATGCAATGAACTGCCTTCATGAGTCCTGTGTGAGTGCTATGTTGATATCTCAGACAGTCTTAAATTGCTCTGTGAAAAATGATACTTGAAATATGGAAAGGAGTTTCCCTGGAGCAATCGGCCTTTATTGTGTGACGCTTACCATTTGAGGCTGTGCAACATAACACGGTAGAGCAAACTTACATACTATTATTCTTTGTTTAAGCTCCCCAACTGTTGTTAATCCAATTGTAACTGATCCCGCAGAATCGATAAATGCCGATATTTTAACAGTGAAGTCATCTAATGCGGAAAAACTAACTCCAGACAGAGAAGCAGCTGTCATTTTACTGACGAAGCAATGTCATTAATGTGCTCAATCACTCAAGGTATGCAGAGAAAATTGAAATAATCCTGTCCAGTGGCTCCTGTTTTGCCGCAATTCTCTGCCATTTCTCTCGGCAGTAGTATTGACGGACTGCAAAGCCGAAAGTCTGACACATATACATATTTGAGCAGCAGCTATCCGACATTTTGATCTGCGATCTGCCATATGCTTCCTTATCTTATTCATTGAAGGAATGGCGTGGCGTGTTACAGCTGTGAATCACTCTGTAATCAAAAAATATTCAGTTTGCATGCCCAGTGAAGGCCTGTGCTTCACATTCGTCTTTATCAATGGTTTCGCAATTCTGTGATGTTTTGAAGATAAAATCCGATATTTTTCCCATTTCCCCGCAATTAAAGCTCATTGTGACGAACCATCAATTTATATGACAGCCTTGATCTACACTTGATAATGTCGGCCTACTTATGAATACAAGGTGCCACAGCGTCAGAATTATAAGGATAATAAAGAATGCCTAAACTGCGTGTTTTGAAATAAAGTATTGATAGAAATAAATCTTCTGTTTGTTATTAACATAAATAACATACGTTTTGCAGCAACAATTTAAACGCATATAAACTCTTCACAGTGACGACCGCATGTATACCAGTGCAATCATCGACAGAGATGAACTCCGAGCTTTATACCGTGGCTAGCAGTGCTCGGACATGCTATTTGCGCTGCGGTGACAAAAGGTATGGGATACCTCCTAATATCGCGTTGGGTCTCCATTAGCCTGACGTAGTGCAGAAACTCGACGTGGTATGGACTCAACAAGTCGTGTGAAGTCCCTTGAAGAAACACTGACCATGCTGCCTCTATTGCGAAAGTGATACCGGTGCAGGACTCTGCGCACAAACTGAACTCTCGATTATGACCCGTATGTGTTCGATGAGATTCATATCGGGTGATATGCTTGGCCAAATCTCAAAATGTCCAGAGTGCTCTTCAAACAAATCATGGGCAATAGTGGCCCACTTACGTGGTGAGTTGTCATCCGTAAAAATTCCACTGTTTTTAGCGAACATGAAGTCCATGAACGGTCTCCAAGAAGCCGAACATAAACATTTCTAGTCATTGGTCGGTTCAGTTGGACCAGAGGACTCAATCTATCCCATGTAAACACAGCCTACACGATTATGGAGCCACTACCAGCTTGCACAATGACTTGCGGACAATTTGGGTCCATGGCCTCGCGCGGTCTGTACAAAACTCGAACGCTACCAGCAGCTCCTACCACGTGAAATCGGGACTCTTCTGACCAGGCCACGGTTTTTCAGTCGTATACTATCCAATCTATATGCCCACGAGACCAGGAGAGGCACTGCAGGCGATTTCGTGCTCTTCGAAAAGGCACTCGCATCAGTCGTCTGCTGCCGTAGCCCATTAACGCCAAATTTCGTCGTACCGTTCTAACGGGTACGTACGTCGTACGTCCCACATTGTTTTCTCCAGTTATTTCATGCAGTGTTGCTTCTCTGTTAGCACAGACAACTCTAAGCAAACGCCGCTAATCTCGGTCGTTAAGTGATAACCGTCAGCTACTGCGTTGTCCGTGGTGAGAGGTGATGCCCGAAATTTGGTATTCTCGTCATACTATTGACACTCTGAATCTCGGAATATTGAATTTCCTAACGATTTCCGAAATGGAGTGTCCCGTGCGTCGCAAACCTTTTCACATGAATCAGCTGAGTACAAATGACAACCCCTCGAATGCACGGTAGAGCCTAAAAAATGGTACACCTGCCTAATATTGTGTAGGGCCCCCATGAGCACGCAGAAGTGCAGCAACACGACGTGTATGGACCCGACTATTGTCTGAAGTAGTGCTGGAGGGAATTAACAGCATGACTCCAACAGGGCTGTCCATAAATCCGTAAGAGTACGAGAGGCTGGAGATCTCTTCTCAACAGCACGTTGCAAGGCATCCCACATATGCTCAATAATGTTCATGTCTAGGGTGTTTGGTGGGCAGCGGAAGTGTTTAAACTCAGAAGAGTGTTCCTGGAGCCACTCTGTAGCAATTCTGGACGTGTGGGGTGTCGCATTGTCGTGCTAGAACTGCCCAAATCCGTCGGAATATACAATGGACATGAATGGATGCAGGTGATCAGACAGGATGCTTAAGTACGTGTCACCTGTCAGAGTAAACGTAACAGGGGTCCCATATCACACCACCTGCACACGCCCCAAACCATTACAGAGCCTCCACCAGCTTGAACAGTCTCCTGCTGACATGCAGGATCCATGGATTCATGATGTTGTCTCGATACCCGTACACATCCATCCGCTCGAAACAATTTGAAACAAGAGTCGTCCGAATAGGCAACACATTTTCAATCATCATCAGTCCAATGTCAATGTTGACGGGCCCAGGCGAGGCGTAAAGCTTTGTGTCGTGCAGTCATCAAGGGTACACGAGTGGGCCTTCGGCGCCGAAAGCCTATATCGATAATGTCTCGTTGAGTGGTTCGCATTGTTGACGGTCCAGCATTGAAATCTACAGCAATTTGCGGAAGTGTTGCGCTTCTTCGTGCAGGATCTTTTTCCGGCCGCAGCGATGTCTGAAATTTAATGGTCTACCGGATTCCTGATATTCACGGTACACTCTTGAAATGGTCGTACGGGAAAATTCCCACTTTATCGCTACGTCCGAGATGCTGTGTCCCACCGCTCGTGTACCGACTATAACACAACGTTCAAGCTCACTTAAATCTTGATAACCTTCCATTGTAGCAGCAGTAACCGATCTAAAAAGTGCGCCAGACACTTGTTGTCTTATATCAGCGTTGCCGACTGCAGCTGCGTATATTGCCTGTTTACATATCTCTGTATTTGAATACGCATGCCTATACCAGTTTCTTTGGCGCTTCAATGTATCTTGTGTATGCGATACTGCCGCCATCTCTATATGTGCATATCGTTACCTCATGACTTACGTCACCTCAGTGTGTGATAGGTGTTTAACTCCTGACATGAAACCCGTGTAAAAGAGAAGTTTTGTTGTCCCAAGGTGGCAATATAGTCTGTGAAGAAGACAATTTTAAATTGTTAGGTATCATATTCAATCCCTTGCGCAAAACTGAATGCTGCTATCTTTAGTATAAGAATGATCTCCGCTGTCTGAAACAGACTTCTTCGCTTGACTTACTTTCATTCTGTTATATCGTACTGTGATATATTTTGGGCCAACTCTGTGCACTCGCCAAAAATATTCTTGGCCCAAAAGCAAGGAAGAAAGTGTAGGGTTTAACGTCCCGTCGACAGTGTGATCATTAGAGACGGAGCACAAGATCGGAATGTTTCAAGTATGTGGAAGGAAATCGGCTATCCCGTTTCAAAGGAACCACATCAGTATTCGCCTGGAGCGATTTAAGGACATCACGAATAATCTAAATGAGAAGTTTTGCACTCTGTTTTGAACAGTACTCCTTCAGAATGCGATTCCATCGCTGCTAACCACTGAGTCACCTCGCTCAGTCTCGTAGCCCAGAGAACGGTGGTCAGACTGATATGTGGTGTTAGTTCACAAACTTCGTGTAAGCTGTTTGTAAAGGTGTCTTTAATTCTAGCTCTGCCATTCCTGTACATTCCATCATGGAATTTGTTGTTGGCTGTATTGTCATATATGGACTGAGGTGACGAAAGTCAGGGGATACCGATATTCACATATACAGATGGCGGTAGTATCGCTTACGCAATGTATATAAGAAGGCAGTGCATTAACGAAGCCGTCATTCGGACTCAGGTGATTAATGTGAAAAGGTCTCCGACGTGATTATGGACGCACGACTGGATTTAACGCCGGCCGGAGTGGCCGAGCGGTTATAGGCGCTACAGTCTGGAGCCGCGCGACCGCTACAGTCGCAGGTTCGAATCCTGCCTCGGGCATGGATGTGTGTGATGTCCTTAGGTTAGTTAGGTTTAAGTAGTTCTAAGTTCTAGGGGACTTATGGCCTCAGCAGTTAAGTCCCATAGTGCTCAGAGCCATTTGAACCATAGTGCTCAGAGCCTGTGTACAACAGAACTGGAACACGGAATGGTTGCTGGACCTGGGCACATGCGACATTCCATTTAGGAAATCATTAGGGAATACAGTATTCCGAGATCTACGGTGTCAAGAGTATGCCGAGAATGCCAAATTTCGGACATTCCTCTCACCACGGGTAACGCAGTGGCTGACGGCCTTCACTTAATAATAGAGAGCAAGGGCGTTTTCATAGAGTTGTCAGTGCTAACAGACAAGCAACACTGCGTTAAATAGTTTCAGAAAACAATGCGGGCCGCGCGACGAACGTATCCTTTAGTACAGTATTGCGAAATTTAGAGTTAATGGGCTATGGCTAACGACCGACTCGAGTACCTTTGCAAACGGCAAGACATCGCAGCAGCGCCTCTCCTGGGCTCGTGACCATATCGGCTAGACACTAGACGACTGGAAAATCGTGGCCTGCGCAGAAGAGTCCAGAATGATGGTTGGGTTCGAGTGTGGCGTAGACCGCATGAAGCCATGCAACCAAGTTGTCAACAAGTCATTGTGCAAGCTGGTGGTGCCTCCATAAGGGTGTGGGCTGTGTTTACATGGAATGGATTGGGTCCTGTGGTCCAACTGAACCGATCCTTTACGAGAAATGTTTATGTTCGGCTACTGGGAGGCCATTTGAAGCCATTTGAAGCCATTCACGGACTTTATGTTCGCAAACAACGATGGAATGCACAACACCACTGCGCCACTGTTGTTCGTGATTGGTTTGAAGAACATTCTGGATAATTTGAGTGAATGATATGGCCACGCAGATCACCCCATATATATGGGCCCTAATCGTGCACAAAATCCTGCACCGGCAACACGTTCGCAGTTATGGACTATAGAGCCAGCATGGCTCAATATTTCTACAGGGGACCTCCAACGATTTGTTGAGTTTATTCCACGTCGAGCTGCTGCACTACACCGGGCAAAAGGAAGCCCGACACGATATTAGAAGGCATCCCATGACTCTTTCCACATCAGTGTAAAAGCAGCCGTAACACAGTGAACACTATAGATAACTGATTTGCGACGTGCACTTGGATAACACTTCCTTATCCACTGTACTGAAAGGTGTGCTCTATTCTGCAGGTTTCGTCTTCAGTAGGCATCCAGGAGAAGTGAAAAAAACTTAGTGATAAACCCCAACTATCCAGATCGAGGACGAAAAGTTTCCTTGTGGCAAACTCCTATTGTGTACAGTTCCTCTGTTACGTGTTATTTATTTGTGCGTTCTCTTATAATTTTGAAGTATTTTGTTAATTATTTAATTCCCTTGTTTATAAATTTCCTGAGCATCATTCTGGGAAATATGTGGTGACTCATTCCAACAACAAAAACTTTTGGCTCTCATGGGCCTGTGGAACGTGATAGACCAATAAATAAATAGAGTAAAATAAAATAAATGGTGGCAAACCATCTAGTATTCAATAGCATTACATTGGCAAGTGATTTGCTGCACTGTGACCCGTTCTTGCAATGTTGCAGTCACCAGTAGGTGATGGTTGAGACCTCATGCTCTGATACCAAAATAGCATATTGTGGTAACTTAGTCGATGAAACACAGATGCAGTAGCATGCAGCATTTCATTTGCGACGAATCGGATTCATGAAGTGAACAGCGTTGCGAAACGAACTCGATCTCAGTAGCGAAAGTCGTCATTAAGCGTAAACACAAAGTCCAAAGCACTTTGCTAGATAGTCCAGTCAACGAATGAAGATTAGGAGGAAGAGTCATGTAGTCGCAAAATACGTGGGAGAGCCACGAACGATATACTAGAAATCCTGACTGATGTGGTATGGGCTTTGGGAGCGGGGGTGGGAGTTGAGGCTTATGTTTAAGGTCAACTTTTTATGTATTTCTCGAATAACTCTAAAACCGTGGCTTCCAGCGAAAATATTTCCCGGTACGAAATTAAACTACATTAAATTTTCCTACAAAAAAGGTCTTATTCGTTTTTTCTCTAGACCCTTTAGTTTCAGCGTTGCTGTGGATGAAAAATCGCAAATTATTAAAAATGTTGTTTAATTGGTGTAAAATTAATGTTTAATTTTAAATGAAGCGAGTTGGAAATGGAAATGAGCGTTTGGCGTCATTGGCCGGGAGGCCCCTCGCGGGGCAGTCCGGCCGCCATATCGCAGGTCTTATTACAGTCGGCGCCACATTGGGCGACCTGCACGCCGGATGGGGATGAAATGATGATGAACACAGCACAACACCCAGTCCCCGAGCGGAGAAAATCTCCGACCCAGCCGGGAATCGAACCCGGGCCCAGAGGACGGCAATCCGTCACGCTGACCACTCAGCTACTGGGGCGGACAATGAAGCGAGTTAATAACAGTTCTTAAATGTGTGTACCACATCAAATGCGTATTAAGGCATAAATTGTGTTATATTAATGTAATAGAATGAGGGGGTGGTCACATGAGGGGATAGGTCGCCAGATTCTGGTCACACACTTCCCTACTACGTCACAAGAAGCAACTAGAGGGTTTTTCACAACTTTATACTCTTCTGTCATCTCCGAGGTAGGTTTTTCGCCCCCCTCCCTCCTCTTGCCCCACTTGTTTCCCCGCCATAGTTCCCCTCCGTAATCCTGGAAGGAGTACCAAGCCCGCTGGCTTGGGGCGAAATATTTTCCCCATTACTTGGTTTGTTTCAGGGCAGACACGGAGAATTTCACCATATCAAACCGCTCTTTTTTGTAGTACATATCGAATGGAAGTTTGGTGAAGCTGACTCACTGAGTAAGATGCAATCTGATTTCCTACTGATTAAAACCTCTTCTGCGAGTCAATCGGCTTCCCTTTGTGCTTGCGAGTGCTTAGTGGAGATCCTGGTAAGCATTACGCCTTACCCGTCCTTCAGTAAGACCCAGGGCATTATTTTGCACAGGGGACTCCTTCTTCAGTCTGATGACGAACTCAGGAACAATTTGGAACGGCGAGGTGTTCATTTCGCCTGGCGAGCCCAGAGAGGTCCTAAGAACAATTGCGTTGATACCAGAGCTTTCATGCTGGCTTTTGAGGGGGATACCCTTCCGGAAGAACTCAGAGTTATGATTTACCATTGTGACGTGAATCCCTACATCCCACCTCCCATGCGCAATTTTCGGTATCTCCGTTTTGGTCACATGTCTCCGCGATGTGAGGTGAATCTTGTTCGTGGCGACTGCGGCTGCCGTCTGCACGTGGGAAGTCCTTGCACCCCACTGCCCAAGTGTATGAGCTATTCAGCCCACATTCTCCTCACTCACCGAATTTTCTGACCTATAAAAAGGAAAGGAAGGTTCTGGAATTCAAACCTCTCAACAATCTATCCTGAGGCCTGGTAGAATTTCGACTATCTCCATCCAGTATCTTTAACGTCTGATTTTGCTTCTGTTGCGTCCTTTCATCCTCCTTCTTCAACCTCCTTACATTCATCGTGTCCCCCTTGCATTTCCTCCTCCCTGGCGGGTCTCTTTCCCTCCCTTCATGGAACTGTTCCTTTTCCTTGGTCAGAGAAGAAACCCTCTTCTCTGTAACCCACTAAGGATGGGGCTCCCTCCGTCTAGGAACCGCCCTCTCCAGTGTATCCAGGACACGAAACCTGTTACTTCGATTCAGAAATGGGACCTACAACCTGTGGGCCTCAAGGTCACTCGTTCTCTTTCGGATCCTGATATTGCCATGACTTGTTCTCTTCGCGACCACACCTTCTCTCGCCCTCCAAAGGAGAAGAATAAGATGCATAAGTCTCAGGAAAAGGCCCCCGGCATCCCAGGGGTGTCGCCCTCTCCCTCTCAATCAGGATCCGATCTTAGCTTCATGGATTTAATTTGGTCCTTACAAGTGACAGATAGTGACTGGTCACAATCGCTGATTCTGGCCAATTCGATGTCCATCCGGCCTCTTGTGCTACTCTACTGCAATGTCTAACAATACCACCACTTGCAAAGTAAGTTAGAAATCATATTAATAATGTTGCTCACGCAGCGTATGTTCGCTTTATCGGGCAACGAAAAAGTTATTGACTGTGGATGGAATCGTCAAAATGGAAATAATGAAGTCACTGTAAAAAAGTCATAAATTTTGGCACTTTTCTTGAATGGATTCCCACGTAGATTTCGTCGAAGTTGTTATGGCTCATCTTGTTGATTCTAGGGTGATTCCACTTTGACTGCTAGAAGGTCCAGATCTGTATTTTAGCAATATTTGAAGACCTAACAAACGCGTTTTTCAGGAAATTCTTAATGATCAAACAATCCCAGATCAGAACAATGGTATGGTAGAAATAATTTTTGACTTGGTGTTCACGATCCACATTTTTATTAAACTTCTTGTAAATTCACATATACTTCTTCTTAATTGTCACATCATGAAGAAAACAGTTTTGTATCTATCTTCATATATTTAATTTCCACTTTAACCAAACACAAGACTTGACTGTTCTTTTACAAAGCGAAATAACAAGTTAACTTCTGCAAAGTGAAACAAAAGACTGCTCTGTGCGCATTCGCGCCAAAACGGTTACAATTAAGTCAAAGATTATGACAGTCTCACAGAAATGAATACGCACAAGAACCATATCACTATAATATATCGATACATAGGAGTACCTATACATTAATAAAACCAAATGTGAATATTGTCACAAAAATATGTCTGTTACTTCGCAGAAAAGTAGTACGATATTACTGGTATCGAGAAATGGGGTTGGAGTGCCGTAATGGTCACGCAAATAAAGAACCATTACAAATGGAACTGTAATAGTTACCATCGTCACCTTCCGGTATAGCAGTCTCTTCTTTGCCTCTACTCTGTAGCTTGTGTTGTATTGATGGATTCTCGTTTGATGGATACTCATTCGCTGACTCTGTGTAGTTTCCAAGCCTTCTGCTGGAACTGGGTCAGCAATTTATGAGCCTCTGTATGCACAGACTGTTGTGGATTGGCAAGAGAGCCAACCCACTATGAGAGGAAGCCGAAAGGCACGCGTTTTAGCTCACGCAGGCTGCCGTGAGGTCTGGAACAGGACAAGGAAGTGAGACTAGCAAAAAAGGACGTAGCTGTGGAATACTTAACTTTAATCCATAAATTGTGAACATCGCTCTTGACGGTACATGTTTTACCTTGCTAGGTCGTAGCAAAAGACGTAGCTGAAGGCTATGCTAACTATCGTCTCGGCAAATGAGAACGTATTTTGTCAGTGAACCATCGCTAGCAAAGTCGGCTGTACAACTGGGGCGAGTGCTAGGAAGTCTCTCTAGACCTGCCGTGTGGCGGCGCTCGGTCTGCAAACACTGTTAGTGGAGACACGCGGGTCCGACGTATACTAACGGACCGCGGCCGTTTTAAAGGCTACCACCTAGCAAGTGTGGTGTCTGGCGGTGACACCACACAGACACCGTTAGTTCCTGGGTTCCTCTTCATACTGCACTTGAAGTTGTGTCTGTTCTGTTTCATTTAGACTCTGCGGTAACCATATGCAATCTTTATCTCCCTCCAGACTGGCCTCCTACACTTCCTGCTCTGCTTGCCCTCCTTCGACAGCTCCCTTCCCCCTTCCTTCTTCTTGGAGATTTTAACGCCCGTAACGCTCTGTGGTGTGGTACTGCGACTACTGACCAGGACAGGATTGTTGAGGACCTGCTGGCGGGGTTTGTTCTCTGCCTCCTCAACACCGGAGCCCCTCACGCACTTTAGTGTGGCACATGTCACTTTCTAAGCCATTGATCTTTTCATCTGAAGCCCTGGATTTGTCCCCTCTATTTAGTGGGAAGATGAGGACGACTTGAGTGACAGTGACCATTTTTCGAACACCTTACATTTTCTTCAGAATCAGTCACTAGATGCCCTTCCAATTGGCCCTTTACTAACACAGACTAGGTTGCTTTTTCCTTGGCTACCATCCCAAGTGCTCTGACACACAACAGCACTTATGAGTCTGTATGAAGTTTGACTGATCCATCCATTCAGCAGCTACTTCAGCGATTCCTTTTTCCTCAGGTTCTCCCAACCAGAAGACCGACAGTGGAGCACCAAAACTGCTGTGCCTATTAAAGACTACTCACTGCCCTCCAATACTACAAATGGCATCCATCTCTTGATCACCTCCTAGCCTTTTGATGGCTTCAGGCCTGGGCCCGTTATCTTCATAACGCCATAAATGGATCTGTTGCAAGCGATATGTCGCTACCATAGGACTGCATACTCCCTCTTCACAGATATGGGCAACGATCAGGCGCATTTTTGGCAGCTGTCCTCCTACGGGTGCCCTGGGAATTTTCCTGAATAGGGCTATCCTCACAAACATGGGCTCTATCGCTGAGCATTTTGCTCAGAATTTCGCTCAGGCCTCAGCATCGGTCCACTATAGGAAATTCCCTTCCCAGTGGCGAGAAAGTGTCTTTATTCCAGTTTTTAAATTGGGTAAACTGCCTCTTCAGATAGACAGCTATCAGCCGATCAGTTTAATCAATGTTCTCTGCAAGTTACTTGAACGTCATAGGCTGTATTGGCTCCTTGAATCCCAGGACCTTTTGGCTTCCACCGAGGGTGGTTGTCACCGAGGCCACTCTACTACAAGTAATTTAGTCCACCTGGAGTCTGCTATCTGAACGGCTTTTGCCCAACATCTACACCTTGATGCAGTCTTCTTCGATCTGTATATGCTTATGATACGAGAAGGCGCCATTACATCCTCGCCACCTTACATGAAGGGAGCCACTGAGGCCCACTTCTGACTTTTGTCGGGAATTTTCTTTTATGTCGCACTTTGCAGATAAAGGTTGGCGCCTCCCATACCACCTGCCATTAGTGGCTATCAACTGTCTGGTGGCGGCTGCAGCGCCTACAGTGACCCTCCTCTTTGTATACTGAAGATTTTTGCATATATTTCTGTTCATCCATGATGAGTGTTGCTGATCGCAGAGTAAAATCTTGGGCTCTCACTCATGGTTTCCATTTTTAGACTGCCAAGACCTGCATTATGCATTTCTGTCGTCGCTTTAGAGTCCATCCCTCTCCATATCTATACCTTGGTGGCCAGTCCTTCAATGTGGTTGTCTCTCATCGTTTTAGGGACTGGTTTCCGATGCCAATTGACATGGATTCCCCATCCTTGTCAACTAAAGCGGTCATGTTGATCGCACCTCAGTGCATTTTGATCCCTCAGCAACACCAGTTGGAGTGTGGATCGGTCTACTCTGATACAGTTCTATACAGCATTGGTCCAGTCCCATGTACGTTGTGGGGGTCCTACATGTGGATCAGCATCACCTTGTATGTTACAGATGGTGGACCCAATACACCATTGTGGGCTGTGACTGGCAACTGATTACTCAATGGCTGCCGGCAATACTGGCTTTCTGTTGGTAGCCATCTCGTGTGCTCTTGAGCGTATCGTTTCCTGCACTGGTGATTCGTTCCTCATCTGTAGCGTCTCTCTGAGAAGTTTACCAGCTCTTGACCAGTGTTACCCTCACCATCCAGGATTTCCTTTTGCCCTCAAACAATGTGGACACTCGGTGGTCTTTGTCTGGACTGCATGTCACATTGGGCTCCTGGGGAGTAAGCTCGCTGACAGACTGGCCAAACTGGCTACTGGCAAGCCACCTCTTGAGATCGATATTCCGGAATCGTACCTTCGATCGGTATTATGCCGTCAAGTTCCATGTGGGCCTCTCACAAGGAGGATTCCATCATCCTTTGTTGGCTCCACATCAGCCATACTTGGCTGATTCATAGTCTTCTCCTCTGTCACAAGGATCCACCTCAATGTCATTGTGGTGCCTGTATGACGGTGGTCCAAATTTTGCTGGACTGTCCTAACCTAGCCGCTCTGCGATGGACTCTTAAAGCTTTTTCAGTCACTATCCCTGGTGTTAGTCTTCTCTGGGTATTGTTGGATGGTGTGCCTCTGGTAAGTGTTGGGGGGGGGGGGGGGGCATGTCACCAATTGCATTTTCTGCCTTTGTGGGCCTCTGGTTGCACCCTAGAAGGGGCACTTTGCTCGCCTTCCTTCCTTTCTCCCCTTTTCTTCTTCCTTGTTCCTTTGTTGACCTTTGGTGGACCTTGCGGTTTTCTTTCCTTGGGTTTAAAACACTAGGCCCTTCATTGGTGTGTGGAGTTGTTGACTTGCCTGTTCCAGGTAGGAGGGACAGATACCTTAGTCATCCTACAAGGCTGCTGTAGCGTTATTCTGGAAAAGGCTACTTCACCCATCACAACTACTGCTCGCTTTTCATTTTACAGAGAGGCTTTACCTCATCTGCATTTCTTATCCAGTTCTGTTAAGTAAATAGACATAATAATTTCACTAAACCCTTGTTTATGTAGTGGAGGTATTTTCAATTTATTAAAGCATTAGTTATTTGCAGTCGTTAAGTGAACTATTATGCAAGAAATCTCAACAGCTGTAGCTGTCAACTCTCTGCTATACTGAAGAGTCTGCCCCAAGTGTAGCATACTCTCAATATGTATTTGAGAATGTCGATTCCATTGTCCCCACTATCAATGATTGGAATAGGTTGAGAGCCCCGAGCTATTGCAGCCTTCCTTCTCTCCTGAGCTGTATTTCCTTCGCCATACCCACTCCACCCAACCTAGCTCCTCCCCCTTCTACCACCCTCCCCCTCTATTTCTCCTATGGTGTTTCCCTTTAGATGACCAGCTGTTCCCTCGCTTGTGCTATTCATTTTGGGTCTCGTGTCTCATTTTTGAATTCTCCCTTTTTTCGGCTTTTTCTGTTCCGCCTTAGGGTTTGAGGGGAAGGGGCATGGGAGGGGGAGGAGCTAGGTTGGGAAGGAGTGGATATGGGGAAGAGAATGCAGCTCAGGAGAGAAGAAAGGCTGCAACAGCTCGCGGCTCTGTGAGTGTCACACACGCACCCACAAAAGAGCTGTGAACACCCTGGGGGGGGGGGGGGGGGGGGGGGTTGAATGACTAACAATCAATTTCCTCTCTATCAGTGTAGAACATTGTGCAGAGATTTACATAGATTCTGTCCATGTGCGTTTTACGTTAGGAATATTAGAATTTCAGCCCTGTACCTCTCATGCTGTGAAAAGTATTCCAGCCATTGATAGTGGGGACAGCTCTGAAGAAGTCTAAACGCTTAATTTTGCTCCCTCTGCGACAGAAATAGTTCACCTAGGTGTTATGGAACTTCATAGATTTCAATGTAAGTCAATACACAAAGTAATACCACGTTTCTTTATGTTTCTTATTGAATGATTGTTTAAGACTGGGAAGGCTTCCAGAGTGTTGGATAACTTCATGAGTAATCTTGAATTATTAAGTCCTACTTGGCTGATCAATGTGCTGACCAAGGCTCAAGAGCGCCTCCCATGTGAACGATTACAGTAAATCAAGGAATTTCTGGGTTTTAACCGGTGTCAGTTTATTTTTAGGAAGGGGCTTTCTATTGATGACACCATCAAACAAGCACACCATTTAGTTAATAATTCTGCCGGCAAATATTCTGTAGCAATAATGACTGACAATTTAGGCGCCTTCGACAATCTGTGGTGCGCTGCAATGTTTGCGCGCTTGTGAGACGTACGGATTCGCGACATACTATGCCTTATCCTCCGAGATTACTGTCAGGGGAGGGTAACAAAATGAAAAATGGGCTCTGAGCACTATGGGACTTAACTTCTGAGGTCATCAGTCCCCTAGAACTTAGAACTACTTAAACCTAACTAACCTCAGGACATCACACACATCCATGCCCGAGGCAGGATTCGAACCTGCGACCGTAGCGGTCGCGCAGTTCCAGACTGTAGTGCCTAGAACCGCTTGGCCACCCCGGCCGGCAACAAAATGAAAAGCTGGCAGTCGTAAAGTAATCAAATGTATTAACAAATGGAAGTGGAAAGAATGGTTCTTAGAGCGGCGGAACTAGTAGAAGAAGCAACTCAAGAAAAAATCCGCATTCCATCTAACTAGCAACAAGCGGCAGAGTGGTCAGCGTCTGTTCACCAGAGGTGCGGCTGGAAATACTTTCCTCGCAGCTATAAACGTCGAGAAGTATCTTTAGGGGACTTGTTCATCTATCTTAAAAATCCGTCAACTATGTATATGCACTTTGTAAGAGATTTTATCCCAGGGAGTAACCAGTCTCCCATATCCAAGGAAATAAAAAGTGGAATTCGGATTCTGAGGGCCTACAGCACTGTACAAAGGATGAGTCGGACCATCTTGAAAGCTGCCTTAAACAACAAACACGTAAAGTCAGAAACATAAACATAAATTACATTGCTTCTTTTACTGTAAATACACACATCAAAAAACGAAAACTAAAATTTTAATAAATTTTGCAAAGAAAAAGAACACAATGATAATAGCACTGTAAGAAACAAGACTGACTGATTCACATCCCATCGTTTCAGAAGCATTCAGGATATTTAAGGGAAAATAAGGAAAAACAGCTATGAAGAATCTACCTCAATTTGGAAGTTGTTTAAATGTAAACAGAAACATATTTAACTCAATAATGGAATTTAAATCAGATAATGGAAGACATTCCAGGCTAACATTTAAATCATAAAATAAAATTTACACTATTTTAAACAAGTATGCACGAACAATTCAGGAATACTCAGAAAGAGCAAACAAAAAAAAAAATTGTCAAAATGTGTCAAACACCCTAGATCATCGAAAAACCCGTAATACTACTTGAAGACTTTAACGCACAAACTGGCAAAGAACGTTAACACAGAACATAGTAGGAAAATTCTCTGCACGTAAAAAAAGCAACGCAAACGGAGAAAGACTCTTTAAGTCTGTGCACACAGTATAACACAGTACCAAAATCTGCATTTTTCAAAAAGACTTCCTGGAAAAAAACCTACATGGGTATCACCAAATCCGAATTGTGATGAAAATCAACTAGATCACGTTGCTATGAGTAGACACTCCTCAGTGGAAGCACTCAATGTAAAAGTTGCTAAAATTGCTGGTTTAGATTCAGACCACTACCTATCTATCATTAAGTTCAAGGTTAGACCAATATTTATAAAAAAGAACCAATACCAATTCACAAAGTTTAACATACAGACGTGATCTAAAGAAAATTATTTTAAAATGCTTTTGGACAAACGAATACCTAAATGCAGGGAACAACTCCAAAAAGGAAGTATTCATACTGCAGAAGACACTATTCTTCTCAAAAACAAATGGAAAAATACCTGGTGGAATGACAAGTGTGATGAATCAGTCATAAAGAGACACTTTCTTGGAATATCTGAGACTCAAATAAAAATGAGAATAACAGGGAAAATTGTATAGAAACCAGGAAACTTGCATGGAAAGGTCTCAAAAATATCAGAGTACAATGTATAAAAGATCAACTAACGTCAGTTGAATCGTACCTTAAGCAGAACAACGCAAGAGCTTGAATGAAACACTCAAAAATAATTTACAGAAGTACAAACAACCGAGCTTACAGTTTACAGATCCAAAAACACAGAAGGCTGCATATAATAACACTGAGAACAGAATAAGAAATACATAACTGCGATCCACCAAAATAAAAATTTAATTTTGATAACGTAATCCAAATACAACCAAATTCAAAGTCACCAACAATAGAAGAAATCAGAGAAATTATTAAACTGGTTAAAAATAGCAAAGCATCAGGAGAAGATAATACGGTTTAATTATGGAAACACTCTAGTGACAACATTATTCTGTGTCTAACAGATATCATCATTGAAATTTGGACAACAAACAGCTTACCGTCAGCATGGACATCCACATCTACATCTACATTACTACTCTGCAATTCATAATTAAGTGTGTGGCAGAGGGTTCATCGAACCAGCTTCAAGCTATTTCTCTACCGTTCCACTCTCGAACAGCACGCAGGACAAACAAACACAGATCTTTCTGTGCGAGCTCTGATTTCACTAATTTTATTACAAGGATCATATGTAAATGGGTGCCAACAAAATACACTGCCGGAAAAAATTGTACATCTAGAAAGACGACGTCGATTTTGATCCGTTGACGGCAGCTGCCACCTGAGGGATGATAGATGTACTGAAAACGGTTTAAACGTCGTCCGCCAATGGATAGCGTAGTGGCAGATCTACCAGGTCGCCATTTGGGTCTACCCTTTAATAGGGAATGCTCACAGCCAGACGGGTCAATGTGGTATATACGTGTGAAGCAAGCTGGCAACCATACGTGCTTCCTACAGCCAGCTGAGCGAGATGGAAAGGGATCAAATTGTGACCTTCCGAGTAGGGGGTGGTCCTTTGGGAAAACTGCCACACAAATTGGACGTGCTGTGTCAGCTGAGCAACGATGCTGGTATCGGTAATCACGTGAGCATTCTCACAACTGTGGACGAGGTTCTGGACCTCCACGCAGCACAGACGCCCGCGAGGATGTTCGTATTTTAAAGTCAGCAATGGCAGTTCGTACAGCCAACACAGCACAGGTAAGAGGCATGTGAGCCCATACGTGTCAAGTTGAACTGTTGCCAACCGGTTTTTACCAGTGGGACTACGGGCACGCACACCTGTAGCGCGTCCTCCACTCACACCACAGCATCGACGTGCACGGCTCGACTGGTGCCGTCAGAGGATCACTTGGAAGGTGGAATGGCGCGCCGTGGTCTTAACGATCAAAGCAGATTCTGCCTGTACACAAGTGACAGTCATTTGTGCGTACGACACCGATCTGGCTTTGTAGACTGCATTCGTCCAAGACACACGGCCCCACCCCAGGCCTTGTGGTCTTGGATGAGGTAATCTGCAACTCTCGTTCATCTTTGATGTTTCTGGAGGGGACGCTAACCAGCGCTCGGTACGTGCAGAACCTTGTTAGATCCGTTCCTTTTCCGTTCTCACAACCTGAAGGTGATGTGTTGTTCCAACAGAATAATGCTCGCCCACACACTGTCCTTGAAACTCAACGTGCATGTGCAACAACTTCCCTGGCCAGCACGATCTCCATACTTGTCTCCAATCGAATACGTGTGAGATATGATGGGACGAGAAGTGACTTGTCAACCAATAACTCTTGCAGAACTTCGTGCACAGATCGAGCAGGCGTGGCAAAACACATCCCACGACAGTATCCGCTATCTGTACGATCGACTGGATGCCAGAGTCAGCGCCTACATTGCGCTTTTGGAGGCTATGCATGTACTAATACGGGTTTCCTTTAATTTACGTCTATGGTCACAAACTTTTTGGTGACAGATTAACGGTTTCGGTCTATAATGACCATCATCAGATCTGCAGCAAAAAATGGGAAGAAACATAAATACACTCGCAGATTGGTTCAAATGGCTCTGAGCACTATGGGACTTAAGATCTGAGGTCATCAGACTTAGAACTACTTAAACCTAACTAACCTAAGGACATCACACACATCCATGCCAGAGGCAGGATTCGAACCTGCGACCGTAGCAGCAGCCTGGTTCCGGACTGTAGCGCCTAGAACCGCTCGGGCACAACGGCCGGCACTCGCAGATTGTCTACAGCTTAAAAACAATAAATAGATTATAATGAAAAGTACTACTGACATATATATGCATTTGTTTGTGACCATAGACGTAAATTAAAGAAAACTTGTGTTTATATGGGTCACTGTTTTATCCGCGACACTAATACGGGTGTTCCAGCATGGGTCCAAACCCGCTACCTCAAAATCGCTTGTGCTACTGATCTGTAAACGTAATCATTTCATGTACTCCATATGCACTGCTGCAACTATACATATTGACTGAACTGGAAACCTCTAAAAGGGTGTACCAATTTTTCCCAGTAGTGTATTTTCGTAATCGAAGGAGATAGTTGGTGACTGAAATTTCGTGGAAAAATCCTGCTACATCGAAAAACGCCTTTGTTTTATTGATTGTCACCCCCAACTCGTGTGTCACATCCGTGGCACTCTCACCCTTATTTCACGATAATACAAAACGAACTGTCCTTCTCTGAACTTTTCCATGACCTCCGTCGATCCTATCTGATGCGGATCCCACGTTGCGCAGCAATACTCCAGAAGAGGACGGACAAACTTAGTGTAGGCAGTCTCTTTAATAGACCTGTTTCTTCTTCTACGTGTTCTGCCAATAAATCGCAGGTTTTGGTTAGCTTTTCCCATAACATTATCTATGTGATCGTTCCAACTGAAGTTATTCGTAGCTGTAATCCCTAAGTATTTACTTGAATTCACAGCCTTCAGATTTGAATGGTTTGCCGTGTAACCGAAATTTTGCGGGTTCCTCTTACTACTCATATGGATGACTTCACACTTTTTGTTATTTAGAGTCAATTTCCACTTTTAGCACAATACCGATGTCTTCTCTAAATCATTTTGTAATTCGTTTTGATCATCTGATGCCTTTACGAGACGGTAAAGAACAGCATCATCTGTAAACAATAAGAGGGCCGCTCAGACTGTCTCCTGAATCGTTTATATACAGGGTGTTACAAAAAGGTACGGCCAAACGTTCAGGAAACATTCCTCACACACAAAGAAAGAAAATATGTTATGTGGACATGTGTCCGGAAACGCTTACTTTCGATGTTAGATCTCATTTTATTACTTCTCTTCAAATCACATTAATAATGGAATGGAAACACACAGCAACAGAACGTACCAGCGTGACTTCCAACACTTTGTTACAGGAAATGTTCAAAATGTCCTCCGTTAGCGAGGATACATGCATCCACCCTCCGTCGCATGGAATCCCTGATGCGATGATGCAGCCTTCGAGAATGGCGTGTTGTATCACAGCCGTCCACAATACGAGCACGAAGAGTCTCTACATTTGGTACCGGGGTTGCGTACACAAGAGCTTTCAAATGCCCCATAAATGAAAGTCAAGAGGGTTGAGGTCAGGAGAGCACGGAGGCCATGGAATTGGTCCGCCTCTACCAATCCATCGGTTACCGAATCTGTTGTTGAGAAGCGTACGAACACTTTGACTGAAATGTGCAGGAGCTCCATCGTGCATGAACCACATGTTGTGTCGTACTTGTAAAGGCACATGTTCTAGCAGCACAGGTAGAGTATCCCGTAAGAAATTATGATAACGTGCTCCATTGAGCGTAGGTGGAAGAACATGGGGCCCAATCAAGACATCACCAACAATGCCTGCCCCAACGTTCACACAAAATTTGTGTTGATGACGTGATTGCACAATTGCGTGCGCATTCTCGCCAGCCCTCACATGTTGATTGTTAAAATTTACAATTTGATCACGTTGGAATGAAGCCTCATCCGTAAAGAGAACATTTGCACTGAAATGAGGATTGACACATTGTTGGATGAACCATTCGCAGAAGTGTACCCGTGGAGGCCAATCAACTGCTGATAGTGCCTGCATCCGCTGTACATGGTACGGAAACAACTGGTTCTCCCGCAGCACTCTCCATACATTGACGTGGTCAACGTTACCTTGTACAGCAGCAACTTCTCTGACGCTGACATTACGGTTATCGTCAACTGCACGAAGAATTGCCTCGTCCATTGCAGGTGTCCTCGTCGTTCTAGGTCTTCCCCAGTCGCGAGTCATAGGCTGGAATGTTCCGCCCTCCCTAAGACGCCGATCAATTGCTTCGAGCGTCTTCCTGTCGGGACACCTCCGTTCTGGAAATCTGTCTCGATACAAACGTACCGCGCCACGGCTATTGCCCCGTGCTAATCCATACATCAAATGGGCATCTGCCAACTCCGCATTTGTAAACATTGCACTGACTGCAAAACCACGTTCGTGATGAACACTAACCTGTTGATGCTACGTACTGATGTGCTTGATGCTAGTACTGTAGAGCAATGAGTCGCATGTCAACACAAGCACAGAAGTCAACATTACCTTCCTTCAATTGGACCAACTGGCGGTGAATCGAGGAAGTACAGTACATATTGACGAAACTAAAATGAGCTCTAACATGGAAATTAAGCGTTTCCGGACACATGTCCACATAACATCTTTTCTTTATTTGTGTGTGAGGAATGTTTCCTGGAAGTTTGGCCGTACCTTTTTGTAACACCCTGTATATTAGGAGCAGAAGAGGGCCTATAACACTTTCTTGGGGATCGCCAGATATTACTTCCGTTTGACTCGATAGCTATCCGTCAATTGCTTGGAACTGTGACCTTTCTGACAAAAAAAAGCCGAATCAAGTCGCACAACTGAGACGATACTTCGGTACGCAATTTGGTTGAAGTCGCTTGAGAGGAACGATGTCAAAAACCTCTTGGAAATGGAATCATTGGGAGATCCCTTGTCAATACCGCTTGTTACTTCATGTGAACAAAGAGCTAAAGAGCTCGTTGTGTTTCAGAATAACGATATTTTCTGTATCCGTGCTGACCATTTGTCAACAAATCTTAAAGTCCGAATACAGTATGTGTTCCAAAATTATACTGCAAATCGACGGTGACAAGGTTTTGTAATTCAGCGTATTAATCTTATTTCGTTTCTAGACTATTGGTGTGACATTCTAACATCAATAAACACCCCACCACCAACCGTATTTGATCTATCCTTTCTGAACATCGTTAGGTCCATTGTAAAAATTTCGGCTGAACGTATCTCCTGCTTTAGCCAGCTTTCAGTACCTGTGACTATTTGAGATTCAATGCTTTCTATTGACGCTTGGAGCTCTGGTTCTTTGCCAACACAGCGGCGGCAGTTAACAAGTACAATACCGACTGTTGCTCTGTTGCTAGGTCTACCCTCCCGTGTTTGCCCTTCACCCTTTTAGATTGATAACCTTTCTGCAGTTTACTAAGACCCTCTGACCTAAGAAAAAAGAAAAAAACCGCCCAGTCCTCTCGTGTAGCCGCCACCTACGTGTAGTAGCCCCCTGACCTATTGATCCTTTTAAAGCTGAATTTCGGCCGGCGCCGTTTCAGCTCAGTTCCCCTTGGTGCTCACTGCAGGCCTCATGTTATCACCACGATGTTAAACGTCAGTTTTCCTGTATGAGGATGATGTTCCCTGCATCCTGTTCTATTTTTAAGCACATCCTTCATCAGAAGGACGTGCTTTCCTTCGGGAACTTTTTTCTGACACAGTATCAGTCTATCTGCTACCCTGGTACGAAAGTTGTTTTTTCTTAGAGATAGACAAGTTTTCTGCATTTCGTCTATATTCCAACCAACTTCGTACGATGGCAAAGTCAGTAGCATGAAAAATCATCCCCAAATGCCATTTTAGAGATATGACAAAAACTCCGTAGTAGCTTATACAGTAAATTGATCAAACAGATCTACATCACTCAATTCGTGATTATATCTTTTCACTATTTCAGGTCCTTCTCCTTTCACATATTTGCGGCCATTTTTATCGTAACGCTCAACTGCATTAACTGAGCTTTAATCAACAAAGTTTGAACGCAACACAACTGGTGTAATGTCTACCCATTACACATTGTAATGACAACAACACTAGTGATTTCTACATAGAAATCTCTGGTCCGTTTCATTATTGTTTTATCATCTGAAAATGGTAAGTTCTTTCTAAATCTGTTTTGTCGGTTAGTACCTGCTGCATTGATACCTTGAGATTTCAGTACTTGAAATAGATGATAAGAAGCAAAGAAGTTGTCAAAGTATAGTTTATGACGTTTCCGTTTTAAAAGTGGAACAGAAAATCCTAAAACAACAGCAGCACCTAATCCATATTTTTTGTAGCATGGAGTATTTAGTTCAGTTCTAGCACCTTGATACAAAAGAAAAACATGCACAATTCTACTCTTTCCAAGCAGCCTGAAGACTTTGATTTCCCATGGGCTTGGTTTGCAGAAAACTTCCCAGTGAATGGAATAATTCCTTCATCCACACAAACATTTTCTTCTATATGAAGTTCACTGCAGCGTATTCGAATGGCTGTTTAAATTGGCTACACTTTGTAAAATTCATCCTTATTTTCAGGTGGCTTCTCCAAATAGTTTAGCGAATTTAAATTTGGTCGTAACTCAAAAAATCTGTCGCTCGACATGTTTACCCAAAATACAGTTACGATCAGGGTTGCATCCCAATACATAAGTACTCTGGGAAATGTCAAACTGAAAGTCAATATATGCATACGGAACATCACCTCCAGTTCTTCAGGAGTTTTCTGTTTGAATGGGTATTTGTCTTGTTGGAATGCATAATATTAGCATAAACTACCATGCTACGGAACAAATAATCAGGTAATATCTTTTGAAGTATTGTATTGGTGGATCAGATGCTTCAAAGTTTGGAGCTCCGTAAGTTTCTGTAATGCAGGCTAACCAGTCATGTAGCATTGCGGCGTTTGTGCTTTTGCTTCCATCGCTCGCAGCTTGTGTGGCAATGCACGACTGGTGTGTCTTCCGCTACATCGACGGTACGCCGTGTTGACATTCCGATCTGCACACCGGCCCAGAGCTGGCCTCCTTGGCTCTGAGCTCGCCGCGTAGTAGTTTAAAAAATTTAGGTGTGTACACCGAAATTGTTCTGCGGCGCAACAAAAAGTATATTTTTTGACAATTTTCCTAGGTTACGAGTGTTGAGCAAGTTACTTTAGCGCATATTATAACTAACGTATCCCGCGCGACTGCTGCGGTCGCAGGTTCGAATCCTGCCTTGGGCATGGATGTGTGTGATGCCCTTAGGTTAGTTAGGTTTAAGTAGTTCTAAGTTCTAGGGGGCTGATGACCGCAGATGTTAAGTCCCATAGTGCTCAGAGCCATTTGAACCATTTGAACTAACATATCGCGTGATATTTAGTTTTCCCTTTCAGCAAGAGTGTATATTGTCTGCAGTTATCGCAGACGAATGCTATTTACGAGACTGTTAGCGATTATAACCTCAAGTGAAGTGTCAGGAAATTAGTAACTTTCATCCCAGATTTTTCTGTTACTATAATATACACTAACGGAAAAAATTGCAGCACCAGAAAAGTTATTAACGTAGAATAATGAAATTTCGGGACCACATTTGTCTATGTAACATATTTAGATGATTACATAGCAAGATCATAGGTTAATGTAAGTACGAGATAAGCCATCGCAAATGTGAAATTCTCGTACATTAATAACCGGTGTAACCGCCAGAATGTTGAATCGAAGCATGCAGACTTGCATGTATTCTGTTGTACAGTTGACGAATGTCAGTTTGTGGGATGGAATACAGGAACGGTTAATTCTATATGTGGAAGACACTGGAGTTGTCGTCCGATGATGAAGATAGATCTGCTGATCGAGCAGGCTGGGGCACCCTTTCGACACCCCGTATAGCATACTGGGTTACAACAGCGGTATTGGACGAGCGTTATCCTGTTGAAAAACAGCTTGTGGAATGCTGTTCATGAATGGCAGCACAAGAAGTCGAATCATCCGACTGAAGTAGAGATTTGCAGTCAGGGTGTGTGGGATAATCACGAGAGTGCTCCTGCTGTCATATGAAATCGCACCCCAGACCAAAACTCCAGGTTTGGGTCCAGTTTGCCTGACATACAGACAGGTTGGTTGCACGTCCTCAACTGGCCTCCTCCTAACCAACACACGGCCATTACTGGCACAGAGGCAGAGTCAGCTTTCATCAGAAAATAAAACAGATCTCCACCCTGCCCTCCAATGCGCTCTTACTAGGCACCACTGAAGTCGCACATAGCGGTGGTTTGAGGTGAGTGGAATGCACGATAAAGGGTTTCTGTCTCGGAGGTGTCCTTGAAGTAACACATTTGTAACAGTTGGTTGTGTCACAGTGGCGCCAACTGCTGCTCAAACTGCTGCTGCAGATGCAGTACGATGCGCCAGAGTCATACGCCGAACACGATAACCTTCCGTCTCAGTAGTATCGCGTGGCCCTCCGGTTCTGATGACTCTGAGTACTATGGGACTTAACAGCTGAGGTCATCAGTCCCCTAGACTTAGAGCTACTTAAACCTAACTAACCTAAGGACGTCACACACACCCATGCCCGAGGCAGGATTCGAACCTACGACCGTAGCGGTCTCGCGGTTCCAGACTGAAGCGCCTAGAACCGCTCGGTCACAACGGCCGGTGAGTGGCCCTCCGGAACCCGGTCTTCTTACGACCGTACACTCTCGTAATCTCCGCTGTCAGCAGTCAAGTACAGTGGCTACATTTCTGACAAGTCTTTCTGTAGTGTCGAAGAAGGAATATCCAGTTTCTCGTAGCCCTGTTACATACGACTCACCACGTCCTATCTCAAAGGTAACTACCACTCACAAATGTTACAGCGTATATTTAAAGCAAACCTGATCTGCGTCCTCACAGTGGCAGTACTAGCGCCACTCTTATGACAATAGCGCGAAATCTGAATAAACATCATCTTTCAGAAGTAAAAACAGGCCTATCTATTTTCATTTATATCGCACTACTCCTTCTTGGTGTTGTGATTTTCTTTCTGTCAGTGTAAATCTTGTTTTATATATTAACTGATCCAGTTCTTAAAAGGAATTAGTAATGATTTTAGCTTAAAAGGTCCCTCAATTAGAAGAGAACCAGCAGTCATATTTTAAAGTTGGTTGTTTACTGTTCTGTAAAACACTGCAACAGACACAGTGAATGCTGTTCTGGAACACGGAATGAGTTAGTTGACGTTTGTAAGCAGCTGGAAATCGCTCTGACTACTGTTAGACGATTGGAAGCTGCTGAGCATGGGTGTTTTGGGAGAGTTCTTGAGTGTCATGTACCGGGGATACCAAAGGTACCAGAAGTACTGTCCTCCCAAGTGGACCATGTCCCGTCTACAGGAAATATGGGATTTGTCACTACCATTCCACATGACCGTGAGTGGCGTGTCAGTGGCAGAGCTAGACACCGTGTACAGGGATCAGGAAGAACTCAGGATACTGTACCCCCCCTACCACCCCCACCCCCCCCCCCAACGAACAAGTTAGAGGTTGCTGTCTTCCGCTGAAACCGAAACTGAGCCACTGAGACTCACTTTACCTGTTAGGAAAGCTACTGTGTCCTGTGTCAAGAGGGGTAAAACGCTAAAGAGTACGGGGGCATCCATTAAGGAAATGACACGACGGATCTGAAGTAACACCAGATGCACTCAGTGTGTACGCTTGGGAGCCTCATTCAATATTTTGAAGTCTGACAGCCACCTAGGGAGCAGGATGCAACCAACTGCAGATTAATGCGCACATTGGAACAAATGATGTCTGCAGTCTGGGTTATGAGGTCATACTAGGTTCACTCTTGCGACTGGTAGAGAAGGTTGAGAAGTCCAGTCTTGCTCATGAAGTTTCCAACGAAGCTTACAATTTGTAGCATATTCCTCAGAACTGATAGTGGCCCTCTGGTTCTGAGTCGAGTGGAAGCATTGAACCATATACTTCGAAGGTCCTGTGACAAGCTACGCTGCGACTTTCTGGATTTACACCACAGGGATGAATACTGTAATACTTCCCTAAATGGGTCAGGTGTGCCCTACGCATAAGGGGCTGCTGTCCAGGTAGATGAATAAGTTCGTGTGCGCACAAGGGTTTTTTCGATTAGGCGACTCTCCATCAATTTCAGATGCGATAATTGTAGGGGACTCTGAAATGTCAGTATAAGATCCAAATAAATACTCTCTAAAGGTCAGAGTATCAAAATCTTAGTAATTAACTACCAAAGCAATCCCAGCAATGTGCCACAGTATGAAACGCTCCTGAAAAGCAGCGGAGCTCAAGCAATACTAGGTACGGAAAGTTGGCTAAACTTGAAATTGATAGCAGTGAGATTTTTGGGGAAAAGGATAGGCTAATGGTAAATGGAGGTGGTGTATTCGTCGTAGTAGACAAGAAACTCAAATCCATCGAGAAAGAAATTGAACCTATGTGCGATAGCCAGCCGTTGTGGCCGAGTGGTTATAGGCGCTACAGTCTGTAACCGCACGACCGCTACGATAGCAGGTTCGAATCCTGCCTCGGGCATGGATGTGTGTGATGTCCTTAGGTTAGTTAGGTTTAAGTAGTTCTAAGTTCTAGGGGACTGATGACCTCAGAAGTTAAGTCCCATAGTGCTCAGAACCTAGTTTAGAACAGTTATCGGAGTAAAACAAAGCATAGGTCTAGAGACAGGGAGACGCTGAATAAAATGTGTTTGGCTGTCAAGAGAGCAATGCGGCCTTTAACGGCTACCGTAACAGAATTTTATGAAGGATCTCTCAAAAAACCCAAAGAACGCCTAATCATATGTAAAGGCTCTTAGTGGCTCTAAAGATAGTGTCTAAACAAGCATGGATGAGACAGTGACCGAAACTGAGGCTAGCAAAGCAAAAGCAGAAATGTTTAACTTCGTTTAAAAATGTTGTTTTACAAACGAAGATCCAGGGATACTGCCTCAGTTTAATTCTCGCACCACTGCAAAGATGAATCGTAGATATATTAATGCCAGTGGTGTTTAGAAACAGCTGAAATCGTTGAAACTGAACAAATCTCCAGGGTCTGAAGAAATCCCTATCACATTCTATACCGAATTTGCGGCTGACTTAGCTCCTCTTTTAACCACAATTTTGCGTAGATCTCTCGAACCAAGAACCGCGCCAAGTATTTGGAAGAAACCACAGGTCACACCTGTCTACAAGAATGGCAGCAGAAGCAAATGGCTCTGAGTACTATGGGACTTAACAGCTGTGGTCATCAGTCCCCTAGAACTTAGAACTACTTAAACCTAACTAACCTAAGGACATCACACACATCCATGCACGAGGCAGGATTCGAACCTGCGACCGTAGCGGTCGCGCGGTTCCGGACTGCGCGCCTAGAACCGCGAGACCACCGCGGCCGGCGCAGCAGAAGCGATCCACAAAACTATCGTCGAGTAACCTTGAGAGCCTTTTGTTGTAGACTCTTCGAGCATATTCTGAGCTCAAATGTAATGAGCTATCTCAAACAGAATGAGCTCCAGCATGCTTCCGCTTTTCTCACATGACATCCTGGGAACCATTGGTCAAGACAGTCAGGTAGACGCCGCCTTTCTTGACTTCTGAAAGGCATTTTGCTCACAAGTAAACCTATCCAAGCGATACACTTCGATTTTGATCGGCTTTGAATATGCTGTAGTGTAGAGCAAAATAAGAGACATACGTATAGTTATTTATACGGTCGTTAAGGGGGTAAAATACCCTTGGAAATATTGAGTGTACTATTTCTGAATGAATACCGTTGAAACGTTAACACATGTTTAAAAAACCTCAGGTAAAAGTTCTGTGGTTTTTAATATCCACTACAATGCGGCACCCATTTTTGTCCAAAAAACATCTTTTTTTTCGAAATCCTCTCGTTCTCCACTATTTTGTTTCTCATTTCGACACCTGACCAATAGCAAAACGTACAGCATCGGTAATACCAAATTCAGTCGTATATGATGAAATGGTATTCCGAAGACTTTTTTGTCAGAAATAAGATGCAAATATCTCTATATCGCTGTACACGCCCCGATGTGTTTCTACTTTAATGCCAGTTGTCACATTGGGTTGTTTAATAAATCTTTCCCTAATTAATATGCCCTAAATGTATATTCTACATATTTAATTTTATGAAATGTAAAATATCTTGTGTTATATTTGTGTTTTCTTTTTCTAATGGGTGTGGCATTTTTTTGTTTTCAAGTTGTAACCTTTTCAAATTTAATTGCGTTATGTCTGAAACTGTTCAAACATTATTGTTGTAACATTCCTGAAAATCTGTACAATACTGAGGAAGCACAGAATCGTTCGGATCCAAAACATGCTGAATGCACTTTGAATTTGCGCATCAAGCACATCAGACAATTGTAATTTAATGACAGGAACGGGAAGTAAGAAACGATTCCCCCTCTCTTTTCCTAGGCTGACCAACCTCACCTAAGAGCACGGGCAGCGGAGTAGGGACAAATGGCGTGAGGGAAACGCAACACGCCGGGACACCTAGTCCACATCGCTGATTGTGATGCCGACACGCCGAGAGTTGGACGCGCAGTTTACAATTTTTCTTTGCTCATTTCTTGGCAAAACGTCGAGAAATCAAAAGATATTTTGCATTTGCCACGTACCAAATTTGATCAGCCACAATCATGATCACTTTCGCATTACAGTTAGAAGATTTGACTAAAGATGCTATTGATAATGCAATATGGAAAGACACACTACTTTAAGGTTTGAAAACGTAAGTGCAATTTCAAGTCCTATTCTAACTGAAGAACAGTATGAAGAAGGTTATTAAGAAAGATGATAAATAAGCAAAACGTAACGTAGAGGTTGCATATAAAGAAAAAAGCAGTTACATTTTGGCTCTCTGGTAAAACCAATTTGAAACTGCAAATACAAAAAGGTCACAATGAGAAAACATCTGTATAAATGGGAAGCACAGATTGCTGCAGGTTGAACGAGAAATGAAAAGTTATTAGGTATTTCCAAGTATGTGTTAGACGAATTTCAAACTGTCGTAGACAAATCAGTACCGATACATGATCTGGAGATAGAGAGGTGAGCTTTACAAACCTGGGGTTGATCGTAATTTACCACAATATTTGTTCAAGGTTTCCTCAAAATGGATTCATAATTTTAAAGTAAAGCCCTGGATTGTTTCAAGGAAAATCAATAAATTTATCACTCCAGCGCAAACAGGGAATAAAGAAGAATTGAAGGGAAAAGCTTACGAATTTGTGGAAGCTGTTTAAACGAAAGTTGTATTGACTGCAAAAGTGAACAATTCTGACTAGTCAGATTTCTATTTGGAAATGAATGTACGATGAACATCATCCTTCAGAGGAACATCAAAAGTTGAAATTCTAGAAAAATCCCGAATGTCTTAACACGTAGTTAACCATACAGCCCATTATATCTGCATGCGGAAATTTAATGTCGTTCTTGTTCATAGTTTTGAAAGAAAAAGATGGCAAATTCGGAGCAAAAGTTGAGTAAGATTTATACAATGCAAATATCCTTGTGTTTGCTTGTGCATCTGGCAAATTAACATCGGAGGATATGGTTTAAGCTTTATATATTTTTTATCCCGCCTGGAAGGCGGCGCGTGGGTCTGCTCCTGTAAACTGAAGGGTAGGCCGAATGTAGGAAGTGAGTAGTAGCAGGAAAAGGTAAAAAACGTCGGAACTGCAAGCAAGTAAAAGTGGTTTACTGGTGCATGACTAAATACAGAGGCACACATAACTTTGTACGTAAGTGTGAAGCCTTAGACCCGTCGTAAGTAGAGCAAAGTCTCTTGCTGAAGCGAAGTGTCCTGGCCATCTGCTCTTGATCAAATGGATAGAATCTGCAGCGGAGCTTGTAGAACTGAACAGCGCCGGCTAGAGGGCGCTGTCGTCGGTGCAGGTGTCGTAGTGCCAACCTACGGACTTGCACCTACGCCGTGGCATCGTAGCTATCGATACCACATTATACTTAATACGAATGAAAAATATGTGTTGTGTTTAGTTTCATGGATCGGGCGAAAAGAAGAAAAAAACATTTAACGCCAATTTTAAAGATGGAAAACCGGTGAATATTTTAACGATTCCTGCCAGTATGATAGGTATGATTCAACCATTAGACGTATATACATTTGGCTCGTGGAAAAATTGCTTGAATCATTTTTCAGACGTAGTTATTTACATAACTGTGATGTTAACTTGCATTTAAGAAATAATATTCTAAAATTCTGTCCATCATTCAGAATCAGATTTCTTGCCCCTAATTCATCAGCCTTTTTAAATAGGCACGGTGGAAGAGTAGTTGCATTGAACAGAAACCACCTAAATGTGAGACACCTATCCACTTTTGCTTTAAAAATGGAGTTCTCTGATGTGCTTGCTGCGCAAAATGAAAATGCATTCAGCATGTTTTTGACCCGAACAATTCCGTGCTTCCTTATTACTGTATAGGTTTTCTATAATGTTACAACAATAATGTACAAGACTCTACAGGATGGGTGTGCTGCGCTAGGCATGAATAAGCTTGTGGCAAAATGTCTATCTCATGTGTCTTTCTTTATTTCATTAGCCTCTGTAAGAACAGAATATTCCATAGCAGGCAATTGCTGGAACTTGCAAAGAACGCTCACGAGCAAGCGCACTAGCGTTTTGGCCGCTTTGAAAGAGGAAACGATTAATTCCGATCACATCTTAATCTCCCGGATACTCACATACCGCCCTCCATGAGTGCAAAAACCAGGGTCTTTATTACAGAGGGGTCGGAGTGCGAGTGACTTATCTCACAAATATTAACCAGGGCCCCTTCCGCTATGTGAATCAGGAGTCGCTACCGCTAACCAGTGTGCGTGTTTTGAATTATGCTCAAATCTGGAATCCTCGCAAACGTGATTTTCTGTGAATCTTAACGCTTTCGGTGATCAGAAAGAGAGTTTCACTTCGATATCTTACATGGAACCAGCTCTTTTATACATTTTCTTGTTAGATGTTGCTCCTACTTTTTGTACTGCTACTTTGCACCGCCTTTCTGGCCACAGTTGAGCCAATTGGGACCAACCGACCTCCGTGTAATCCTCTGCCAATGGCGTTATTCGGATGCGGTATGGAGGGAATATGTTCTATAATATCTATTGTCTGCATAACACCAATCACTCCAACCCACACAAGAACTTACAACAACATTCCAATTCTAACCACGCATTAAAGATCTTACAAATATATGTTTTACAAAAGATGAAGAAAACCAACTAAACAAAGGACTTCAATACAATCTTATCCAGAAAATACATAACAAATCGATAAAACACATCATTGCTGCGACAAAAATAGCTATAGATATGAAAAATTATCAACTAAACAACAAAACGAACTCACCGTTAACTTCGATAACGCCATAGAACAAGAAATAAAAAAAATCCCACATCAGAATATAATACTCTTACAAAAATAAACAAAAAATTGACAGATAACAACGCTGTAGCAGTTAAATCCGTTAAGGGTAATACAGTAAAACTTGCGCAAAACGGAATCGCCTGGGACTAAAATAATTTTCCAAATTAGACGTTTCCGGATTACACAAAACACACTGGGTTACGTAAAATTTGTCAGGTATCATGCACAAATTTACAGTAAACATTTTTAATTATGCACATACTGTATTTACGTACCTTCAGTCCAGCACAGTAGATATTCATTCACTGTATATTGGATAACTGAGCACTGGACAATTACACTAACTGATAAATAACACGGCATTTCTATATTTTATTCGAACTATAAATTCATTTATTGTTATTTGTAGATACATATTATTCTCATGTTTATTTGCTTTACATTTCACTTTTTTCGTCACATATCAAGGAGAGAAACGGAGAGAGTTAACATATGGTCGTCACTTAGAATGTAATCATCTGCACTACATGAAATGTTTCGCATTTTCATTAATTCGGCAATTGCTGCTTCATTTTCTTGAACTTCGATGGCCACAGAAGCGTCTTGTTCTTGACTCCCCAACTCCGCTTTGATGAAGCACTCGGTGACAGTTTCGGGTTTTATTTCCTTTACTGCCAAACAAACCAATTTACTGCATCCAGGACAGAAACTGACCGTGCAAGAGCAAACGCATCAGAAATCGCCTATAATGACACTTTAATATGTAAATAATCCGCTGGTCCATGGGTTGTGTGAGGCTGGTTGAACCTGGAGGGAACCAAGCCAATTTCACGTTTTATAACGTTACTTCCGGGTAGCAGGTTGCATTGTCTAGGAAAAAGAGAACTTGGCGATTTCCTTTTTTCATTTTGGCACTGAAAGAGCCCAGCCATTCTTCCATAAGACCACTCACCATCCACGCCTTTTTATTGCTTCGCCATGTGACTGGTAGCTTACTGTCGTCTATGTTTTTGAACAACTCAGTTTTGCCGCCATTCCAATCACCAGTTGATTCTCCATTTCACCTATTATGTTTCCACACAACAGTACAGTGAGTCTTTCCTTAGACATTTTTCCGCCGGTGCACTTTTCTCCTCGAACTGCTAGCGATTTTGAAGGCAGCGCGCGACAAAACAGTCCCTTGTCATCGGCATTGAACTCTTCTTTCGGGTCATAATACACAATTAAGTTGGACAGTATTGTCTTCCATTCCGTTGCTACACTTTCCTGCACATCCTTAGCTTCCCCACACACTTCATTCCACACGATGTTGTGCCTAGCTTTGAAACTGTCCAGCCTTTCTGTGGATGCCTTAAGCTCCGTTATTCCAAGCTCAAAAAACGACTTTCAAAGCCTCGCTCTGCAACATGGGTCCAGATAAAGGTAAGATTTTTGCCCGCGCACTTAAGAATCATTCCCACACTATCTCCTTAATTTCTTCATATCCGATCTTCTTCGCCTTTCTTTTCATCTACCCGGCATTTGAAACGCAACATAATTTCGCGCATACAGAATTTGTCTTTCTCATTCGCCTCGATTACATTAATCTTTTCGTTAAGTAGTAACGACACAATCCGTTTGTTCGACATCATGTTACTGTATCTCTTAAAGTGCTACTGGTCGACTGAAACTGGCACACCAGCAGCGCCGCGCTGCGCTAGACCTCTTTTCTTGGTTTTGCGCTGCTTAACAGAGGTGTAAAAAGTAACGTCTTTGAAGAGTCGTGAATAACTAATGAAATGTAATACAGTAGTACTCTATAGGCTCTTTTCCACATTATACAATGAATGATTAAGTATGTTCTAAGATTTGCTTCCCGTTTCCGCGTTAGGCACGTTCGGCATTACACAAAAAATCAGCATGTAAAAGTGCACTGAATGTGTCGGGACTGAAATACTAGTACGGTTCGGGCTAATTTCCGAATTATGCAAGTGCCGATTTGAGCAAGTTTTACTGCAGTATAATTATCATTAACCAGAATGATAACTTAAAGAAAGAGAAAAAATCTTTGCAACTAAGAACATTAAAAAACTACACACCAATCCAATAAATAAATTTGCAGCACAAAACAGAAAACAAATAAAAAATTCCAACATAATATTATCGGAATACAAAACAACAAATATCGTAATGTATACAAGAACCGCAGCACTTTCGGCAGTTAAAGATATATAAACCTTTGGGTCCTTAATGTCCAATTGCAACAGTATTAACATCCCATCTTACCAAATTAATTAAACACTCAACAAACTGCTAATGAAATATTTTACATGTGGGAACAGCTACATCATAAAAAAATTCCAGACTACTTGCAAATACAATAAAGACCATACAAATCCCACACAACATCAAACTCATTTCACTCGACATAACAAATCTCTGTACTAATATACCTATGCAGGAAACAATAGATACTATAGAACATAATCTCATGACTCATAAAAAAACACCAAATAAAGCATACATGCAATTATACTTCTCGCCGGCCGAAGTGGCCGTGCGGTTAAAGGCGCTGCAGTCTGGAACCGCAAGACCGCTACGGTCGCAGGTTCGAATCCTGCCTCGGCCATGGATGTTTGTGATGTCCTTAGGTTAGTTAGGTTTAACTAGTTCTACGTTCTAGGGGACTAATGACCTCAGCAGTTGAGTCCCATAGTGCTCAGAGCCATTTGAACCATTTGAACCAATTATACTTCTCAAACTAACCCTATCCTAAACTACACTGATGGGACAAAACATTTTGACCACCTGCTTAATAGTTTGTTGGGCCATCTTTTTAACGCAGTATATCACCGATAACGCGTAACATCGATTCTACAGTTCGTTGGTAGATTTGTGGAGCTATGTGGCACCAAACGTCTACGCATAATTCATTTAATTCCCCTAAATACCTGACCGCTGGTATGTGTGCGCGGTGATAGCCCTCAACAGCGACCCAGATGGAAACCACTGTATTCAAAAATGGTTCAAATGGCTCTGAGCACTATGGGACTTAACATCTTAGGTCATCAGTCCCCTAGAACTTCAAATATATGTATGATACATAACAACCCACCACTTTATGCAATTAGTGGGTCCTAGTTGATACAATTCAGGTGTTAGTACTACAGCTTACTCTATGTTAGTTTGCTTTTGCTCTCACTATGGGCACTACTGTTATGTCTTCCTACGTTATTTTATTCTACTTATGCTAATCTACTTCTACCTGCAGCGTTACAGACGTGCCAGCGTTGTATAAACCTGTGTTGTTGGGGCTGTTCACCGAGCTAATCCCGGTGAACGTGCCCCTGGCACCGGGCTGGCCAGAGTTGTTGATCGCTGCAGCACTATACTAATGTTGTTATCCTAGCTTATCCTACATCTAACCTAACTTAACCTAGTGTCGAAATCGATGAGTGTCTATCGGTAATTGGGCGCACCCTCCCCCTAATCCCAGACGTGGCGGATTCCAGCCGTGAGGCGGCTGGCCAAGTCCGCGCTTCGGCGGAAACAGGACAGGTGCGTGGAGTCAGATTGGGTGTAATGAGATCCTAGTCATTGTTCCTGAGACATTCTCTTATCACTTTGAGTGAGATCTCATTTGCTAACTTGTTCAAGATTGAGAAATGGTCTTCATGCCTGAGCAGGTGATACGTGTCATGGTTGGGTAGTTGCTGGCGTAGTTATGCCGCTACATCTTCGAAGAGGTGGCGCTCATTCCCCTAGAACTTAGAACTACTTAAACCTAACTAACCTAAGGACATCACAAACATCCATGCCCGAGGCAGGATTCGAACCTGCGACCGTAGCAGTCCCGCGGTTCCGGACTGCAGCGCCTACAACCGCGCGGCCACTGCTGCCGGCCACTGTATTCACATCAGCCGAATTGTGTGACCAAGACATTAACGTGATTTCACTATCATGCTCTTCGAACCACTGTAGCACGATTCTGGCTTCGAGACACGGACAATTATACTGCTGAAATGTGACATCGTCATCAGGGAAGACATCAGGCATGAGGGGATCCAGACGTTCCGCAGCTAACCTGCTCTCTTCGATTACTATCACTGGTCCCATGCAAGCGCAGAAGAATGTCAGTCATAGCATAATACTGCTCTCACCAGCCTGCGTAGCGGGTGCACCTTTCGAGCAACCGTTCCCCTGGATGACGGCGTTTATGGTGACGACCGTCGACCTGGTGTAGCAAAAACGTGATCCAACCGACGATCCGACACGTCTCCAGTGTTACACTGTCCAACCTCGAGTCCATCCATGCCCGAGGCAGGATTCGAACCTGCGACCGTAGCAGTCCCGCGGTTCCGGACTGCAGCGCCTACAACCGCGCGGCCACTGCGGCCTTCTACAATCGTAACTGGCGATATCGTTGGGCCAACATGCGAACACGCATGGGGCGTCAGCTGCAGAGCCCCTTATTCAACAATGTGAGATGAATGGTGTGCTCCGAAACACATGTGCGTCAATCAGCATCATACTCTTTTACAAGAGGTGCCAAAGATCGCCCTCTATCTTACTTTACAGCGCAGACAAGCCTCCAATCCCTTCTCTGCCTCGTGATGACTGGGTGTTGTGTGATGTCCTTAGGTTAGTTAGGTTTAAATAATTCTAAGTTCTAGGGGACTGATGACCATAGATGTTAAGTCCCATAGTGCTCAGAGCCATTTGAACCATTTGATTTGAACCTCCAACCCCCATGTTCTGTGAAGAGTCGTGGACGTCCAACCTCTAGCGCATCTTGGTAGTTTCACTGCCTTTTTACCACTTTCTGTAGATGCTCACAACCGTAGCACGTGAACATTCAATCAGCTTCGCTGTTTTCGAGATACTCGTTCACAGGTTCTGCATAATAATAATCTGCCCTTTGTCAAAGTCGAATATATCAATGGATTTCTCCAATTTTAGCACATCTCTTCGCTAGGGTAATCCTCCATTCATCTCTGTTCGGCTTACATGCTTTTCTTATCGCGTCACGTGCCCACAATGCCACCAGGAGGCATCCAATCTTGCTGTGGGCAGTCACCATAATGTTTTGGCTGATCAGTGTTCTGCCAGTTTAACGACAAAAATTACTCACATCCAGGTGGTGTGGCTATGGAGAGTAATAAACCTGACACCGTAGCAAATATATTCCTCAATAAACTCGAAACAGAATTCTTCAGGTCACAGCTGCCCTTTCTAAAAAACATAATATCCTACTATCGCTATGTCGGAGACACATTGCTGCTCATACAAGGAAATAATCACAACATACAAACAATACGCCAGGATAACTTTCATCCTAAAATGAAATTCACTATAGACCATGATAAAAACAAATCGATAAACTTTCTGGATCTCAGAATAACCAACCACAGCTACAAACACACTTTTGAAATCTGCAATAAACCTACTACTACAGACGGAAAAAATTAAAAAAGTAAACCATCTACATACTAACAAACTATTTGGGAAAACTATTCCATAAAGTGAATGTCCTACTAAAAAATACAAACGAGAAATTAGGCTTCACAACAACAAATAATATTAGCACATAACTACGTTCGAGAAACGCCACACTCCCGAAACGCGTAATCCCAGTCCACCTTCTTTACACACATCAAAAATGAAAAACGTAAAGGTGACAACATTGAAAACGCACTAAAAATCCTGCACGAAATCTCATATGGTCAAATAAAATCTTGGAGGGATTTGAAACATACATACACACTAAAGATTATCTCTACAATATACCAAATAAACAAACCGATTTCTAACACACACAGTTTAACAGAAAAAAATTGAGGTTTTGCATAGGTCTAACGGATTATCGTAACACCAGAGATTACAAACACATCAATAAAAGTTCCATAGACATACGATCCGCAACAACATAAATATCCTTGAGTAAACAAGTAACTGACATCCTTGAATTTCTACGACTGCCAAAATACCAAAAACGTATTGTAATATGTGTAGAACATCAAATCATCGAACAACTTTAATACGTTACTGAAAAAACATTACATTCAACAACTACGGACAGCTGTAATACTTTACTCAAAGTTGACGTATGACCGTCTACAAAGTCAGAACGTAAGTACAACATCCAACTTAGAACATTTTTATAAAATATATATTATGTTAAACAGAACCGATGGAGGCAATAAAAGCGAAATAATCTTATATACAAAAATAAAATATCAAGCAGTACACTGTCTAGTACTTCTCTGCATAACACTAATTCTATCTGGCGGGTCGCTTGAATTTGCGCGCGCGACAGCCTGATTGGCTAACTTCAATGCTAATTAACTCGGAAACTGCGCAAAGTATTAGTTTTTTTTTCTTAACGTTTATTTCTCAGCACAACCTACCCTGCACCCCCCCTTACAAGCTTTTCAGACACTTTCTGATTATCTCGTATAAAACGATTAGGAACGCCAGCCACAAGAATTTAAGGGGATTAGTTATAAACATTCAGTTGGAGGAGCAAAAGCCTTTGCACCACGGTTATTCAAATAATTTTACAAGTCACGTTCATTCATAAGAAAAGGAATAGTAATTTGGCAATTATCAATTACAAAATTCTCAGGGTCGTTACCAGAGCGTTTAGATCGTGTTTGCTACAAGACAAACAGAACTGGTAGGCAGATTTACGGCCAGTTCGCAGTTCTCGTGCAACCCGCCGTATGTGGGTCATCTGGTAATGAAACACCGCGTTACATAGATAGTAGCTGCCCACTGTGCACAGTCCTTTGATGACTAAGAGCAACGCTGCCAGTTAAAATGCATTATCACTCTTCACGGTAGTACAGTTGTAATTGCGTGTGAGTGTTGCTTGAGAGAAACACTGATGATTTAAGGGTTAAAAAGATACATAGTCCCACTTAACGAAACCACAGTTGCTTCAGTATCTCCGTAGATGAGAAGCTATAGTCTTTAAAAAAATATTTTCTTTCTGTGTCTACCAGTTCTGAAAAATTTTGAATACCATGTTTTGATACCTCAGTTGGTGGAAATACATCCTCCCCCTCCTCTCCCTTAACAGAATTTGTGTTCTCCATCTGTCTGCGTCTACTATTATCCCATATGGAAGTGTGAGAACGTTTTCGAAATCTTTCCGAATCGTGTAACTGAGACGGGACGTCGGCGCAAGCCCGGTATTCTCCTAGTTGAATGTGGGATCTGCACTAACGCACTGACGCTCGCGGCTCTACGGGTTGGTCATTTAATAATATTATTTGCGACTTACAGTTATATTTTAATAGTAAATTTTGGAGCAAACATTCTGCTGGACAGTTGAGACCCGAGTAATAATGTTTTCTTCGACGAACTTCATAGTAATGAAACAAATGTTTACTTTGTAGTAAACATACTCTCTGCCTATGGTTAGCAGTTGGTCAAGATAGAAAATATAATACGAGACGGCGCAGGCAATGTTTCGTGGAGGTCAGTGCCACTGACAAACGGGAAAAAGCCAGTTTAACGCTCAAGCATCGATCGTTGGGAACAATACAATAATCGCTCGTTGCTGTCCTGAGCGAGATAAACGTCAAGGTGGTCTGCCGTAGCATTTCTTAAATCTGTCATCAGGTGTCAAATGTGCTTCCAGGTCGTGTCGATGACTTTAACGAGTGCTCGTACAGTACAAAGTTGCATTCGTATTGTTATGGATTAATATTAAATAAACTTAAGAGAGGACAGTGGCAAAACATAGACTACTCCTTTTGATTATCACTAACCCACCGAGCCTAAGTCATGACACATGGATCACTCTACACGACACTGTGGTGATGTTTGAGATTTGCTCCAAGACACTGAAGTATATTTCGATTCTCAGGAACTACACTATCTAGTCAAAAACCCTGAATAACAATCTTTTCCAGCGTGGACCACAGCGAGACGCACAGGAAGAGAGTCGATGAGATTCTGGAAGGTATCGACATGAATGTGGAGCCATGCTGGCTCCAGTGCCCTGCGGTAAGTTTCTCGCTTGAGGAGACGTGGAGCGAAGAGCCAGATGGAGGTCATCGCACAGATTCTCGATTATGTTTAAATCCGAGGAGCTTGGTGGCCAGAGCCGTACGGCAAATTTATCCTGGTGCTCTGCGAACCACGCAGTTACACTGAGAGCTGTGTGAAACGTTGCCTTGTACTGATAGTGAATGCCATCGTCCGGGGGAAAAACAAACTGCAATTAGGGTTGGACATGGTCCCCGACGATAGATGTATACTTGTATTGATCCATTGTGCCTTCCAGAATGACGAGATCACCCAGAAATTCCACGAAAACATTACCCAGACCATAAAACTCCCTCCTCCGACCTGAGTGTTAGATTTCAGACGTTTCACTCCTATCCCAAAGGCCATCCGTCCGATGGAGCATAAAACGTGATTCATCTGAAAAGGCCACTGTCGCGACTCAGTGTACTGGCGTGTAAATTCAGGCCCTCGTCGCCGACGAACAGCAGTCAGCATGAGTGCAAGAACCAGGCTCCAGCTGTGAGGGCTTAAACGCAGCAACATTCGCTGAACGATCGTTAAGGAGACACTATTGGTAGCCACTTGATTCATCTGGTCGGTCATTTGTTCAGAAGTTGCACGTTTATTCGTCCATACACACCTCTGAAGCCGTCGTTCGCCTCTGTCATCCACGGCCTGTAGTGCAGCAACCAGGCTCCAGCTGTGAGGGCTTAAACGCAGCAACATTCGCTGAACTATCGTTAAGGAGACACTATTGGTAGCCACTTGATTCATCTGGTCGGTCATTTGCTCAGAAGTTGCACGTTTATTCGTCCATACACACCTCTGAAGCCGTCGTTCGCCTCTGTCATCCACGGCCTGTAGTGCAGCACAGTTGCATCGGCGAAGGTTTTGGATAGCTCAATTTTGCCTTGTATAGCCTACTTTAAATACGGTGGCACACGAACAGTTTATAAACCTAGTCATTTCGGAAATGCTTCCACCCTTGCCCCAGAAGCCAATGATCATGCCCTTTTGGACGTCAGATAAATCGCTCCGTTTCCGCTTTATGAGCCGGCCGGGGTGGCCGAGCGGTTCTAGGCGCTACAGTCTGGAACCGTGCGACCGCTACGGTCGCAGGTTCGAATTCTGCCTCGGCGTGGATGTTTGTGATGTCCTTAGGTTAGTCAGGTTTAAGTAGTTCTAAGTTCTAGGGGACTGATGACCTTAGAAGCTAAGTCCCATAGCGCTCAGAGCCATTTGAACGATTTGAACCGCTTTATGACAAAGACTGCACATTTTTAAAGGACGTCATTTTAGCCTTTGCATGTAGAAATTATTTAGTTCACAACTGTAATTACGGCCACTTTTCAAGTGGTACCACTTGAAAATGGCCCAAAGACTGAAATTGTAATTGTAAAATCACTACTGGCCATTAAAATTGCGACACCACGAAGATGACGTGCTACAGACGCTAAATTTAACCGACAGGAAGAAGATGCTGTGATATGCAAATGATTAACTTTTCAGAGCATTCACACAAGGTTGGCGCCGGTGAGGAAAGTTTCCAACCGATTTCTCATACACAAACAGCAGTTGACCGGCGTTGCCTGGTGAAACGTTGTTGTGATGCCTCGTGTAAGGAGGAGAAATGCGTACCATCACGTTTCTGACTTTGATAGAGGTCGGATTGTAGCCTATCGCGATTGCGGTTAATCGTATCGAGACATTGCTGCTCGCGTAGGTCGATATCCAATGACTGTTACCAAAATATGGACTCGGTGGGTTCAGGAGAGTAATACGGAACGCCGTGCTGGATCCCAACGGCCTCGTATCACTAGCAGTCGAGATGACAGGCATCTTGTCCGCATGGCTGTAACGGATCGTGCAGCCACGTCTCGATCCCTGTGTCAGCAGATGGGGACGTTTGCAAGACAATAACCATCTGCACGAACAGTTCGACGACGTTTGCAGCAGCATGAACTATCAACTCGGAGACCATGCCTGCAGTTACTCTTGGCGCTGCATCACAGACAGGAGCGAGTATTCGTCATCGCCATACTGGCGTATCACCCGGCGTGATTGTATGGGGTGCCATTGGTTACACGTCTCGGTCACCTCTTCTTCGCATTGACGGCACTTTGAACAGCGGACGTTACATTTCAGATGTGTTACAACCCGTGGCTCTACCCTTCATTCGATCCCTGCGAAACCCTACATTTCAGCACGATAATGCACGACCGCATGTTGCAGATCCTGTACGGGCCTTTCTGGATACAGAAAATTGTCGACTGTTGCCCTGGCCAGCGCATTCTCCAGATCTTTCTCCAACTGAAAACGTCTGGTCAATGGTGGCCGAGCAACTGGCTCGTCACAATACGCCAGTCACTACTCTTGATGAACTGTGGTATCGTGTTGAAGCTGCATGGGCAGCTGTACCTGTACACGCCATCCAAGCTCTGTTTGACTCAATGCCCAGTTGTCTGAAGGCCGTTATTACGGCCAGAGGTGGTTGTTCTGGGTACTGATTTATCATGTCAGTTCTAGTATAATATATTTGTCCAATGAATATCCGTTTATCATCTGCATTTCGTCTTGGTGTAGCAATTTTAATGGCCAGTAGTGTAATTTGTGCAAAAAAATGGTTGAAATGGCTCTAAGCACTATGGGACTGAACATCTGAGGTCACCAGTCCGCTAGACTTAGAACTACTTAAACCTAACTAACCTAAGGACATCACACACATCCATGCCCGAGGCAGGATTCGAACCTGCGACCGTAGCAGCAGCGCGGTTCCGGACTGAAGCGCCTAGAACCGTTCGGCCACAGTGGCTGGCAATTTCTGCAATCAACAGCAAATATGATTTCCTTTAAAAAATTCTACATTACAGGAAACCACGACTATGGGAAGTTAAGCAATGACTGCACTGTTTCCCGCGTCGCCCCGACACGACTTATATACCCTCCACCGCTAGTGCTGTCACATGCCGTCTATGAGTGATTATTGCACGTTGACGTCAAACACAGGCAATGGTCACATTAATGTGACTGGACGTGTATACGTCACTCTCTCTTCTCCTCTTAATGGCCAAATGTACGTGGTAAAAATTTATTTCACTGGCAGGATTCAAGCTGTCTACATACCATCAAACCTAGCGCCTGTTGCCATAATATTTATTTTTATTTGATGATTATGGGCATCAGCCCCTCTCTTACCTCTAACCAGGCATGCTATATATTTTGCTTTACATTTATTATAATAAACTCGTTATAACTTACATCTAATACACAGCATTATAAATTATTTAGTAATTATTGTACTACAGAAAGAAAAAAAGGAACAGTTTACATTCGCCCATGGGAAGTGCAACAATAGTGACAAGCTAAAGGCAGGTAAATATAAAGTATGAAGGCTAGCAAGAATGGGCAAGACAGAATGGGCGGAAGATGGAGAGAAGGAAGAAGTTATAACACAGATAGTGAGGACTGGAAAGGAAATCTCAGTCGTTTCTATCCTAGGTAGAACACAGTTTCTGATAAATCACAATGGTGGTGATGCAGAAACCAGTGTAACCAACAGGCGGTTTCTGTGGTTGATGATGGCAGAGTTCGCAAGTGAACGACCAGCCAGAAGCAAAGGTCAGAGCATAGCGAAAGTTCTCGTAACCATACGCTAACGGTATCCGCAAACATTGGCATAGTCATTCACTCTCCTGTTAATAGCGCATAACAAAGGCTTCAGAGACTAGGAGCAACTGCTGGACAAGTGCGGGCAGCGGTATTTACAGGCAGTCTCGCGCCGGTGGATGGGCCCAGCAGCTGCGGCGGCGCCCTCCACGGGAGCAAGCTGTGACCGTGGTACGAAGCCCAAGCATTTTTCACCTTTCCCCATATCGACACTCGGGCTGGATAAGGAATCCGAATCACTGGCGGATACTAATAAGCGTGGTGCAACTATGTGGAGCAAGTAGGCATCAGGCCACGGCGATGTACTAGTGCTTCCTGCAACCAACTGAATGAGCTTGAGAAGGGTCATACTGCGGCCTTTCCAACACTGCCCCTCTAATTGGGTGAACTTGCGTGCGGTTGCGGCCAATGCCGTATTCGCAGCGGTGTGTCACGCCTAAAAGTGAATTAAATTAGTCCTGCCACTGACAACCTGCAACCGGGAGTAGCGTGTGGGTTAATTCCCCAAGTTGTATGACGATATTCCACTCTAACTTGATCAGGATCGGTACTTGCAATCTAGTCCTAGGAAGAGTAGAACAACTGGATCCTCATAATTTGTTTACTATAAAAACAACTGTCAAATAAACATGAGCAAAGTAAACGAGCATAGACATAGAACGTTAACGCCTATTCATTAATCTAAATATGAGATTGGCAAAATGTCTAGGAGGTGACTCAAAATCACGCCCGGTTTAAATGACGGAAACAATAAGTGGTTGATACTGATTCATGCTATTCCTGTATGGGGGCAAAATCTTGCGGCCTTACATCTTGCGATTAGCGGGAGAGTCCTTTCAGAGAATAGCCATAGAAGTTGGACGTACCATGTTAGTTGTGCTGCAGTGGTAACATCACTTGACATCCAAACATTCCTATACTCTTAGGCGACGTCCTGGATATTCACGCAGCACATAGATCGTCTTTTTCAATGTCGTCAGTAGCAGATTGCACAGCTTTTATGGCACAGATAAGAGCAAATGTGACCCAGAAGTGTCAGTGCGAACTGTTATGAACCAGTTACTACCACTGGGACTACGAACACGCACGCCACTAACCCGTTTTCCATTCCCGCCAACAGTTTGAAAGGATGTGGGATAACATTTCTCAACACCGTATTCATCATCAGTATGAGCCACTGCATCACCATCAGTGGATGGGATGGATGCATATGTTGGTACGGGCGCACGACAGCGAGGTCTTTAACGTCCGCTCGAAAAGAGTTTGAGACGAGTGCCGATAAAATACACTAAGCGGGAGTACAAATAGCACGGAAACTAAAAGAAACGAAATGTGGAAAAGTACGTGTGTACCCACACCGAAACACGGAACAAAGTATCGTGTGAATATTAAAACATTAGCTAAATAGTAAGAATATGGTGTTAAGGAGTTAAAACAATATAGCAGATGGATATGGCTGGCTGACTGCAAGAATAAAAAAGGATGAGCTAGCCACTCTTTAACACACTAAAGCCTCCAGCCTAAAAGCTTAGGCCAGAGTCCAGACACATCATAAAACTTTAAAACTTTGGTCACACTTATCTCATCATCGGCTAAAATGGGGGGCAGATCCCCAGAGATACTTGCTTCTGCCCTTGAATCAGGGTATAAAATGCACTCTGTCAAAATATGGCGTTCAGAGATTTACACGCCGCAAGCGTCACAAGACGGGGTATCCTCTCGACATATAAAAGGCCATGCGTAAGAGGGCAGTTCCCAATTCATAGACGTTTGAGGGCCACTTCATCCACCCGAGCAACCGGCAGGAGGAACGCCACGGCCGGATAGTTGACTATACCAACCGCAGCTTATTGTCCGATACTGTCAGCCATTCCTCATTCCACAACCGCATGAACTTCGTATGTAGTGCAGAAACGACAGCCAGCAGGGGCATAGGACACCGTGCCACAGCCTGTCCTCTGAAGGCCTCCTTGGCGCTCTGACCGGCCTGTTAATTTCCCCGTATCCCCACATGTCCGCCGGCCGGGGTGGCCGAGCGGTTCTAGGCGCTACAGTCTGGAACCGCGCGACCACTACGGTCGCAGGTTCGAATCCTGCCTCGGGCATGGATGTGTGTGATGTCCTTAGGTTAGTTACGTTTAAGTAGTTCTAAGTTCTAGGGGACTGATGACCTCAGAAGTTAAGTCCCATAGTGCTCAGAGCCATTTGAACAATTTTTGAACCCACATGTCCTGGCACCCAGCAGAAAACACCTGCTTTCCCTGCCGTTGGAGCAGGTATAGTTGGTCATATATCAGCTGGGCCAACTTCTCAGCTGTGTACAGGTACTGTAACGATTGTAAGGCACTAAGGAAATGGGAGCAGATGAGAAACCGTTTGCCCTGAATACGTCGCATCTGCTCCCTGCCTTCAGGATCGTGCGGAGCTCCGCTGAGAAAGCGGTATAATCAAAAAGGCGAATCCGAGTGATATGGTCGGGGAACGCTACAGAGTAGCCAAGGTAATTCCCTTGTTTGGAGCCATCAGTGCACACTACTGTGAAACTGTAATGCATACCTAGAATGTGGAAAAAACAGAGACTGAAATGTAGAATCTGTACTAACTTTCTTAAAATTGGTCAAGTCTAATATAAGTCTGAGGCTCTTGAGAAGCCAAGGTGGAAATCTGCTCCAACCTCGATGTAAAATATTAAGACCGACCACACCCATCTCTAAAAGGCAATCCTTTGCTCGTTGCCGGTTACGAAAAAACCATTCAATGGAGACCGAAGAATGGTATGGTATTCACAGTGTCTTATATCCCTGGCGCACCGTAACTATCCGTCGCCTGATGTGAAGTGGCGGTTCACCAGCCTCTGCACAGAGGCTTGGTATGGGGGTTGTTCTGTACACCCCAGTGGCCAACCAAACCCCTTCAGGGTCACCACGTCCAGCATCTTCAAATAATAGGGTCTCGCAGACCCATACACCTGCACTCATAACCTAGCCGAGACCGCACAAAGGCTCTGTAAAAGACAAATCGTGTCTGCTCCCCACGTACTGTGGCTAAGACATTTTCAAATACTTAGAGCCTAAGGGACCGTTTTTTCAGGTTCTTAATATGTAGCAACCATGTGAGTTTACAGTCAAATATAAGGCCCAGAAACCTCACCATGTCTTGAAAATTAAGAACAGTATCCCTCATCCTCAACTCAGGAAAGTTTAAAAAGGAACTAGGACGGTTAAAAAGAACGTACTAAGACTTCTTGGTTGAAAACTTAAAGCCACTCTTCTGCTCCCATTCATCAAAACGTGGAAGAGTTAGTTGTAACTGACGTTTTGTCGTTGCAAGGCTTGAAGAAGAGCAAAACACAGAGAAGTCATCCACAAACAAAGAACACTGGACAGGACGTAATGCTATTAATAGCTATGGCAAAGAGAGTCACACTTAAAACACTGCCTTCAGGGACGATGTTCTCCTGCTGAAGGCGATCAGAGGACCAAATAAAAATGGAGAGACATCCACAAAAACCCCATTCATGAAGCTGCTCGAGGTTAAAACACCTCCAAGTAGTATCGTGGACCTTCTCGATGTTTGCGTATAAACCTAGAACTGATGCAGGATCAGGAAAGACGGTTGTACAGCCGCCTTCAACAGGGACAGGTTATCAAAGGTTGAGTGATACGTCCTGCCACCAATGGAGGTTACGCCGTGTACTAAGATGTGTGTTACAGAACCTCTTGAAATACTGAACTACAAATGCACACCACTTGAACTGTTTCTAAAACAATGTTTTAAGTGACCTGGAAAACTCTTATTTGATGTCTTCACAGTTTCTTTACGGCAGTGTATTTCATACATATCGTGATAAACTCGTATCATCATTTACAAGTAGCTTTCTTCACACACTACAAAAACATTAAAAATTAGGGCAAAAACTTGTTGTAACCGATAAAGAGATCTTCAAACTGTGGTTGCCAAAATAAAGCTCCCATCCATAAGAAGCGAAAGGCGGTATGTACGTCAACCAACGGCATGAGTGCGATTTAATATACTATTTTTATAATTATTATTATTAGTGTCAGTTATCACTATTATTATCATTTTTACTACTACTATTATTATTATTACTGGGATCTTTTGTCATATCTTTTGTAATTGTTGCCCCTGGTCAGATGTAAGAGAGGGCCTTAACTCGCTAATTTGGTCAGGCTAAATAAGCAATAAATAAATAAACAAATCCGTAACTAAGCTACCATAGCTGCGAGCCGAGCTAAATATCAGCAACAGATCCTTGGTAATTTGGAAAGACTCTAGAGCAATGCTATGCACAGTATTATTGGTGTTTGTGTAAGGAAAAGGTCAATGATAAACCAGTACGTCTAGGCGAAACATTTTAATGCAATATGAACAGCTCATAAGCTTACAAGAAAGCGGATTATGAGGCTACGTGAGCGGGATGAAAATTACGTCGAACTTTCCACCACTTGGGCAGTGATGAAGGAACTGTGCAACAATGGGGGACAGTCGACAGAGAAGCGTAGGAGAGAAAACGTTGCCGTATTTTGTTATTCAGCATCTCACCTTTTCTAGCTGACATTCACTCCGGAAAGTTTCTCGTCAACCACAGAGGACCATCTGGTCGTTCGCCAAGTACGAAACGCTGCCACAGGATGAACAAGAACTCGATAGACAAACTCTCAGAGGCTGTTTAGGGACAACTTCTGAGTGTCTTGGTGTAAGGAACCCACAGTCTTCTGCGGTTCGTTACAGATTAATAATATAACTGTGATTTATTCGGTTTGGTACTCAAATTAACTTTGTTTCTGTAAAAATATCTTCACAACAGTGAACAACTTAAATACGCAACCACCACAATTCAGAAGGATCCAGCTTCTTGTACACGCCATTGTGCAGATGCAAAAGTGTTGTGACAGTTTTGCATCCTGTTGTGACAGGGTTGCCATCGCTGCGGGAACCGCCCAGCATAGCGTCGTTGCGTCGCTCTTTTATTCCATTTAGTGAACCCATACACGAGGTTCATATCGATCATACCTTCTTCAGTGAAGCTATCCACACTATTGTGTATCGCCTTTACCTTACAACTAACACAGAACCGAGTAGAACTGAATACAAGCTTGAGTGTGCCGAGTAAGGTGCTCATTACGTTGCCAACAGCAAGTACCCTAAGTGAATCGAACAAATTTGTTTATAAACAAGACGCACAGCTCATACCGTCGACATTTGTACTGTTGCGCACCATTTTCAGTGCAATACAGATGCAAAGTTAGATGGGGCAAGAAACCAAATGAAATGCACTAACTCTATAATACATATGTGGTGTCTGTTCTTTCGGATATTTCCGAAAGAACAGGCACCACGTATATACAGCCTGGTTATAATTAAACTTTCTCTATTTAACACGTTATAACGCGGAAAATAATTACCGTACGAGTACCAAACTTGGTAGCGTTAATGACAAGGACATGTCGAAGAGAAATAATGCAGAATCAATTCAATTGAAACACTTTTAATGTGTTGCTGCGGTACACCACTCATTACACACCGGTACCATTACTGATAGGGTCTCAATATGGCGCCCATCAGTGTCCCGAAGGGTCTGTAAGCACAGGATTGCATTCTGTACAGCAGAACGAAGCATGTCCATAGGTATGCTGGTTACCTCTCTTGATATGCTGTGCTTCAGATCAGAATGTGTGAATGTTCCCCTGGTAAACTCTGTCCTTCAGGTAGCCCCTCAACCAGAAATCACAATGAGTGAGATCAGGTGGTCGTGCCGGTCAAGCAGTTGGAAACGATCGGCTGATAATTCGATCGTTACCAAATGTGTTTCGGAGAAGTAGGTGGGGCCCCATCTTGCATGAAAACTGTTGAGTTCAGTGCGTCTCTCCACAGTAGGGCGGGTATGACCTGCTGGCAAAGCATATCGCAGTAAAGCTGGCCAGTCACACTGCACGTCTTTTGTCCTTGAGTGCCTACCTGTTCCAAAAAGAATGGGCCAATGATGAACGTAGCCGTGAAGCCACACCACACATTGACACGTTCACCATACAGAGGAACTTCATGTACAGTGATTGGAGGTGAAGCTTTCCACACTCGGCAGTTCTGTGTGTTCACCTCACCCGTCAGACAAAAATGAACTTCGTCTGTCCATAGAATGGTCCAGGGCCAGCCCTCATCAACTTCAATCCTTGCGAGAAAGTGAAGAGCAAAGTCAACACGTCGTTGTGCGTCCCGTGGTGCAAGCTGCTGTACGATATGGATCTTGTACGGATACCATTTGAGAATGGTTCCAAGCACATTCAGTACAGGGGACCACTGGACTTTCAACTGTCGTGACACAGCACGCCCACTGCCTGACGATCGGGAATTGCGCGCAGCGTTGTCTGCCATAGCAACAGCTATTTCATCAACCACCTGCGGTGCAACCGGTCGTCGGCTTTTTCCCAGAGCGACGCCCAGTTCTCCAGTTGATTCGAACTTCTTCATCATGCTCCTCACAGGAGATGGAGAAAAAGGACCCTTCTGTAATCCTTTCAGGCGGCGATATTCTCGAAGCGAAGCTGCAGCTTTACTGTTGTTTTCATAATAGAGCTTCATCAGTAATGTCCTGCTCCTTTTGTCCAAGCTCATGTTGACGCGCCAACAAGTGCACTGTGATTGGTAAGGTGTGTGAGACTGAGTGTCACGATGACTGATCACGGCACCTGGTGGCCATAGTTGGAACTGGACGGTGGCGCTGTGACGCAAGAAATCATGCACCCCATACTCTGGAAATTAATGGCTGGCTCTGAGCACTATGTGACTTAACATCGATGGTCATCAGTCCCCTAGAACTTAGAACTACCTAAACCTAACTAACCTAAGGACAGCACACAACACCCAGCCATCACGAGGCAGAGAAAATCCCTGACCCCGCCGGGAATCGAACCCGGGAACCCGGGCGTGGGAAGCGAGAACGCTACCGCACGACAACGAGATGCGGGCGGAAATTAATGCTATCAAGTTTGGTACTCGTACGGTAATTAGTTTCCGTGTTATAACGTGTTAAACAGGGAAAGTTTAATTATGACCACCCGGTATAGTCAAGGCGATGATGGTCATTGATCCCTTCAGTGCAGGTGCGTATTAAGCTCGAAATCTTACGGGAGTCGACGAGATGCCGCGAGTAATGAGGCTAATGAGCAGTGGCACTACTTCATTAGAGTGTGGTGTAAGTTGATAATTTGGGTCTAATGGGAGGCATGCTTAGTTAGTTCATGCTGTTGTAGTAACCACTGTGTCCATATGGCGTAGTGGTCAGTGCTTCTGTTTAGCAAGCAGGAGACCCGGGTTCGAATCCAGTCCGGCACAAATTTTCAACTTGTCCCATTGATATAAATCAATGTCCACTGGCAGCTAATATCGTTAATTCCCTTGTGACTTTAGTCACGACTCTTTAACGAGTGGGTCCCTTGAACCAACATACTCATAATGTATCCCTGAACAACCTCTGGAACTCTGTCAGTTTAGTCCTGGTCACCCTGTACATAAGTGTCATTCTATACCGCAAAACAGCAAGTAGCGGCTGCATTATCCACTCGTGACTTAAGATGCGTACACACTCACAAGCTGGGTGGCTCATTAGCTGCTCTCGAGCACGTTGCTAGCAAATGTATTCGTTGCTTCCGAGGATTAAGGGGCGCTCAAACTCAATGAGGACGGCACTGTCGCGATTGTGAACAATGTGGCTTACACAGTTCCCAGGTGAGCATCTCCACATCACTTCTTCCCACAAAGACTCATGAGCTGCTCGCGAACCTGTTGCTCGCAAGTGTCTACACGCCTTTACGTTGTCTGACCTTGACACACCGACACCGATGTCGTTCGCAGGAGTTCCGTTGCCAGCAGTGGCATGTACGACTGATCAAAAAAATGTTCAAACGTGTGTGAAATCTTATGGGACTTAACTGCTAAGGTCATCATTCCCTAAGCTTACACACTACTTAACCTAAAGTATTCTAAGGACAAACACACACCCACCCACGCCCGAAGGAGGACTCGAACCTCCGCCGGGACCAGTCGCACAGTACGACTGATCACTGTGCGGATTATCTTTAGCGACGGATCAAAATTTTGCCTGTGCTTGCATATCTACTATACCCGAAAACGTAGGTGAGTGCGAAAGCTCAACCTAAGTTATTGAGCATTACACAGCCAGCACTAAACCTCTAAAGGAATGCAAAGAGATCTAGTATTTCTAGACTCCTCTTGTGGTAAGTGGAAACTTAATGAGAGAGCGACATGTTTGTAACAGTTTGGGACGACATGTGGTTCTCTTCGTGGCATGGCTCAAAAAAGTAATCATTCAACAAAATAATGTCCACGTTCATAAACAACGCTTGTTTTCCAGAACTGTTAGCGTTATATTGAAACATTTCTTTGGTCTTGCGCGTTAGTATTCCCCGCCATAGAACCTAAAGTGCGATAATTATTGAATTATATGAAATAAAATCGTTATAACTTCTGAACGGTTTCCGAGATGACGTTCAAACTGCACAGTTGGCCGCGGATCATGATGGGAATTAGTATGTGCACGCGCGCGCGGCTTGTTGTTGTCGGCCATTTGCACTTGAAAATGTTACGGTACAGTGTGCCTTAGCGCATAGTGCTTGTGAAGGCCTACTATGCGAGCAATAACAGCCCAACTGCGGCTCAAAGGAAATTTGCGATCGAGTTCAAACTGACGACAACAGGTCCAAGTGTGCTCACAATATAGGATTTGATTCGCAAGTTTGAGATAACGGGTAATGTTCGTGATGACAGTGTTGGTAATATCGGTCGTCCAAAAACGGTGAAAATGCCTGAGAACATCGAGAAGACACGCGCTGTGTTTCAAACCAGCCCCAGCAAATCGACCAGACGAGCTGCAAAACAGGTGGGAATCAACTGGGAGACAGTGGAACAAACTGTTGTCGAATACGTTCGTCAATAAGCGAAAATGGCGCATTTGGGGGACTGAGAACCCGCATTTCGCGATCGAGCAACGGGTGACTGTGTGGTGTGCCATGTCCAATCACAGAATAATCGGTGAGATATTCCTTGGTGGCAAAATGACTACCGAATGAAACATGAAGGTTTTCGAACATGATTTGATCTCCATTATCCAAAGTCACCCTGATTACGACAGGATGTGTGGTTCATGAAAGACGGAGCTCGATCCCATCGAAGTAGGAGAGTGTTTGATATCCTGGAGAAGCACTTTGTGGACCGCAATCGGGCTCTGGGGTACCCAGAGGTCACAGGTACGGGCCTCGATTAGCCGCCATATTCTCCGGATCTGAACACATGCGACTCATTTTTGTGGGGCTATATTAAAGACAAGGTGTACAGCAATAACCCCAAAACCACTGCTGAGCTGAAAACAGCCATTCAGGAGGTCATAGACAGCATTGTTCTTCCGACTCTTCAGCTGGTCATGCAGAATTTCGCTATTCGTCTGCACCACATCATCACTAATGATGGCAGTGCATATTGAACACGTCATAACCTTGTGCGCACACCGTAGTTTGTAAGTAATTTACGTTTTTTTCATATAGTTCAATAACTGTCACTCTTTGTATGGGGCTAGTTGAGATGGAATTTCAGAACACTTCAGTTGCACCGTGTTTCGACCGATTATCAGCAGGACAACATGAAGGTCTCCACGGCAATCTGTTATACTACATCACCGACGATATGATAAATCACGCAAATCTAAAGGCTGTCAGTTCAACTAAATACCTAGGAATTGCAATTACAAACAACTTAAAGTGGATCGATTACATGTATAATGTTGTGGAGAAGGCAAACCAAAGACTGCGTTTTGTTGGCAGAACACTTAGAAGATGCAACAGGTCTGCTACAGAGACTGCCCACACTAAGCTTGTCCTTCAAAAAAATTGTACAAATGCTCTGAGCACTATGGGACTTAACTTCTGAGGTCATCAGTCCCCTAGAACTTAGAACTACTTAAACCTACCTAACCTAAGGACATAACACACATTCATGCCCGAGCCAGGATTCGAACCTGCGACCGTAGCGGTGGTGCGGTTCCAGACTGTAGCGCCTAGAACCGCTCGGCCACTCCAGCCAGCCCTGTGTCACAAGGCCAAAACCATACCACAATGCTTTGGGGAGCATGGTAGTAAACGCAACCATCAGCCCATAACTTACTGAAATTGTATGAGTGGTGTGGAGATTTCTGATGCTGCATGCCTCTAAAAACTTACCAAAGTGGACCATCATGCTATTAAGTAGGTGGTCATTATGTTTTGGCTCATCGTCGAGTAAGTTAGAAGCACATGAGAAAGTCTTGGTAGATGTTATTCAAATGAACAAAGCAGATGAAGCGAGACCAAGCAGCAATGCTTCTCATCTGCTCCGATTTCTTTAGTAGCATTCAGGCACTTCAACAAATGCACTTAGCAGAAAATATTCTACATTATATACGGGACACTTCTATCTTGCTACGCCAGCATGGAAAGGAGGTGCTTTTCTGATTGGTACCGTGTCGGTCCGGACTCCAGTGAAACGAGTAAGTTGAAGTATCAGACAAGAAAGACTGTAGGGGCAACAGTTGACCAAATTTCCATTCCCCCACAAGCAGTAAATTCGCTTTTGACCGCGTGTCAGTGGAAGAAAGAGTGATTGATGGCAATGGATAACAAGCTGCATACCATGAAACCAACTATCAGTACGCATAGGATAAATGGGTAGCCGCTTTACATATGGCTTTTTGCTCCAGTGCCTCACGTACACATTTCGGTACGTCATATTGTAATCGAGCACATCCTATATTCTGACGTGAGGCCAGCAGCAAATTTCGGTAGCGATCTGATTTCTACTTTAGTAAACAACAAGACGAGTGTGACATGCGTTTTAAAGTTTTTTTAATTTGTCCAAACTCCAGTCTAAACTCTTAGGTTGAAGGTTTTAGTGTGTTGCAGAGAGCCTGGCTCATCCTTCTTTAGTCTAGTGAATAGCGAGCAATACATCTCCTGTAATATTTTTCATTATTTTACTGTGTTATTTCTCTTATCATCGAAAGTTTTAAAAAGTGACGATTGGATAAATTTTATTGTGTGTGTGTGCTTCAATGCAGTGGGAAAACAAGGATTGGGGATCGTTTAATTCTTGCAAGCCGCTGTGGCCGAACGGTTCTGGGCGCTTCAGTCCGGAAACGCGCTGCTGCTACGGTCGTAGGTTCGAATCCTGCCTCGGGCATGGATGTATGTGATGTCCTTAGTTTAGATAGGTTCAAGAAGTTCTAAGTCAAGGGGACTGACGACCTCAGATATTAAGTCCCATAGTGTTCAGAGCCATTTGAACCATTTGTTTAATTCTTCTTAAAAATGTCTGTTTTTGTTTCCTTTGACCACTCTCGTCTCTTAACAATAATATGCGTGCGCTGAAGACCTGGCTGTCACGCGTCAAGTCAAACATTTCATCATTATAGTCATCAACGTGATCAATGGTACAAAGTTATCTGACTGAACAGCTAATTTTCCTTGATATTATAATGCTTAATTCTTGTCATTATATGTACCAAGTTGAACTCCATTTCCACTTCTCTTCTAGCCGTGGTTCCATTTCTTTCTTTTTTTTTAAGAACAACCGATTTTAAGGAAAATTTTTATAACGTCGTTATTTGGGGATTAATAATTTACATAACAGAGAATATACGGTTACAAGAACTATAAAGACCAAAAATTCTCGTTAAGCTGGATGAAAAGGTAATAAATGTTAATTCGCTCTGCCAATTATTTTTAATAAATATTTCTGAAACGTAACAGAGGAAAGTCCATTAACAGACCAACTGAAAAAGAATAGCATTGTGTTTAATAGGCAATTTCCAAACACTTGTGCCAGTAATAAATCTGGCCCACTATCCGCTTTAGAAATTACAAACATTATAAATTCTATAAAAATTAAATCTCATATGCTGCTCATGATACTTCCAATAGAATCCTCATAAAGAATAATATCTCAACTGAAACATTTAATAAATTACAATCATAACGAATTTTTCAGAGATTAAAATATTCCTTTGTTGAAGCCCTTTGCGAGAAAAGTCACAGGAGAGATGTTAGTCATTTATGACTTATTTAGTTACTGACAGTTTTTCCAAAGGTTTTAAGAAAGTAGTGTTCTGTAAGTTGAAAGAAGTAATATCCTTAATAAAAAAAACAATTTGTAATTCTGAAGGACTTCTAAACTTTTATGTACCAAGTAATACGAGCAAAAAGCAACAAAATGGAACCAGGTGGTATCTTTTGTGACCTATCCAAGAAGTTTGATGGTGTCAGTCACAGTATCTTCCTAGAAAACCTAAATTTTTATAAATTAATGGTTTATTAAACTAACACTTCATGCACTTTTAGTGAAAAGAAATCCAGAAAATTATACTTAGTAATTCAAACTATGGAAATTCAGACCGACATTGCTGCCACAGATAAATCATTAGTAGTGTTTGACTTGGTTTGATCTTGTAACTTCTACAAACCACCGACAACAAGTACTTCCTGCAGATGACATTAGTGTTGTAGTCAGTCCTAATATGTGTACATCAATAAAAGAAGTGATGAATAATCTTTCTAAAGGAGGTATTAACTTATTTTCAGCAAATAATTTATCTAGTAGTTTCTGTAAACCATAGGTCATAGCGAAACGAGTACAATTCCAGTTTGAATTGTGTTATAGAGAGGGGGGGGGCCTTATAAGCGAGGCAAGACTTGTAATTTTTTTATCAGACTTTGAACTATAAGAGACACATTCTAAGGCTTTCTAACTGTTAGTTTCGGTAAGTTTGACTCTAATTCTCCCCGAAAGCCCCAGACATAAAAATGTACTTCCCGGTATAGTTACTCTTGCGACAGTGAAACTTAAGTTTCATCTTAAGGATTCCTTCTAGAAAATCCCTTCTACAATTAGAAGAATATCATAGTTACACACAGAATAAGAAGTGTTTTGAATAAATATCTAAATAGCTGTAGATCATTTATGTGTAATCTCATAGAATGCAAATCACTGACATATTCAGAAGAACGTATTATTGCGTTGTGTACCAAGAGTTATGCCCTTTCATGTTTTTGTGCATACAGAATTAATCATTTGACATTGTATAAAGTATTATTATTATTATTATTATTATTATTATTGTTCAATTAGTTAATATATTCTGTTTCTTTATTCATTTACATCTGAAGGACTAAAATTCAGAGGCAAATTACCTTTGTTAAAACGTTTCCATCGCAAAAAATGTGTGTCATAAGAATGATTTCGCGTGCTCACGCCTTAACATCTTGCAGAAAAAAATTGTACTTTAATGAAATTTTTGGCAAAGAAATCAATATTCAGTCAGTCTTAATACGCAAAACTTCGTTAGAAGTGGGATGGTGAAATTACAAGAAGTAGTGCATTTCCTGTCGTATGTACTGCAGCTAACCGTGAAGACAGTAAGATCAGTTAAATCTATAAACCAAAACTACTGCAAGAACATAAGGTGAATACACTGCCATTTTTATACCTATGGCACCCCTTTCTAGAAAAATTCTGGATAATGGTTTCAAAAGCTGAAGCTAGCTGTGAAGAGAAGAAAAGTTGAAATAAATAACAGCCGAAGAGAAAAGTGCCAGATTCGTTTAATGTCTTTTGATAAATCACAGCTTGTTGTTTCGATCTCCAGCAGGCATGCTACATACATATTTCGTTATGCCATGTGGAAATAAGCTAAATACGTTGTTTTGAATAAAAGTTACCAATTTATAACCACATAAAGCAAACTGAATCTAACATGTGGACAAAAGGCCATGGAAATAGTCCTCACGATATCTTATAGTAGAATTCGTCATGGTGTGGGAATAATCCTCAGGATGTCTTATGGTGCAATTCAACAAGCAGTATTTCTTTGTAAGCGTTAGATGGCAAGTCTTTGGATACTGAAGCCTATAATTTGGACTTTTTCTTATGTCCAGTGCATTTTACATGAAATGTGTGATGACATCATTTTATCTTCATAATATACGTTTAACAGTTTTAGTTTAAAATTAGCAAAATTTTTTATTAAGACAGCATCGCTAACTGTTATGTTTCGTCCAAAGGCAAAGAAAATAGTGCTATATACATTAATGCTGGCAATGATGAACATAATGTTATCAAAATGAGTATACTCCATTGCAAAATGTGATAAACTTTCTGTACTTTGTAAACTTAAAACAACAAAAATGACAAATACTGCGAGAATATAATTTGCTTAGGCCATAACTCCACTCGTGATGTGTTCCCCCTTTTTACTGAAGATAAGGGAACAGACAGAGAGAGAGAGAGAGAGAGAGAGAGAGGGAGAGAGAGATGGAGATCATTAGTGAACACTACTAGGTTTTGCAGCAGATAATATTGGTAATTTTGAAAAGAAATGTGAGAGGACTAATTAGACGTCTATTGCTGTTCATATTTTCTATGGTAGACTTATTAGTTTCTACTTGTTTGTCTGATGAAAATTACCACTGTCTGGATTTAAAGATAATTTTTCACAAGATATGAAATCCATTTATTTCTCTTTCACAGCCTCAGTCTACATGATCCACGTCAATATGTTCCTGATTTGGTCAGGTTGGAGGATGAAACCCTTGAAAATGAACATCAAGAACTCAAAACTCTAAATAATGTTTATTCCTCGACAACAAGTGAGATAGACAAGACATCGGCAGTACCTCAGGTAATCGCTGGTTTTTTAAATATTATCGAGGATGTATATTTTGTTCACTAAACCTTCTGAGAGCTGAATTACCTTGGTACATAAGTTCTGTTTCAGCTATTGTAAGTATACCAGATGTCATGTTGCCCATCCTTCAAAAAACGACAGAAAAATAGGTGTATGAAACAGTTCCTAAAACATTGCCACACAGTTTCTTCAAGTTTTCTTTTCAATCATACATTGTTATTATAGCGATTCTTGGAGTTTTCCTGGCATGGTAAGTGTTCCATGAGGCTTTGGGGCTGCAGCCAAACTGCGTCGATATCTTTACAGGACATTTTGGCTGACAACCATTCAAACATCTTAACATACCTAAAGTTGGTGTAATGAAGCTGTAAGCCCAAAACCTCATGGAATAGTGAGTAGGTTATTACTGTGAGTTCTGGTACCAAAACAGCTGCCATCAGCGTCATATTTCCTGGAATAGTAATGCCTCTCCTGGTATCCATTCCCCTCGCTCCCTCCCTCCTCCCCTTTGGCCATTGGAGTTGCGTGACCTCATCATGTCACCTCCCAATCGCTGCTGGGTCATGGAGCACTGACTTTCAGTCAATAGCTTGAAAGCTCAGTCCCCACGCCTCGAGCAATTTTAATTTTTATAATCCGACTGCTTGAGCGTCATCATTCTTCGCTGTCCTTCGTGCTTGATCGAAGAGATGCTTCCATTGTGACTAGGTGCTCACTAATCCTAGATCAGTGGCTATTAACCGCCCCCAACTCCCACACTACATAGCCAGAAGAAGAAAAAATATTAATTGGGTATATTTTTTCCGACTACATACTCAGTACTCACATGGCGGCTGTCTTGCGTCTGGGAGTGTTAAATTTGTTTTCTGATATGTATTTTGTCATAGTTTAGAAATCATGGAGACAGTTTAGTCAGTGACACTAAACGTGTTAAATGTAGCCATTTTGTAGAATATCCTATGACGTCATTAATTTGCGAAATAATCCGATTCCTTCACTACAGAGTATAAATGCAAGAGCTCAAAAGAGGATGTTTGAACTTATTTATTATCTTACCAGGCAGCTAATTATTACAGACCTCTTCCATTTTTGGTCTGTTCTATGAATATCATGCCGATTTACCAATTTACAAGCAATTTTAACGCCTGCGTTTTGACCTGTCCATTCAAAGCAGCGAATTTTATGGAAGTTCCACCACACACGTTAATGGCATACTATTGTGACCAAAGAATATTGCCAATTGCAATTAATGCGCCATATATAGACAGTTGTGTATTTCAGACTACATGGTTGTTTGTTTCATATCTTAATTTCATTAACACACATAGACAGACTGCAACAACAATGACTGTGTGTGTAGTTCGTTCGTTTACCTTATTAAGTAGTTCTTATTATTGGGATACATTGCATCGTCACAATTCTAAACCCATAATATAAACTGATGCACTATGTGTACTTGGCTTCTAGCATTGTATAGTTCTCGTTATTATTGTTATTATTATTATTATTATAGTATTCGTATGTATGAAGGTGGACACGTCCTGCATTCATGTGATACGGCTATAAAAACTGTATTATACCACCACCGAAGGCTGACAGTTACAGATAAGCAACAAGGATAAATTGCTGCACAGTCTCCCATGTACTTAGAATTTTTGCAAGTTCAACTAGTTATTACTGTTGGCATTCTCAAGCTGCATTATAAACAGCAAGTGTGTGTGTGTGTGTGTGTGTGTGTGTGTGTGTGTGTGTGTCTTCCTGTTCTGTTGCGTTGCCATTATTTGTTGAATAGTACTTCTTTTGACTGCTGGCTAAACTCTCATAGGCTCCTCCATTATCACGGCTTCCCATTCTTGATGTAAAAAGCTGTGAATACATTTCTCTGAAGGATATTTACACCAAGTTCTTGTTAAAGTCTTCTTTCCTCAATGCAAGCATCTCTTCAGTTGAGCACGAGACCTCGACGTACATACAGACAGTGAAGAGTGATGGCTCTCACGCAATCGAAACATAAAAATTAAAATTGCTCGAGGCTTCTGTGGGTGAGGGGCGGGGTGGGGGTGGGGGGGGGGGGGCTGAGCTTGCTCGCCACTGGCTGTGCTCCGGTGTCCCGCAGTAATGCATTGGCTAAGTGGGAGAGGGAAGGGCGAGGGAGGATGGAATTCCAGAAAACACATTGCAATTCCAGAAAAGCTGATGCTGACGTCAGCTATTTTTCGACCAGAACCCGCAGTCAGACCTTACAATAGTGTTCTCTTTCTTGTCATCTGTGTAACTTTCTCGGAAAACTAGATTAGTTTTTAGAAATAATTTACTACCAAAAAAACACTATGAATGGTCCCCCAGTGCAATGTGGTATATGACCTTTCAGTATTGAAGAAAAACATGTTCAACGATGCTCGTATTTATATAAAAATTATCAGATACATTAATTACGCATTTTTGAAGAGCTGGTTTCATACACTGGCACACATTTATTCTACTATAAGGAAAAACGCTTACTTTCCCTGGAATAATGATGTATATCACACAATGATATAAAATGTTGCATTTCATTTATTAGTATTTTCACTAATATTTTCTTGATACTATAGTTTTAGTAAGACAGCAAAGAAATACATTGTGAAACAGAAGTATTAGTTTATGTCAAAAATCAACATAATCAGCAGTAACAAAAGTTTTCATCACACTGTCTTTAAAATGTAGTCAGTCTTAGAGACAAATTTTTTAATAAAGTACGCTAAGGCAATGACCTGTAACAGTCTCTATAGCATAGCTTTCAGAAATGAAACACAGAGAATAAAAAGAGAATAAATCATTTTCTAGTGAAAGCTGAATCAACACTTTGTGTCATGATGGGAACTACTGTAGTTGTACTCTTTTCTTCTTGAGAAGAGAGTAACGATGTCAACATTGTGACTTTCCCTCGCAAAAATTGCGTCTGAGTCATCAGACATAAATCTTAGTCACATGACTTTGGTAATTTTTAGTTCATAATCTCACTTGATGTCTACCTCTATCTGTAAAAAATCGCCAAAGTCTGCTTGGCTATCTCCTTGATGACAAAAAACCTTTTGTCACAAGCACCTACTGTAGCATATTTCCACTCAGATGGAATCATTACATCCATTTTCTTTCTCTTCCTGTCTATAAGAGCGAAATCTCTGTCGCAGGGCAAAAAGTGATGTCCTGAGGAAAGAAATTTTTCATCAATCTGAAAAAAATACAGTATGTACTAGGTGTGTGTACACTGATAACAATTTACAGTTATTATTTTGGCTGATTTTTGTCGACGTATACAGCTCTTCACAGTATTTACTAGTGTCTGCTCCAGGAAGACGAATTTGAGATTGTACTCAGGTCTGAAGACATCTTCAGATGGGTATTTACTTGCATTAACGTCCGGGTATTTTCCTTAAACAGCATATACATTTTACATAAGCTCAGTTCTGGTGATAGGTATTTAGAGTCTGTTTGTTCACGACTGTAATATCTGATTTGTTTCGGGAAACTCTCAAATTGTTCCTTAACTGAAGTCTTTACGTTAACTGAGATAGCATATGGTCGTTCAATTGGCATGTTCTCCAAGTAAATCGTTGGGAATCTGGGCACCAGTTTTCATTTTATCTTGTAAAACCTGCAGCTTCCGTGGTGTCACAGAGAAAGAGTCACAGAGAGTTTTCATGCACATTCATGTTTCTTCGTTATCAAGTGTAATGAAATACCTGGAAGCGCATTTTCTTCGCGACTATGTATCTCTATTGTCGTCTCGATGTTTTGTTGGTTCATTAACGTGTATACACTTTTAAAGCAACTGCAATAGTCCATTGTAATCAAACCATGACTCATCAGATAAGGTCATCTTTTGTTTAATGGTGTGTTTAGCGTAGCCTTCTTTGAAACAGCCTATAGGATTACAATCACGATTCTTAAATAATAACAATCACAAATATATCGTATAATACATACTACACTAATACATACATACTTACGTATTACTTTAGGCTAATTGTTTTTCTGGTTCTAGATATACGCTGTCATGTGCTTTTTAGCACTCTGGTTGTAAATATAACCTATGACTCTTCTTGCATAACGTATATTTACCTCCATATGCATGTCAACCTCGGAAGATGTAATATGTTTACAGTAAACAATATGTGGAAGTCAAAGCATTATTTTGAACATGAAAATATTCAACACCCAGCTTTCAGTACTGGTATAAACACTCACACCTATAAGTGATAAACATGTTGTTACGCGTCCCTTATCTAAAGGTGATTTCCCATATATGTTATCACTATTTTCAGATCATTGTGGTTTTCCAGCATTCCGCAACTTCTTTCTCACATTATTTGACAATTTATCTGGCTTCATTTTTCGTTTCCTTATTTTGTTTGTTACATTCAAGGCACGAGGAGAAGTACTGATGCAACTGACGCCGACCATCTTGGTACGACTTACAACGTTGTTCCAGGGATGCGTATTTTCCAGAGTTTGTGCAGCAGCGCATAGATGTCGTAGTCACGTTATGATAGTAACAATAGATTTGATATTCCAGAAATGATGTACAACATTGTGGGTGCACTACGTGTATAACTGAATATGGCCAAAAAGTAATATACAACGTTGTTCCGGAGAATATTCACTTGGATAGGAAAACTTCATTACTAATGTTCGTTTTAAATACTTTTTAAACTGTAAATTATGCGGTTGAATAACTTGTAAAATGTAAAAAGATGCTTTCCTACAATTTCTTTCCAACATCAAATATGAAATCACTGCAGGATATTAGTGTTGTCGCTTAGATTCCCCGTCACCCAGAAACATAAAAATGGAGCATTAACACTCTGGTGTGTATCTGTATTCCACCTTGATCTTGGTTTAGTCGGTATCATTTGAGATAAATACAATAACAGAAACACTTTTCTGTTTACTTCCGTACAGCTTTGTAACGTACTTGGCTCCAGAAATTAGCTGCAAAGTCGGAAGTTCACTTCAAAATTATTGCTCTTACATTGTAATTATTCTCATTTTTACATATATTAACAACATCACATGAAACGTTATCATTTATGTTATGCATTTATGCAAATAAAACATCATTAATTGGTGTTACACGCACTGTGCTATATAAGAATGGTAGTGTGCCCATGAGATCTTTTTTATTTTTAATCGTGAACGAATTTCCAAATCCGATGTCGTGCATCATTATAATTCTGATGCCATACGTACTTACAATGACAGTAGTATTTGCTTGTAAAAGTGATTTATCAGTGAGATTTGATTTAGAAAATGGGATACACTTGTTCGTCTTTGTGTTACAAAAAGCGCTTCGAACTGAATATTGTTAGTCCTACTGCAACAAGCTGCCTTACGGTCTGTCCAAGTACAAACTCACGCTGGCTATCGAGGAAGTTAGTTACCGATATTAGCATCTATAATTTCGACGCTCTATGCAGCGTTGCTTGACGTTTCCGGACATGGGTTCAAATGGCTCTGAGCACTATGGGACTTAACATCTGAGGTCATCAGTCCCCAAGAACTTAGAAATACTTAAACCTAACTAACCTAAGGACATCACACACATCCATGCCCGAGGCAGGATTCGAACCTGCGACCGTAGCAGTCGCGCGGTTCCAGACTGTAGCGCCTAGAACCGCTCGGCCACACCGGCCGGCCCGGACATGGGTTCCTGTACTCAATTTGCTCCTCAAAACACATTACAAACTCTCGAAGTTTGTCGGTACTGTTTTGTTACACCCTTTACCAATAGCGTGGCGGATAATTTCAGTTGCTCTATTGGGATATTCGTATATGACAGTTTTGCACTGGGAAGTGACATCGTTGGCAACTAGTTTTGGAATGCAAAGAGTCCTGCAACTGATCTGGTGCCTGGTGCGAAGATTGACAGTTGATTCTGGACATATGCTCATAAAATGTAGCGGACGTAAATACACGAAAAAAATCAGATATAGTTTGACTGCGCTATCGGTGATCAGTTAGTCCGTGAACGAACCGACGCTTCTTCCCAACCCCTTGATCCTATTACCCAGCATCAGACATATCTTAACACACCAACCACAAAGACATCTTACAAATACCACGCGAAAAGCGAAACACCGCTGTCGGTCACGAATGTACTACGTATCGGCATCTCAACAACTGCCCTCACTCCTTCCCAGAAATCCCGCCAACGTGTACAGTGCGAACCTTTACACAGGCTGCTATCCTGAGCTGTGAAAAACTTCCAATGTACTAATTTTCTTTAAAGCCACTAAACACGACAGTGACACCTCCTCCTAAAGAGCTATCAGTCACTCCACAGTGTTCAGCAAGTTGTTGGAATCCATTCTCTCCCAATGCATACACAAACACCTAAACCAGCATCTACCACTGCCTACCAACCAGTTTGAATTCCATTCTAACTTCTCCTCTAGGACGACTAACTCTTGTATGCAACCCATCTTTCATCCCACCAATTCAATAACAGAAAATCTGCCATCTTCCTGACCCATGTTTGGCATTCCAGTTTCCTTTTCAAACTTCTGGCATATTCACTTCCAGCAAACTATGCAAATCTTATTGTACTCTTCCTGATCACTTCCCAATCCTAAGTAACCATAAATAACACTAATTTATTAATTACATTTCTGATACGCCTAAACACCACGGTCCAGAAATCCCAACGATTCTTTCAACCAGTTTGCCTCCGAACGCTCCTCGAAATCATCCCATCCAAGACCCAAGAAATGAATATGTCTACTGTCTCCATGACTTCTACCTCACTATTTACAATTGTACTATGTAATTCACTCACACACTGAAGTACCCTTGACAAATCTCAACCGTAAACGAACATGGGTACACACCTACTAACCATCCAAGAAAAAATCCATGAACGGACTGGAACTACCGGACACCTGAGCACGTGATTACATCTTTCCGCCATACTCCGCACTTTTAACTCTTGTACCCTGCCTCACTTGTAGAACACATCCCCCGAAGTTTACACCTCCACACTCTGCATATCCTATCCCAACAAAACTTTAACCACCACACCTACATGAACAAGAAATCCGCCCAGAGATCCACTCCCTTTCAGTTTTCACACAACACTTCTCTCCATTTCAGCACTCTTTCTGCTCCTGACCCGTCACTTTCCTTGCTCCCTTTCCAAATGCTTCTTTTGGAGCCATCCTTCCCAACTCTTTATTCGACATCCTTTCCAAAGTACTCCTTCCCAACCCCCTACCTGCACCCCAAGAATCCTAGTCACCTACCACGCCTTCCTATAATTCGAATAATGTGAAAAGCACCATTTTTATAGACTGTCGTCAATGGATTTTAAAGACATTTTTACTTAAAATCTTCAACGCACAACCACTCGCTTTAATAATTTTTAAAACATGTACGTGTTTTATATCTTTAATTTTTTTAGGAACAATGCTTGTACATTTTACTAACGCTAGCCCAGGAAATGAAATGACAATGATGAGAAAAAAAAATGGATCAGTAATTCATATCTCGAAGCTGAAGCCTCAGTTTTCCAACTCATGATACTGTTGTCTACACGATTTCTGGAGCTGGATTTTTGCTTTTGATCTCTGCTCGTGTGTTCTGTTGCCTTCGACGATTCTGACTTACTTCGTCGGTACTGATTTGAGCTGAGCATCACACTGGTGCCATCATAAAATACCAAAATTGATTATTTCACTGGTCATAAGCAACACGGAAGTGAATTTTCAGGTGATACCGGAGCTTGCGTATCCCTAGTTGACGCTGAAACATAATGGTGTATCGGCTCACTGCCTTTGGATGCAAATACACATCGTTTTGTAACACACATTAATCAGCATATCGCTTTAAAAGCTCAAGTAAAGGTCAGCGTTACGTTTTCATGTGTACGTAGATCAATAAAGTTTCGAAGCTGTGGCGATTTTTAAACATCTATCAGTGCTCAGTCTAATGTAGATGTCTATCTGGCTGAAGTAAGCGGATCATTTCTGTGCTCAGATATGATTAGTTGATGCTTACCCTTAATTACTTTTAAACGCAGAATCTGAGCGTTTTATGCTAATCGACATGTCTTTTAGGATATGCAAATATAACTTAATACATTTTGACGCTGTGAGGACTCTCATAATATTTCAAAAATACTTAGAACATCTTGAACAGGAAATATTACATGCTGCAAACTTTTTAAATGGTGTTACAGTCACTGGGTCCATCCAGGAGCAACACCTCTACAATTTAAAACAGTTATTTAATACACTTAGAGTTATGTAGCTCAAATTCGAATTAAGTAAATGTAATTCTTTTCAATCAAGCGTTCAGAACACCGGCGACATACTGAGAGAAGATGGTCCGAGGCCCGCGTCAGCCCATGTAGAAGTGATTGATAATCTCCCGGCGGCGAAGGATTTGGAGGATCTCTGATCGTACTCGAACAAGATAAATTACTGTGACATATTTATACCAAATGCTGCACGTGTATCACACCCCTTCGACTAGTTTCGAAAGAACTGAGATTGATATTAGTAGTCCGCCACTTTTCAGCCAGCTTTCATTTAACAAAAAAAGCATTTTAAGTCTGCTTCCCACCTGACCACATTCACGTCACGAAAACATTTAGTCCTGGTGACAGATGCTTCGAAATTAGCGACTGTCGCTGTTCTCTCATATAAAACCATTGACAGCATGGAGTGACCGACTGCATATGCTTCTAAAACACTATATAGAAGCACAGTTGAATTTTAGCCAAATGCAAAATGGGGTCAGTCGTTATTATTTACAGTATTAAAAAATCCAGGTTTTCTTATACGGTACAACATTCTACCTGGTTCTGTCTACAAGCCACTAATTTCGGTCTTTGTCCCCCCTGCGCTCCCGATCAAACCTACCAGATAAGACAGCCTAACAATTGCAGAGGTATCTGCTGTTTTTTTAGAAATTACTATTACACGATTCACTACTGACCTGCGTCCTTTCGAATCTAAAAAATAATTTGTTTCCATGTTAAAAAAACATTGGGAACTCGCTGAAAAAATTCCCCATGATGCACCATGAGGTACCTAGTCTCACTAATCAGGACCCAGTGTTCAGTAAGTAGTCATATCTCGCGAAGAGACCATGATGATAAAATCAGAGAGATTAGAGCCCACACAGAGGCATACCGACAATCTTTCTTTCCACTAACAATATGAGACTGGAATAGAAGGGAGAACCGATAAAGATACTCAAAAGTACCCTCCGCCACACACCGTCAGGTGGCTTGCGGAATCTGGATGTAGATGTACATGTAGATGTAGTATGATACACATGTTTCAATTGCCCAAAGCAACTGCCCAAAGTTATGGACCCCCCCCTACGGACCTATTTTGCGATGTGCTACAGACTCAGTTAACTATGGGGTATTTCTGCTGGTCACAGAATAGTCTGAGTGCCAGCTTCTAATCCTGAGTACAGTCCGGCCTCATCCTCAAATCACTACACGAGGCACACTGGGGGATGTCAAGGATGAAGGCATTGGCATTGCATCATGTATATCGACCGGACATTGATGTCTACATGGAACATGTCATCCAGGCCTGTCAAACATGTGCACAAAACCAGTCAGAGGAACGTGATGTTTGTCCGCTACAACCATGAGACAATATGCACATAGACTTTGCAAACCATTTCAAGGGGGCAATAACGTTACTTCAGGTAGACGCTTGCAAGCTTGTACTCTTTCAATTGCAATCAAGACTTTAATAGAAATGGCAAAGGTAATGTTACTGAGAACACTGGGAGGAGTTGTGGTCTAAATAACAATCGTTTTATTCTTTCTTAACATCACATGACAAAAAATGGCTAAAGAAACCCCACACAAACATCTTTATTTGTCAAACATTTTCTATAATATGGGGTCTATGGCTAACAAAGTGATCAGCTGGGCACAACACACCACACTAACCAGAACTAATCGCTTTGTGTGGCTTCATAAATGTGAATCTGTGGTATGGCCCAAAAACTACGCTACTATCAAGCATCTATGCTCTACTATTCCATAAGGAAAAATATGGTTCCAAAGAACAGGATTCTGATAAGCATATATTGGAGCCCTACGCCGTAGCATCGAATACTTTACTCTTCTGCGGATCATGGTGTGGCACATCACGATGCGCTCATCGACTGCAGTCATGGACGGCGGCAATCTGTTATAACATCGCGCACCCAGAAACATGCAAGTACGCGGTCTCGCATTCAGCTGATTCAGAACGCAGATACTTCCCTATAAGCCTCTGAAACTCAGGTGGATTCCAGTGTGCAGGTGGACCCATTTGCTGGTCTGCCAAACCGTGACACGACTGTGCGTGACGGAATATGTCAAATGTTTAGACGGCCGACTCAAAACAAATAAGTACACCAATGCATCACTTGTTGTGTGCGTGATGCAAGAAGCAGTACCTCTGACGGTTCAGATGGTGACTGGCACAGGCTCTAAGTGTCACAGTAGAAAAGGACACAAGTCGCACCGTTTAGGTAAAGACCTGCCGTTCTTTACTAGCGAAGTGCCAGTACAAGAGTGTCCTCTTTCTCTACAGCTTTCCTCCCCACCTCAGTAGCATAGCACATTTACATTCTTAGATTACTCCCACTTTAGCACAAGCCAATCATGAGCTGGTGCGCAGCATTCGAAGCTGGGAGACTGCTCCCCTGCTCTGCATACACAGATTTGACCAACCAACTAGTTCAACAATTAATTGGAAGAAAAGGAGAAAAGATTCAGCTTCGCGGCCTCTTTCCCACGCATTTACACACTATCTTTGCTAAAAGCATGACCTGGATGAAACCACAGCCCTCCATAAAAAGATCGTTATCTCTCCTGTTGCGTCCATGCGTCCACTTCGAACTTTCCAAAGAACGGCCATGAACTTGCTAAAAGCTCCGTGCCTCCACAAATATGTTTTGTAGCAGAGTCTGGATGCCTTGACGCCACTATCCTGTCCCACGGAAATTCGCAGAAACTCACAGCCGTCTCAGCGGCATCCTACCTAACAAGGGCCCATCCTCTGCTTTATTGCCAGTCATCAGTTTGTACAAAGCTCTGCTCATAGCTGCAGCGACTCCTTGGCGCTAGTCAGCCTACCTGGACGTGGCCGCCGACCGACCGGCGCCACCCAGTGTGTCTGCACAACGAGACCGAGGAACTTGGTTGTCCACAAACGTTTTCACCCAGGTTCCACACAAAAAACGCTCTCCTCCGCCCTCAGATGCCGTATGCTTTTACTGCACTCAATTAACTCTGTTCCTCTGAACGTAGGTACAGTTTACCGCTATGTCTTCACTAAGCACACAAGCAAGAGCATTAACTACTGCCAATCATTTCATCATATGAATGAAGTCAGATCATATCAAGTAATAAAGATCATCTTCCCTAAGAACATTAAGCACCATGACATCATATCAAAAGTGAGAGTGCCCTGCCATCTCTCACGCTCTCTCTAATTTCCTGTATGTTGCCCAGCTGTCATCAACGACGTCTGCAGATACACTCTGCCACTAGAGACAATCTTAGCTACAGAGGTAGCGCCACATGCCATCGTATCTGACAATAGGTCGTAGTTCTCATAGGCCAAGTTCCTTTCTTTTTGCCAAAGGAACTGCACAGCACAAGTAACCACCATTTCTTTCCACCCTGCATCTAACTTAGAAGCAGATCAGGTGGTCAGAACATTTAAGACCCAAATGAACTGGATGATGATGGCAGCGACTTCTGAGGAAGTCCTGACGTGCTTCTTCAGTATGTATTATTCGATCCCTTTTCTATACAGCTGTATGCGCCATACCATTTCCAATATTATGCAACTGACCCTGCCTGCTCAGCCCTCATAGCCACGCTTGTACTAGTATCTGCATTATTTATTCAAAGCTCTGACATACGGGCAGTCACTAAAGTGGACTCAAGGTTCAAGAGTCGTTGCTGGCGATTCTGGCTGAGCCATGTCCAGACCATTGACTCCCAGATTTCCATACACCAGCAACCTCAGTTACTCACCCCCACCATAGGCGACCCATGGGTATAACCTCGGCCCCCACTGTAGTCTACTATGCAGAAATCACTATGCACAATGAACTGTGGTCACCGATCCTGGATCTTTTAACCCTGGCTATTGCAGCACCTATGGTATGATAAAGGCAGCGATATCGAAACAGATTCAGAAAGTCGGGGCAAAGCATCTGTGCAGCAGCTGGTTCCGTAATTGACAGCCATGATACCAGAGGATCACAACAAAGAATTCACTTGGGAATGGCCGCCGGTCCGCTAAAGCAGATAAATACCCAGCCCTATGGCTGGATCACCAGGTCGTATCTTGGTGAAGTCTCAGTGTGCTGATTCGCAAAAAGTGCTGATACTCGCTTTTTAGAGCTGGACTTTGATTCTGGAACTCTGATTGCGTGTGTTGTTTTTTGTGACAATTCTAGCTGTGTTCCGTTACACTAATTTTCAGGTAACTTTAATTGTAATTGTAACTTTCGCTCTCCACTGTGTTTTTGGCCATAGATTTACCTTCCGTCTCGGTTTCCATATCTTGTGTGATTTGCGGCAGTGATCTGCCTAGTTTGTGTCAGGCTACTATCCAAAGTGACGGATGCATCAGTAAGACGTGCACCAACAGTCTACGATCGTTAGTAATCTGTACGATAGCCTTTTTTTTTTTCTATCTCCGATCGCTTAGTATAGAAGCTACGCCAGCGGTAGAAAGTGGACATGCGCTGTGGGCTACTGCGCAAATCTCGCACTACACACTCCGCCATTGCCGACCTCAAGGCATCAGTCTGCGTTGCACTACAGCCATGTAAACATGGCTGCCGTCATTGTTGCTCCCACCAGGTGCGAATTACGAAGTGTAATTCGGTTTCTGCAAGCAGAAGGGAATAGTGCAGCTGAAATTCGTCGGCGAATGAGGAATGCTGACGTCAGGAATTGTATTGATCCATGACAACGCTCATCCACACACTGCTGGCACAACCCAACAGGTCATTGAACAATTTCAATGGGACATTTTCGATCATCCGCAGTACAGTCCTGATCTGGCACCCGCCGACTTTCATCTTTTCCCTGAAGTGAAGACGTGGCTCGGAGGGCAGCACTTTCAAACCAACGAAGATCTTCAAAACAACGTCAATGCTCATTTAAGAACATTGGCGGCAACATTTTTTGGAGAGGGTATTGCAAAGCTTGTGCACAGGTACGATGAATGTGTCAATCTTTTTGGTGATTATGATGAAAAGTAACTGTAAGTGTACAAAGCTTTTGGTAATAAAATAATTGTTTTCTATGAACTTGATTTTATTTTTAGCCTATTGGAGGTTGAAAAAAAATGGCCCTCGTATTTTAGGATGTCACGGTTAAGCTCCACAGCTCCACATCGACAACATATGGTCCAGAATATTTGCAGACATAATTTTAAACATAACTTTTGCGTTTGCTAGATGATAGTTGTAAAAAAATGTGAGCGATGGTCTACTGACCAGAGCACTCACAAGTGCGGCTGAGTCTGCATTTTACAGTCTCTTTGTAGAGATTTCGTGGTGCAAGAGTAAATCAAAGGAAAACACCAGAACATTACATGTAAGGTGTAAAACGAATTGCGTCAATGAGTTGCTTCTCGCAGAGTGTTGATATTATGTTGTCCAACCCCAGCACCTTCCAGTGAACTCATGTGAGCACAGCACTTCGTAGCTTAGAGTGCAATCCTACGTATGTTACTTCACCCATGAATCATTCATTCAGAAACAAATGCATTTTTTTACGTTTAGGAAACAGCAACGCTAGACAGTTACGAGTAATTACCACTATCTTCTTTTCACCGGAATTTTGTGAACATTACAATGATATAAGTCGATAATAATATCAGCATCGGCATACGTTTCAGTAAAGCAGTCATCAGTCCCGAACTTAATTTGAAACCGACAGTGTTTCCAACGTGTGCTGCTACTGGAAACGGTATCCCATTGGGTTCATTCAACCCCCACGTAACAGAGAAATCGAAACAAATTTTATCTATTTAAATAACTTTTCATGACCAGTTCCATTAATGTCAATGACATTCTTCTCAGTGCTGGTACCGTGGCTAACGAAAGCAGAGTGTTGGAGATGAAAGAAGAATTTGTACACAGAGTAATGATTTAGATTCCATTTGACTGTTGGTTTCACTGTCACTGTGACTCAGCGCATACGTTTAAATCGCTAAGACTTTTCACGTAATTTTACACTAAATCATTGTTACAGTAATCCGAACAAATGGCAAAGTCCCGCCGCCAAATCCTAAACGTTCTCTCGGTATTTTTCGCGAGATATTGTGTCTTAACAGCAATAATTAGATGCAGACACACAGCTTATTCCTTTATATGAAACAAAGCACCGACAGCTTTAAAGTAACATACTAAAGATTAAATTCCGTCCACAGTCTCTTCCTTTCTCATTCAGTAAAACAGTGCGGAGACGTTTATCATTTAATTCAGTACAAAAGCTGAGAGTCTGGCGTGAAATGGCACAACCATGCATTTAGAGACCAAATCCTGTGATAAAATTCTTTCATCGTAAGTATTCTGACCAGCGTGACTTGCCTCACTGCAGTCGATTCATCAGGAAATTCTCCAGCAGAACTCAAGTCCTTCAAAGATTCGTATATATAATACTTTACAAAATATTGACATTTTCCTCTTAAATCGTTCCCTTGAAGACAAATCACTGTACTAGTTTCTTTACATTAAATTTCGTCACACCTCATTTCCTGTATTTTACTAATGTTTCATAGAATCTTCTTTAATTTCCTGAGAACTCCAACGCTTCTCAAGGTAAACGGAGTTTAAGGAAAAACTGCTGAAGTAAACAGTAAATAGTGTGATGTCTGCTAAAAGAAAGGCCCAGGAAAAATGAAAGAAAGAATATCGCCAAACAAAGACGCACTAGTCTAGGCGAGCCCCCTCTACCGCTATTATAGTTAGAGGAGAGATTGAGCTTCATGTTGATCTGCGGCTCAGAGATACTGCACACTGGCCTAGTCGGAGCTCTCTCCATGGGCCATAAACAGGACATCCAGTCTGCTGATCTTCGGAATGGTATCAGCTAACCATTATATGAATGCTTGGTATCCCTTATTTCTGACATGTCCGAAAGAACAGACGCCACGCGGAATCCGTAGCTGTGATACAAATAACGTAAACTGAAGGTGAAAGAGGGAGGAAGGAACGGAGAGGGGAAGGAACTATTGATGTCAGCTGCATCATGGCTTTATGCAGAATCAGCGATGACGAGTGAAAATGTGTGCAGGACCGGGATTCAAAGTAAGAATTTCTGCTTACTTGGCAGCTGGGTTAACCACTGCGCCATCCAGACAGAGTGATTATCGCAATTCGCCAACTATCTCGCCACACCTCCCGGCCGACCCACATTCCTACCTAGCGCCACCACCCAGACATGTCCAAAAGAACAGACACGACGCATTCATACATTGGAGCCCCAAAGAAACTGGTATCGGCATCCGCATTCAAATACAGAGATATGTAAACAATCCGAATACGGCACTGCGGTCGCCATCGCCTATATAAGACAAGAAATGTCTAGCGCAGTTGTTAGATCGGTTACTGCTGCTACAATGGCACGTTATCAAGATTTAAGTGAGTTTGAACGTGGTGTTATAGTCGGCGCACGAGCGATGGTACACAGCATCTCTGAGGTAGCGATGAAGTGGGGATTTTCCCGTACGACCATTTCACGAGTGAACCGTGAATATCAGGAATCCGGTAAAAAACCAAATCTCCGACATCGCTGCGGTCGGAAAAAGATCCTGCAAGAACAGGACCAACGACGACTGAAGAGAATCGTTCAACGTGACAGAAGTGCAACCCTTCCGCAAATTGTTGCAGATTTCAGTGCTGGGCCATCAACAAGTGTTAGCGTGTGAACCATTCAACAAAACATCATCGATATGGGCTTTCCGACCCGAAGGCCCACTCGTGTACCCTTGATGACTGCATGACACAAAGCATTACACCTCTCTTGCGCCAGTCAACGCCGTCATAGAACTGTTGATGACTGGAAACATGTTGCCTGGTCGGACGAGTCTCGTTTCAAATTCTATCGAGCTGATGGATGTGTACGGATAAAGAGACAACCTCATGAATCCATGGACCCTGTATGTCAGCAGGGGACTGTTCAAGCTGGTGGGGGCTCTGTAATAGTGTGGGGCGTGTGCAGTTGGAGTGATATGGGGCCCCTGATACGTCTAGACACGACTCTGACAGGTGGCACGTACGTAAGCATCCTGTCTGATCACCTGCATCCGTTCATGTCGATTGTGTATTCCAACGGACTTGGGCAATTCCATTAGGACAATGCGAAACCCCACACGTCCATAAGTGCTACAGAGTGGCTCCATGAACATTTTTTTGAGTTTAAACACTTCCGCTGGCCACCAAACTCCCCAGACATGGACATTATTGAGCATTTCTGGGATGCCTTGCAACGTGTTGTCAAGAAGATATCTCCACCCCCCCCGTACTCCTACGGATTTATGGACAGCCCTGCAAAGATTCATGGTGTCAGTTCCCTCCAGCACTGCTTCATACATTAGTCGAGTCCGTGCCACGCCATTGTGCGGCCCTTCTGCGTGCCCACGGGGGCCCTACACGAAATTAGTCGGGTGTACCAGATTCTTTGATTCTTCAGTGTATAAGTGATTCGCCTCAATCGCCAATGAATCCACCACCTTCAGTGCCGATAGACAGTTTCGTTCGCCCGCCTGTGGGAATCTCAAAGTAACGATCATGGAAGACATGGCGCAAACTATGGATAGGTGGCGCTAGGCGCAAGGTGGGAATGTGGGTCGGCCGGGAGGCGTTCCCAAATAGTCCGCGTAGTTGCGATGAATGCTGTTTTCGGATGGCACAATGCTTAACGGAATTGGCTACTAAGCAGGAGGTCCTGGGTTTGAATCCCAGTCCAGCACACATTTTCACTCGACGCCGCTGATTCTGCATAAAATCCCGACGCAGCTAACATAAATAGTTCCTTCCCTTTCCTTTCCTTTCCCCCCTTCCACCTTCAGTTTACATAAAACTGCATGTTATCCTGAAATGTTTTTAGACAGCACATTTTTTAGTAATTGCGTGTTTTACAGCAAGGAAAAAGAGAGGACGTTCCTTCAGCGCAACGACAGCTGTTGATAAATTATCCATCTAATAAGATTCAGGTCAATCAAAAGAAAGAACACACGCTAAGTGACCTTATGTAGAACACTAGAGGATACATATTTGGATACATTCCTACTGTGAGATACTTTGCGATTATGCCTCAAGTAAGATCCTTCAAATTCTGCTGGCAAATCATTTAAGACCTTGGTGGCGAGCATGGGCAGTGATGATCAGTCAGTCACTGATGTCACAAGCTTGGTCCAGTCCAGCCTGGCTGTAATCTGTAATTCAATGCTGCCATCTGCCGCCAAACGCATGTAGTGTGAATGCCGTTCCACGGCTGCCCACAACAATAATAACACACCAGTCATCGCCCGTTAATATTGTGCAATGAAGCATCTCAGGAAAAGTCCGCCACGCAGTGTAATATACATTATAAAGTAGCACCCAGCAAAGCGGTCTAGCATTATTATTAATAAAAGGGGAATATTATTATTTCTGAATCATGTTTCTTGTGGAAGGATGTTAGTTGAAACACTTAGGAGTAAGCCACTTTGTAATAGCTAGCTACCATCAGTTTATCCATCGTCCAAAATGGATAATTCATGTGGAAATAAAAGGCGTTATGATGTATCATAATTGTATTTACCCAGCTGGTCCACCAAATCCTTCAGTTTTATTGAGTGCAAGTGACAAAAGTGCATTAGTTTATTTGATTGCAGTTTGTTGCACTTAAGTGCATAATTTGTAATTAATAATGTAACTAGTGTGTATTACCTTCCAAAGCTGGATAGTAAAAATAAGTCCATCATCGTGTAAATTGCTTTAGCAAATTGTTCTTGACAAATAACACTACAGCTAACACAAAATTAAAAGAATTTCCTATCAGTTTAAGTATACCATAACAATGTGACACGTCTTACGGTCAGAGACAACAGAGGGCATGTCGGAGTCGCAGTTATTAGTCGGTCGTACTGAAATCTATGAGAGACCAAACCAGTCAAACCAGTAGATTCTGGCAGGGGCCAAGCGCCGCAGGACAATGCAGTATTCAGAGGAAACTTTTAGTGACTTCATCGTGCCTCTGTGACTCCAACGCCCATGGCCTTCTGCAGGTTTACAAGTTCAGGTTTTTTTTAGTGGTTTGCGAACAGCGACAGCTTCGTTTCTGCACTGACTGTAACGGTTCAAATGGTTCAAATGGCTCTGAGCACTATGGGAGTTAACATCTGTGGTCATCAGTCCCCTAGAACTTAGAACTACTTAAACCTAACTAACCTAAGGACATCACACACATCCATGCCCGAGGCAGGATTCGAACCTGCGACCGTAGCGGTCACGCAGTTCCAAACTGAAGCGCCACACCGGCCGGCGACTGTAACGGCTAAAGCTTGGAAGGTGCGAAGGCTGTAAATCTACGGTCCCTCAAGACAAAGCTATCAGAAAGAACTAACTAAGCTAACGGAAAATGTTTGCTTCTCTTTAAACACCCCAGTGCTCCACACAGTGAGTGTTTATGCCTTTATCTTATATACACTACAAGATGAACAGTAGTTAATTATTGTAAACTGTCGTTGCTGGCAGATGTGCCACTTTCGAGACAAGTGTCAATTATCGAGCAGTTAGTAAGATAATTCCTCAAATGTTGCAGATTCTGGCCACCGCTGCTGTTACAGGCTTCCACCTTGTATGTGGAGTGTCACTGGGTTTCTCTGCGATATTTATTGCAAGTGTGATGAAGGAAGGAAGCGATCTCAAACTTTCGAGTACACAATCAGCATGGACAGGTAATAACATATCAACAGCTTTTCGTTGAATTGTTTATTTACACATTATGATTTCTTTGCGATCCTCTGTTTATTATATTCCCTTTTCATTACCCCACAGTAGTCATCTTGAGTGAGAAACGCAAGAAAAGAGATATAAAAATCATATTTTGAGCAAGAAGCATACATCTAACATTCTTGACCTCTTTCCAATGTAGTTCTAGCGTAATGTAAGGAATTTGCTTCAGTTGTGCTGTAGTTTCTGTGTCCAATGTTGGTTAGTTAGTTACATGTACCATAGATCATTTGATCTATAGATCAATAGATTAATTCTTAGATATGAAGTAGTAACTGTAAAAAAATTAATTAATTATTTCGTGTAAAGAAAACTTATGTTAAAGTGACACGTTCCACATCGTTACAAAATGTCGTATTTTTGTTGTCCCCTGTTGAACTCCTCTCTGAGCTTTAATGATAGGTAATAAAGGTAATTTTTCCCTCTAGTATTGTAATTATGGATGTCATTGTTCTTCTCAGATTGTGATGGATTACTTATGACGAACGTCATAGGCGAATATGTATTGTGATGTCGCAGTTAAAATATCCAGCTCCTTGAAGAAATACTTACATGACGTCTTTGGGTGAACACCGCATGTTATTGTTACTGCTCGCTTTTGTGCAATCAGTACTTTCTTTCTAAGCGATGAGTTACCCCAGAAAATTGTTCCATAGTACATTACTGGGTGGAAACGCGCAAAATATTTCAGGAAGCCGATTCGTTTATTTACACGTTTAGCAATGTTATACGAAGAGCAAAGGTAACTGAACTTAACTGTCTGAACGCTCACTAACATGCTTTTTCCAGTTCAGGTTTTCATCGAAATGTACACCCAAAAATTTTGAGCACTGTACCCTACTTACTGACTCTTGCTCATGTGCTACATCAACTGTTGGTATGACTCTGTTTATTGTACAGAACTGAATATAGTGCTTTTTTTCTACATTTAGGGAGAGTCTGTTTTCTAACAACCACTTTATAATTCTTTAGAAAATATTATTTAACAAGGAGAATAATTAAGAAAGTGAAGTTTCGCCTCAATTCGAACAGCCGACCTTCCCATAGCTGATACATTACCATTATACTCATCAGATACAAAGATGTGGCCAATATTGTATTAGCTAAAAAACTGAACTTACCATAAAAATGTAGTGTTTAGAATAGGTTATTTGACTGTGTCCTGGAAATTGTCTTAAATCATTAATTATGTCATTTATGCTCCTAACATGCTTTCCATCCACTTGAATTTCAGTATTCTTCTATGAAAACGGAAATAAAATTCAGATAATTAGAAAGCCCGCTACAACGCTCCGTTCGAATCATGTGATACCTGTAACGTCACTGTCTAGCTCGCTCTCCTACCGTCAAAACGCTAATTCAGAGTGATGTCTTGTTTTGGAATTTACGTTTCGGAAAATGGGTTACAAATTGTGTGTAGCACCATACTGTACAATTACATCCATAAAAACTCCTGAAAAGTTATTTTTGAGTGTTCCAGAGAATGAGAAGATGCGTAAAATGTGGTTGCACTGTACCGGCAAATTGCCACCACGTCGACGCACAAGTTCACTGACTTAATTAAAAATGTGCTGCACAGTGAAGTTAGCATTAATTTACCTCCGATATATGCTCTCCCAATGTTACAACGAAGGACAGCGTCATTCAACGAAATTAAACTGCTCGTGAAAACTGTCGTCTTACGCAGCTGTACGTTAACTGTTCAGTATTTCAGTTGTTAGAACGATAGACAGTCGAACTGTACAAAATAATGTCCTTAGATCGCTGGTTCGAATCTAACCAAATATTTGAAAAACCATTCAACACTCCTCTCATATGAAAACTAAACCACAATTACACAATTTCATCACAACGATCAGAAATAGAGTATTATTGTGTTTTCCTTGCTGTTTACATGCGCTTACATTTGCATCGCTGTTCACACACGTCACGTTCAAAAACATATTTTCTAGTTAATGCGACCATACACGTTTTACTTTATTTGAAACAGTGTTTTTATCTTCGTACTGTGCAGCTGCTATGATCCTTATTGTTTAAGCTTTTTCAGTTTCATCATCCTACATAAAGGTGAAGCAAGTTTGCTTCAAACGCTAACAGCTCGTGGTCGTGCGGTAGCGTTCTCGCTTCCCACGCCCGAGTTCCCGGGTTCGATTCCCGGCGGGGTCGGGGATTTTCTCTGCCTCGTGATGACTGGGTGTAGTGTGCTGTCCTTAGGTTAGTTAGGTTTAAGTAGTTCTAAGTTCTAGGGGACTGATGACCATAGATGTTAAGTCCCATGGTGCTCAGAGCCATTTGAATCAAACGCTAACGTTGTTTTACACTCACAAACATCACAGCCCTTACGTTTGTGTCATCTGCATGTTGTACATGCGTTATATCTCTCCTTATAACATCGTCATCCTACACGTCGTTGTACTGTTGTCATATTGTGATATCTTCACTACAAACAATGCTTTCCAAAAAAGTTAATTGAATTGTTTGTTCGCAAAGTAAATCCATTTATCCCCTGTCGTCCATTTCTCAGACTAAGACTCATGTGAAGCTGTATATAATACACCCCACAATAGAAACAACTGCTACAATCAGTTCTTGCTAACGCTGTTTTCGCATTTTGTGTAAAACTCCTCAATATATATATATTCTCAGAGCTGACAGTCAGGCAAAGAAGCTGATTTTGAGATATCTTGTCAGAGCTGCCTCATTATAGCCATTCAGTTCAATTCCAGTTGCTTCGTTTATAACATTGGTTCAAAATGGCGTTGAGCACTGTGTGACTTAACATCTGAGGTCATCAGTCCCCTAGAACTTAGATCTACTTAAACCTAACCAACCTAAGGACATCACACGCATCCATGCCCGAGGCAGCATTCGAACCTGCGACCGTAGCAGTCACGTGGTCCGGAACTAACGTGCTTAGAACCGCTCGGTCACAGCGGCCGACGTTTATAACTTCCTTTCGCGTGATCATATCGTTGTTCTTAATGAAAGGTAGATGGGGCTGTATGGGTATGCAGAGGTACTGCCAAAAAGAAAAGTAAAAGGGAAAAGACTAACCGTAAGTAGCGTACCAATCATCGGAAAGCATCAGGCTGTTCCTCCACGCAGCTGTGGCAATACGGTGACTGGAGCTACATTTGTGGTAACTAGCGTTTCTGATGTCGCTTGGAACCACTGACGCCGCTGCACCCACCAATGTGCTTCACTCAGCTTGTACATTCTTATTTGAGAGTGCATGCCGGGCAGTGGATGGGTGTGGACGTCTGAGTATAAGACAAATGTGAGTACACCTTAAGAACAGATACGGAGTGTAGCCTATGCATCTCAGCTGAAGCGTATCGACCATATTCGGTCAAAAAGTACACCAGAGAGGAAGTGAGTTGTAACAGAGCCAGCCGCAGGCAGGCAAGAGTGTTATGCATTGCAAAACAAAACATGTCCAACAGGTGTTGCGAAGCAGAGCCAGCTGGGCATGGTATAGCAACATCCAACGCTGAAATACGCTAGCAGAAGGATTGAAGACTTTCCTCACTTGCCACCATGTCGGGGACAATGAAGGGTAATAACTAAGAGAAATACGGAAACTGTGAAACAATTTACGTATAGAATAAGGAAAATTAATGGCTCAAATGCCTCTGAGCACTATGGGACTTAACTTCTGAGGTCATCAGTCCCCTAGAACTTAGATCTACTTAAACCTAACTAACCTAAGGACATCACGCACATCCATGCCCGAGGCAGAATTCGAACCTGCGACCGTAGCGGTCGCGCGGTTCCAGACTGTAGCGCCGAAAATTAATGGATGTACCTATGAATTAGGACATGAGGCTAAAGTCAATGGAATTATTTTGCAAGAAGATGAGCAGATGGCGCTCAATGCTTTTTTAAGAGGATTGCATGCGGAAGTGTCAGGACGTGTACGGACAGGGGATCTGACGGATTTGTGCACGCAATACGGTTAGCTATAAAGATTGAGGAGATAGATTTCTAGATTGGAATACAGGGTAAATGGAGAGTGTTTGCAGCCAGTATAAAATGTTTTCAGGTGTGGAAGAACAGGACATGTAAGAAGGTATTGTAGCCAGCCCCAGGGTCATGTCAAAAAAGTTAGAGGAAATGATAATTTTGGAGGCAGAGAACCGGGGAAGAATGGTGTTAAACGGCAATGGGAACCTCAGGTTCACCTATGGTCATCCGCAGTAAGGTTGGATGCTACGAAATCTTATGCAGATTTGGATTGTGCAATAGGAGGAATAGTAGGAAAAAAGGGTTGTAAGATACTATTGGACACAGTGTCGCATGTGTCGCTCGACAATATGATCTGGTGAAACGTAAGCAATGGGACCTACCATGGTACAGATTGCGTATAGTGCCGGATAAAGACGTCACACCGTTGGGGTCGATGGACGTGGACTTTTGCCTGGATATGGTTCAACTTAAACAATGTGCACAGAATGTGCCACATGTGATTGAGGGGCTACATGATTCTGGAATTGGATTTCTTATATCAGCATCTTGCCACAATCGATCTTCGGCAGCACACGGTGGAACGTGACTGAAAAATGTTTCAGTTAGGTGAAGCCATTGCCAGTGTAGCAATGTCGTGAGGGGAGTCTGGGAGTCTGTCGTGAAAGACGAACCGATTAAACCACGAATGGTCAAATGCTAAGACTCGATTTGCACGATTCGCTTTGGATCTAGCTTGCTGGTAGGAATTTTGTGTGCGTGGGAACTGCTAGAAGAGAATGAAGCATTAGATCATCTGGATTGTTTACTTACAAGAGGTATTGTATGCATAGAAGAAATAAAGAGTGAAAAGAAGATACCTAGTTTTATAGATAATTTTAGCGCAAAGGTGTTGTTAGTCGCTAATACGAATATCCTGGAGGAAGAAGAGTAGGACACGAGAGGTTTCAGCCACGGACATTTGCTGGACGCCATTGAAACTGCATTACAACGCAAAGGGAAGCACCTAGAGGGAAGCTGTAGGAAACGGTTGGAAAAATTACTTTTGGAATTTAAAGATTTATTCTTTCCAAAAAGGCCATTACGAGCTACGCATATTACAAAGCATCGCATACCAGCGGGAAATGAATCACCAGTCTACTGCAAACGATACAAAATACCTAGGTACTTGCACTCAATTTTGGAGGAATTTTTCGATCAATAGCTGAAAAATGGAATAATTGAAGAAAGTAATAATGCATGGGGGCAGAAATAGTCGTCATGCTAAAAAAAATCAAGGGATGAAACACGACATTATAGGATTTGCTTTGATTACAGACACCTAAATACCAAAACCATAACGGACGCCTACCCTTTGCCAAACGTCACAGAAACCTTGGCTCGTTTAGGGCAATGCAAATATTTTCCAGCAATGGATTTGAAGAGTGGTAATCACCAGGTAGAAGTTGTGAGCGGGATCGACACAAAACAACGTTTTCGGCACCCTGGGACACTACCAATTCAGAAAAATATCGTTCGGATTAAATAATGCACATGCAACATTTCAGAGATTGTTCGACTGAGTACTCAGAAGTTTAAAACCACGGTAATGTTTAGTGTATCTCTGTTATATAAACGTCTATGGGAGTGATATGGAATAGCATATGTAGTGATTAAGGGAAATATTTCTAAGGTTAAAAGCAGCGAAGTTACCAGTGCGTACAGAAAAATCTAATTTTGTGATGGAGCACACCTATTTCATATCAGAAGTAAAAATGGTGTTAAGACAGACACAAGATAAAGTAGAGCTTTACGTGAATTTCTTGTACCAGAATCTGTAAAGGTATTGCAACCATTCCTAGGAGTCGCAAACTATTACCGCCGGTTCGCAAAAGTATTTGCAGACACTGTTAGACCGTTGACACAGTAGTTCAAAAAGGGTACTAAATGTGTATGGTCAGAAGAGTGCCGGCGTGCTTTTGAGCAGCTAAAAGAAGTTTTAACATCGAGTCCGATATTGATATTTCCGGATTTTAGTACTGAATTTGTTTTATCATGTGATTCATCAAACCATGCACTTGGCTGTGTGTTGTCACAAGAGGAAGAAGGCGTAAAACATCCGTTACCTTACGTATCAAGACAACTAAATTCTGCAGAAGAAATTATTCCAAAATGGAGAAAGAGATTTCAAGCTTTATTTATGGAATCACATATTTCAAATGTTACCTGTACGGTAAAAAGTTTAGATTAATAACAGATGATGCGGCATTAAAATGGTTGTTGGGGTTAAAGAATCCTTCTAGTACGTTGACGCGATGGGCAGTAAGACTAAGTGAATTTGATTTCGAAGTCACACATAAAACTGGGAAGAAGCACGGGAATGCAGATGCCTTAAATAGAAAAGTAGCAGTATTACACACTGGGGGGCAATGAGCAAAAGCAATGGCAAACGACACAGAGAGCGGATGATGAATGTAAACATTATTTTAAGTAGTCACAATTTTGTATACAGGATCGGTTGCTACGCAAAGTAACCAAGTTAGGAAGGCGGGTAGAGGTACCACCGAAGCTAAGGAATAGAATGCTACAAGAAGCTCATGATCACATATTAGCGGGTCACGGAAGTTGCAGAGCTACCAACAGGAGAGTAACAGAAAGATATAGGTGTAGGAATAAGCAGGCGATCGTAAAACAGTTTGTGTGGAATTGCATACAGTGCGCACAGAGTGCGGATTTGTATCGAACAAGAGTACCACTGTAGAGGTTACCTGAAGCATTAGCACCATTTGATTTTCTAGGGACTGATGTTTTAGATCCAATCAATTAAACACCTGCAGGGAATAAGTACGTAATGACAATCATAGATCATTTTTCAATATACGTAGAAATGGGAGCGGTGCCAAACCAGCAGTCAGCAACAGTGACACAAGTGCCTCTGAATGGATACTGAAGTTTGGAGTGCCTGAAACAATAGTAACAGACCAGCGGAGAACTTCACGTCAGATCTGGTAATTTCCAAGAATGATTGCCTATCGAAGTCGCGGGGTCCAAACGATACGTATCGAACGTGCGATCGTAAATCGATCACGCAACTCTGGTGGCGGGCGTTATGAGTATGTTTACGGTGGTCACTGCGGCAATGACAAAAGAAGTCCGTTACAAAAATACTTGTAATTATAAAGGAGATGACTTACCTTGCTCGTCGTAGGTGTTGTCGTCATGTGAAAGGCCATGTGATGCGTACGCTACGGGAACAATTCCCTTTTTGCCATTAATTCTCGGAGGTATGTAACTTAGAGCCACTAAGGGAACGATGAAAACAGATAAAAGTGACGATCACAAATAATTGATCATAATGACCGCCACCAGAGTCGCATGATCGATTTACAGTCGCACGTTCGATGTGTATCGTTTGGACCCCGCGACTTCAATACGTAATCACTCTTGGAAATTACCTCATATCTATTCAAGGAGTGGATTACATTGGCCGAGCACCTCCTAAAGAGTCACAATTTTTTGTAGTTAATATTAAGCGACAGTTGTGATGGTGTAACAAGCGACGCCACTTGCCAAGAGTTGTAAATTAAACTAACAATGAATTCAGTCAGGCAGAAATGACACTACTAAATAAGGGTTTGAAGCATAATATAAAAATTGGCAGTCAGTAACAAAAAATATAATGTGCAATAGTGTAATATCAATCAACAGCTCCGCCATTACACCAGCGATGCAAATGAAGCAGCAAGATGATGAAATTGTAAGTGATCAACTGTCATATAAAAGCCTTTCACACTATTTTCGTAACACATAACTGATGCAAATCTATCTGCATCCTATACAGGCAGTGATACACATAGTCAACCACAAGGAAGAAAACCAACAGAAGACACCACTGATTTCGATTTCTAGCCATACACTGCCCCCCTCCTTCCCCCCAAATGCCACACCAGCAGTTACAGTAAAAAACAATGGACAGAGAGTTCTAGATTAATTTAGTTTAAGACTGTTTATTTTTAAGTAACATTTCTCTATATGTACGTATGTATGTATAAACGCCTGAAGATGAACAGAACATGTTCGAAACGCGTTGCGTTATGTTAGATTAAGCATAAAATAATAAGTGTCTGGTAGCAGAAACTTGAAATAAATAATTATCCCACACAGTCACGGTGCACAAACATAGCCATTATGGCTGAAAATAATGACAGTCGTTCTGTTTAGCGAGGACCTGCAGCTCTGTTGTATGTTTTAAAGATGATACCATCCTCTTGGGTAAAATATTCTGGAGGTAAAGTAGTCCCCCCATACGGATCTGCATGGAATCCCTGTACACACAGCAATTTCATTTCACTCCTTACAGTATTTCCACTAACATCATTACCATCCCAACGACGGCCGAACTCGTTCTCAGTTACGTTTTTGACATACACTCATTTCTGTTCTCTACCTTCTGCTTCAGGGTAGTACTGCAAGGATTACATTCTGAACCCGTGTATCTTTGCAGATAAACATTAGCATCATGTTGGTGCGTCCTTTCCTCTACATCAATGCACGAACTTTTCCGTCATCAGTTTATGCACACACATGATCTGTCAGCCCTAATATAGACTGTTTACCACATGTAGAATGAAACGTACTTGCGAGATCACAGTATTGAACTGCATCTAAACAAACTTTTCCCTGAAGCACAATGTTATTGTTTCTTCATGTCTTTTATTCATATTTTAAATGTAGTTTACTTCCCTGTGGTCTACACCTTAGTCAAAAATAAATTATTCATCAGGGAAACATCTGAAAAGCTTGTGCAAAATTATCTTTATTGTCGCTATCTGAGAATCTACATCTCAAATAATGCGGTTGATGCTAGATTTAAATATACCTGTTTGGACTCCCTATATCAATAGTATACTTTTTCGTATCTCACACAGGAGATTCGAAAATACGGATTGGATGTTCCGGCATTTCTACTGCAGTACAACAACAGCAACATGTTCACTGTTTGACAACTTGTGACCTGGTAGTCTGGAGGCCGTATACCTGATGTCTGTGAAGACATGTTAGATTACACCCTTTAGCCTTCTTTGCCCCTTATACTGCCATTCTTTGCGATCAAACACTATTGCAGCACAGACGTAATAATTTTAATGCGTTGTTTCGCTTAATTTCACTCGTATTCTGAACGACTACGGTTCAAAGCCCTATTCAGCTATACAGGATTAAGTTTTCAATGTTTCCCCTAAATCTCTTAAGGCGAATGCCGGGACGCTTCTTTGACGTTTCGTATAATTTTAATGATTTTTTTCGGTACTTGGCAATGGAACTGTCACATCACCTACCCCATTGGGCCTAAAAACAAAATCCCTGAAGTAGCACGAACTTCATGTGTCCACAAAATCTTACAGGAGAGGATCAAAATCCCACACAGCAGAGCCCATCGACTTCGAAGAAATGCGATGTTTTCGAGCAAAAACATAAAATCCAGCGTTAACAGACCACACAAAATCCTGTGTTAGTTCGCCTCTTGAAAACTGTGCACACTGCGTAGTCCTGCAATGATAAACAGATCTGCAGAAACACCAACAGGTTATATAGAAAATTCAATATTATGTTAAGAATTTCTTTAGTGAAAAACGACGGGTTACTAAAATGAGTAGAACAGATAGGATGTGTACGACAGTTTGTCTCCACTGACGATACTGTATTTCAGCCTCAGTATGTGTTATCACACCGTATGTTACAAAGGCTATCGATGACTGTAACACAGAAGAGACAGGTGACTGAAGTGAGTTTTACTCCATAGACTAGGTGCATGACAAATGATTGGGATTGCAGAAGATTTTGATCACTCAGTGCGTCTTTGCGACGTGTCAGGTGAATATGCAAGCCAAGGAAGCATTGGTAACCAAAGAAGACTTGCACATTCGTCCTCTCTGGTGGCCCATCGTTGTATTGCTGATACGCGATATGTGGAGCCGTCTGAAGGAGCTGCAGTATCTCAGACTCTGTGATCTCGCTGATATAGCGGTTGCTGTTCATCGCTTTCAGTATTCGAAATCAATTTCCATCACTATAACTATTACTGTCTCTCAGTGGAGTCAGTAAATAAACCTGATTGTGTAAATTACAAACGTTCACTGCGTGGTGTAGTTCATTACATGTAGAAAGCACATGCCCATATTCCACATAGTGCTATGAAATACACAAACACTAATCTTTACGCGTTTGAATTCTGTATTACAGATTTTGTAAAGAGATTAATACATATGTGGCTCTGAGCACTATGGGACTTAACTTCTGAGGTCATCAGTCCCCTAGAACTTATAACTACTTAAACGTAACTAACCTAAGGACATGACACACATCCATGCTCGATGCAGGATTCGAACCTGCGACCGTAGGGGTCGCGCGGTTCCAGGCTGTAGCGCCTAGAACCGCTCGGCCACCCCGACCGACAATACATATGTGACGAAACTTCTTTTTTTCATTTACGGAGGTGCAGGATGACCCTTCTGAATGACTGTGAAGGACAAAATAACAAAAACGGAAAGGACAAGTTGCAAATAACATGAAGTGTTAGTAACTATGGAACTAAAACTTAACTCCATCCGAACAGACCTCGGAAGGCTCAAGGGTACCGACCGACCGATGTGTCATCCTCAGCCAATAGGCGTCGCTGGATGCAGATATGGAGCGGCATGTGGTCAGCACACCGCTCTTCTGGCTGTTGTCAGTTTTCGAGACTGGAGCTACTACTTAGCAATCAAATACACTATGAGATCAAAAGTATCTGGACACCCCCAAAACATACGTTTTTCATGTTAGGTGCATTGTGCTGCCACCTACTGTCAGGTACTCCACATCAGCGACCTCAGTAGTCATTAGACATAGTGAAAGAGCAGAATGGGGCGCTCCCCGGAACTCATGGACTTCGAACGTAGTCAGGTGATTAGGTGTCACTTGTGTCATACGTCTGTACGCGAGATTTCCACACTCTTAAACATCCCTTAGTCTACTGTTTCCAATGCGATAGTGAAGTGGAAACGTGAAGGGACATGTACAGCACAAAAGCGTACAGGCCGATTGAGTCTGTTGACTGACAGAGACCGCCGACAGTTGAAGTGGGTCGTAATGTGAAATAAGCAGACATCTATCCAGACCATCACACAGGAATTCCAAACTGCATCAGGATCCACTGCAAGTACTATGAAAGTTAAGCGGGAGATGAGAAAACTTGGATTTCATGGTCGACGGCTGCTCATAAGCCATACATCACGAGTCGGCCGCGGTGGTCTCGCGGTTCTAGGCGCTCAGTCCGGAGCCGCGCGACTGCTACGGTCGCAGGTTCGAATCCTGCCTCGGGCATGGATGTGTGTGATGTCCTTGGGTTAGTTAGGTTTAAGTAGTTCTACGTTCTAGGGGACTGATGACCACAGATGTTAAGTCCCATAGTGCTCAGAGCCATTTGAACCATTTTGAACCATACATCACGACAGTAAGTGCCAAACGACGCTTAGTGTAAGGAGGGCAAACATTGGACGACTGAACAGTGGAAAAATGTTGTGTGGGGTGAAAAATCACGGTACACAATGTGGCAAGCCGATGACAGGGTGTGGGTATGGTGAATGCCTGGTGAACGTCATCTGCCAGCGTGTGTAGTGCCATCAGTAAAATTCGGAGGCGCTTGTGTTATGGTGTGATCTTGTTTTTCATGGAGGGGCTTGCACCCCTTGTTGTTTTGCGTGGCACTATCACAGCACAGGCCTACATTGATGTTTGAAGCACCTTCTTGCTTCCCACTGTTGAAGAGCAATTCGGGGATGACGACTGCATCTTTCAACACGATCGAGCACCTGTTCATAATGCACGGCCTGTGGATCGACAATAACGCGCCTGTAATGGTCTGGCCTGCACAGAGTTCTGAGCTGAATCCTATAGAACACCTTTGGGAAGTTTTGGAACGCCGACTTCGTCTCAGGCCTCACCGATCGACATCGATACCTCTCCTCAGTGCAGCACTCCGTGATGAATGGGCTGCCATTCCCCAAGAAACCTTCCAGCACCTGATTGAACGTATGCCTGCGAGAGTGGAAGCTGTCATCCAGGCTAAGGGTGGGCAAACACGATAATGAATTCCAGCATTACCGATGGAGGATGCCACGAACTTGTAAGTCATTTTCAGCCAGGTGTCCGGATGCTTTTGATCACATAGTGTAGCTCCTCAATTGGCCTCACAAGGACAGAGTGCACACCAGTTGCCAACAGCTCTCGGCAGGCCCAGACGGTCACCCATTCAAGTGCTAGCGAAGCCCGACATTGCGTAACTTTGATGACCCGATGGGAACCAGTGTAACCACTGCGGCAAGGCCGTTCGATAGTAATTATAGGTCCACTACAATTGCTTCTGAATTTGAAAGGATTAGTTGTATTGGAACTGTAATTAACTTTAAGTTACATGTAATTGATCCTTTCCCTTATTGGTGTTCCCTAACTTTCACTTTAAAGAATATAAAAGTTTATCTAATGTAAAGGGCAGTTATAATTAAACATTCGGTACCAGAGACGGGCCCCTGGTAAAACGAGTGATTGTGGGCTAACAAAACTTTTGTAGAAACATTTATAAGGACACGAAGAAGAGAAATCGCGAATGAACCATTGAATCAAACACATTCTCATTTCGACGTAAGAGGTTAGCATTTGTTAACTGTCTACCACGTTTATATTCTAGTTTACAAATGTTGCTCAATAAGACGACCACCTGCATTTAAGACAGCCTCAAAATGCACTAAAGATACCATTTCACAACTGTTTGCAGTACTTTTAGAACGGTGGACCGTGGGATATCCAGCTGTCGGGACTCAGCTCGAGCGCTACTTAAATATGGCACACTGCTTCTAGAATTCTCACTCATAGCAACAGTAACTTCTTCAACTATTTGTCCAGCAACTGGGCGTCTGTGTTTCCCAAGAAGAATTCCAAAAGCGCAAGTTAGTTCAAACTTCCGAATCATCTTGTTCAACCCCGGTGCGGAAAAAGGACCTATCAGTATTTCTTTAATGGGTCGATAATCGCGATGTGTAGCAGCACTATTGTTGTTGTTTTGATAAGAAATTTACGAATAAAGCCCTGTTCGTCTTGTCCAAATCCATGTGTACTGTCTGCAAACGCGCTTCAACCCTACGTCGCCATTCTAGTACCGGCAAGGCATTACATAAAAACTGCTTAACAGCAATTCATCGCATAACACTACTAACAACGCAAATCCTGCAGCGCAGCGCACATTACTACAAAGTTGTATACCCATAAGGTAAATGGTTTTCAGTCTACCCTGGCTCAAGAAGCGGAAGTTTATTTACACGTATAACCACCCTGTACATTACTGGCTGTTAAAATTGCAACACCGGAAAGGACAACAAATAACGAAATTGTACTTATTGTGTGCATGTAGTAGGAAGAACACATCTGTGATTCAGGTTGTACAGGATGCGAAATTTAATATACAGATCTGCCACTCCCTGCTGGACACCAAGTCTACTGGTCTTAGATGTGAGATATGGTTATGTCACTACATGTCACTTCATCTCATCAATCGTAGTGGTTTGTGAGTCGTGGAGTATTATTAGTCTCTCCGCAATCCATGCCCACATGTTTTCAGTGGGTAAGACATTTGGAGTAGGTGCTAACATACTGACGGCCGAACACGCTCTGTATAGAGGTAGGTCAGGACAGCACAGGTAACATGCGATCTTGCGTTATCTTGTTGAAAGATAACTTTGCAGAGTCCTCGAAGATAGGATACAGCCACCGATCTTAACATGTCATCAATGTAACACCTAGTGTCAAAATTACTGCCTATGCAGACCAGGGTGATCGTTCTGTGTACTCAGTGCCATCCCCATACCATCATGCCAGGTGCTCAAACAGTATGATGATGAAAAATTCAGTGTGGCAACGTTAATTCTCCTAGGAGCCGCCATACATAGATAAGTCTGTCACGATGCAGAATCGTGACTCACGTGAAGAGACAATGTGGTGCTACTCCAGTGTTAAGCGTTGTCAATGGGCACACTACTGTCGGCAGGCCTCTCTCCGTTGCTTCATCGAGGGAAGCCATAGCAATGGTCGCCATGGTAATAGTCCGCAGACGTTATTGTACTGTCCACATGGATACTTGTCTTGCTGCAAACAAGCACGTTTCCTGAATCTTTGTATGTATCCTCTCAGGCACTAGTCGCTTGGGGTCTTTAAGATCCTGCATGGCGTTCAGCATGGCCCTCTTGAAAGCACCGAGACCATATTCCCAAGTCAGTCACGGGATACCGACCAATGCGAGCAGCGGCATCACAGAATGAGACAGGGTACAATTTCTCCACACTCCTTAGTACGAGTACATGAGAACTTCTCACAAAAAAACCGAGGTTCAAATCTGGTTTCTGAATTCGGAATGTGCTGTTTAATAGTTCCTTATATACAAAATTTAGATGATGTTGCTCCTGCCTAATCTGTGTGGTTGTGCTAAAATGCTAATAATTTGCCTGTCGAAAAATGTGGCACATTTAATGCCAATTTGACTTTTGTTGCATCCCGTTTTAATGGTGCTGCAATTTTAATAGCCAACACTATACATTACAAAGCAATTCGGTATATGTACTTTCAGTTTCTACTCATTGTACACCCTCGAGAGTTCTCCATCATATGGTAATCTGTACAATAATGTTTGGATCGAAACGAATGCTGGATTTATTCTGTGGTGAGGTTTTTTCTGTGAACAGAGGAGTACTGGATTCGAGTTCAGACAACCATATACTTATAATACCATTTCTTTTTATGTCTAGATGGGTTTATTGCCAGAATATTTATCAGTTATTACTAGTGTCACGGAATGTCTAATTTCTAGGCCTTTTATTGATTCACGATGTTCTAAAAAGAGATGTAGCTTTATTATACTTAATTATCTTCTTATTAGTATCTATATGAGAATTATTTACTCGCAAGCAGTTATATATGAAAGATTTCCTTTACACATAAACATTACTTGAGCTTATTGATATTTATTCTGGTTTGTGTACTAAATATTATTTAACATTTTTAGCAAGTGTCTTAGTTCTTGTCGTACCGATTGGGGCATTACTTGGAGGTATCCTCATGGAAGCATATGGACGACTGAACGCGATAAAAATGGCTGCTATCCCATGTGCAGCTGGATGGATATTAGTTGCTGTTGGACAAAGTTTCCTACCTATATTTATTGGACGTATACTGACTGGAATATCGGGAGGTAAGTGTTTTTTCATTATTATTACTGAGATCCTGCTAGAGTCTTTAGGATTTATGACTTTCATAAGTACATGTGTCTCAATATCATATATGCTTTGGCGTAAACATTAAGTGAATACAAACATTAATTTTTTCTGTTATACAGATACTTGCAACATCTCTGACTGTCTTGAGCTTATGTGGAAAATTATCTATTCTCAAAAATATGGTACCCTTTTATAGCGTAATTAAAAATCCACTATCCTGGTATAATTTTCAGCTCAGCTTGTCACAAACAGTTTGTCCTAAGTATACGATTTTACAATTTAGCTAAGTGCATTCCTCAAGTATGCTCGAATGCTGCGAAATTTGGAGTAACACGAAATTGTGAGTGACGGAATTAGATACCATGTGGACTGAATCTGAGCCAATGGGACGCATTTGTTTGGTTGGAAAGCCTTTAACATCCCATGTCATATTAAATCCAGTGCTGACGGGGACTGTAGTTCCCTTAGTGCAATGGTGACAATGGATACGAAGAAATACCGTTTACATTGACTGCATACGCTGGGGACTCATTTAACATACTGAAGAGGCTATCCAAACAGTAATTCAAGGCACAGGATGGTAACTAGCCACAAACTGAGCCGCTCGGTTCTGAAGTTGTAAGTGGTTCATCTTGACGATTGTCAAACATGGTTAAACCAACTGGCCATGCTCTTGGCGCTTCGACGAAGTTCATAGTCTGACTCGATCTTTAGGTTTGTACCGAGTGCAAGTCCTGAGGCAACTACATTGGCGATTCTATGGAAATCCTTGTTTTAACTCCTTGTCTTGGACCATAGGGATGAAACCTGTGGGGTCCTATTGAAGGACTCAGGAGTGCATCACCAATTTATTTAACTGAGCGTCCGAAAACCATAAATTGATAATAGTGATATCTAGAGGGTAAACGTGAGTATTTACCGAAAAGACAGATCATATCAGATGATAGGTAACGTACTAGTGCAAGACGACAGAAAACTAAGTCAACTAAAGTAGAAATTCACACTGCATGGGAAATAACGTGGCTGAGAATACCCAATAAACGTATAAAAAGTTGTTGATATTAGTCTTCTATGGGTCAGCAGACTCATCCTGCAGAAACAACATCATTTTTGTAGCACATACGATCACGATACACGCCATAGTAGTTTGAGCAGATTTTAAACACCCAAAAATAGACTGACAAAAGACAAGGTTACAGATTCGAGTCCCCGTTCAGCACCTTTACTTTATTTATTTATTTCGAGTTCTACAGATCCATATGAGAATATATCTCTGGATTTAGAACGAGTCAAATTTTTACTAATTATTGTTCAGTGCACAAGTACTTTGTCTTAACATGTAAATAACAGAAACAGATAGGCTAACATATAACGTTACGTATGAGTTATCATACTTGACTTCTGAATGAGCATACAGTTATACATACACATACACACTATGTGATCAAAAGTATCCGGACACCCCCAAAACCATACGTTTTTCATATTAGGTGCATTGTGCTGCCACCTATTTCCAGTTACTTCATATCAGCGGCCTCAGTAGTCATTAGACATCGTGAGAGAGCAGAATGGGGCGCTCCCCGGAACTCACGGACTTCGAACGTGGTCAGGTGATTGGGTGTACGCGATATTTCTACACTCCTGAACATCCATTGGTCCACTGTTTCCGCTGTGATAGTGAAGTGGAAACGTGAAGGGACGCGTACAGCACGAAAGCGTACAGGCCGACCTCGTCTGTTGACCGACAGTTGAACAGGCTCGTAATGTGTAATAGGCAGATGTCTATCCAGACCATCACGCAGGAACTACATCAGGATCCACTGCAAGTACTATGACAGTTAGGCGGGAGATGAGAAAACTTGGATTTCGTGGCCGAACGGCTGCTCATAAGCCACACATCACGCTGGTAAATGCCAAACATCGCCTCGCTTGGTGTAAGGAGCGTAAACACTGGACGATTGAGCAGTGGAGAAACGTTGTGTGAAGTGACGAATTACGGTACTCAAACGTGGCGATCCGATGGCAGGGTGTGGGTATGGCGAATGCGCGGTGAACGTCGTCTGCCAGCGTGTGTAGTGCCAACAGTAAAATTCGAAAGCGGTGGTGTTATGGTATGGTCGTGTTTTTCATGGAAGGCACTCCTTGCTGTTTTGCGTGGCTCTATGACAGCACAGGTCTACATTGATGTTTTAAGCACCTTCTTCCTTCCCAGTGTTGAAGAGCAATTCAGGGATGGCGATTTGATCTTTCAACACGATCGAGCACCTGTTGATAATGCACGGCCTGTGGGGGAGTGGTTACACGACAAAAACATCCCTATAATGGACTTGCCCATGTTCACGTCTGTCGATGGATTATCCACAACAGTGTTTTAGTGCCAAATTTCATACAGTTTGTATTGTTCTCAGATGAGGTCTCATTCACCAGTGGTGGTGTTTCCAACAGCTACCACAGCCATGTCTGGAGTGAGGACAATCCTCGTGCCACCCATATTGGTGGCCACCAGTAACAATTCTCTGTCAACATATGGGCGAGCATTGTCAAAGCCCACATAATAGAACCTTATTTGCTGCCTCCAAATTTCACTGGGCCAAGTTACGTAGTATTCCACTGAGATGTGCCACCACAGTTCTTGGAGACTGTACCCCTTGTTTGCTGTGAAAGGATGTTGTTTCAACATGATGGTGCACCAGCCCACTCCGATGTTAATGTCCATGAGCACCTGCACAACACAATCCTCATTGTTGGATTGAAATGGGAGGCCCTGTCCCATGGCCAGTGTGATCACCAATTCTCATAATTCTGGACTTTTTCTTCTGGGGTTACATCAAGATGTTGGGGTATGAAACCCCCCATAGAAATGGATAAAGACCAGCTTGCTAGGGTCCAAGTTGCCTGTGTCCTGGTACAACAGACACCAGGTATCTTTGAGAGAGTACAGCAGAACTTCATGCGCCATTGCCATTCGTGCACTGACACTGCTGGTCTTCACTTTGAACAGTTACTGTGAGCTATTATGCTGTTATGTGGTGTACATTGTGTGTGTCTGTAACACAATAAATACACATTTCCAACCATTGGTTCCCTGTCTCAATCACCTGTTTTAGTTTGACCCAAAACGTTTGAGACAAACTGTATATGTATACATCTTTCCAGGTGAAATGTCCGACTAGCTGGGGGAATTTCTCTTATTGTCTAAGGAACATTAGCTATTTCTAGACACCTGTCTAGGCTGCATCTGTTTACTAAGTCCACTGAAATCTATTTGGGAGCAAGAAAAGTTTTCTAACTCAGTAGTTGCACCTTGATTGTCATCTGAGGGACAAATTTGAGGATGATTCCAAAGCTCTAGTCTGAACTCAGTTGCCCATAGCTAATCTTACAACTACATCTCTACGCAACAAATTAGAATATGAGATACTGCAATTAGTACATTCAGACATTAGTACATTTCTGGGGAAGACCTTGCAAGTCTGCTATCCAGGATCCATAAAAATGGTCCCTGTGCTTCCTGCATGGCTTAAACTGGTATCTCGCTGCCACAACATGCATTTGCTGCCAGAAATGCTCACTCAGCAAAGGGCACAGTTCGTTAATTTCTAATGCTTCAGGGCCAGTGCACGGACACAGCTTTTGCGCGATCTCCTACTAACTATTCCTGCTGCAAAAAAAAAAAAAAAAAAAAAAAAAAAAAAAAAAAAAAAAAAAAACAAATTGGTTTGGACTCTGGGATCCGATATGTTTCTGATCTTGCAGCACAACATAAATCTATGGAGGCAGCTTTGCCACCTTTCTACAGGGTATTAAAAAAAAAAAAAAAAAACGGTCGCGGTGGTCTCGCGGTTCTAGGCGCGCAGTCCGGAACCGCGTGAATGCTACGGTCGCAGGTTCGAATCCTGCCTCGGGCATGGATGTGTGTGATGTCCTTAGGTTAGTTAGGTTTAAGTAGTTCTAAGTTCTAGGGGACTGATGACCACAGCTGTTAAGTCCCATAGTGCTCAGAGCCATTTGAACCATTTGTTACAAAAAGGTACGGCCAAACTTCCAGGAAACATTCCTCACACACAAAGAAAGAAAATATGTTATGTGGACATGTGTCCGGAAACGCTTACTTTCCATGTTAGAGCTCATTTTATTACTTCTCTTCAAATCACATTAATCATGGAATGGGAACACACAGCAACAGAACGTACCAGCGTAACCTCAAAGACTTTGTTACAGGAAATGTTCAAAATGTCCTCCGTTAGCGAGGATACATGCATCCACCTTCCGTCGCATGGAATCCCTGATGCGCTGATGCAGCCCTGGAGAATGGTGTATTGTATCACAGCCGTCCACAATACGAACACGAAGAGTCTCTACATTTGGTACCGGTGTTGCGTAGACAAGAGCTTTCAAATGCCCCCATAAATGAAAGTCAAGAAGGTTGAGGTCAGGAGAACGTGGAGGCCATGGAATTGGTCCGCCTCTACCAATCCATCGGTCACCGAATCTGTTGTTGAGAAGCGTACGAACACTTCGACTGAAATGTGCAGGAGCTCCATCGTGCATGAACCACATGTTGTGTCGTACTTGTAAAGGCACATATTCTAGCAGCACAGGTAGAGTATTCCGTATGAAATCATGATAGCGTGCTCCATTGAGCGTAGGTGGAAGAACATGGGGCCCAATCAAGACATCACCAACAATGCCTGCCCAAACGTTCACAGAAAATCTATGTTGATGACGTGATTGCACAATTGCGAGCGAATTCTCGTCAGCCCACACATGTTGATTGTTAAAATTTACAATTTGATCACGTTGGAGTGAAGCCTCATCCGTAAAGAGAACATTTGCACTGAAATGAGGATTGACACATTGTTGGGTGAACCATTCGCAGAAGTGTACCCGTGGAGGCCAATCAACTGCTGATAGTGCCTGCATCCGCTGTACATGGTACGGAAACAACTGGTTCTCCCGCAGCACTCTCCATACATTGACGTGGTCAACGTTACCTTGTACAGCAGCAACTTCTCTGACGCTGACATTACGGTTATCGTCAACTGCACGAAGAATTGCCTCGTCCATTGCAGGTGTCCTCGTCGTTCTAGGTCTTCCCCATCGCGAGTCATAGGCTGGAATGTTCCGTGCTCCCTAAGACGTGCTCAATTGCTTCGAACGTCTTCCTGTCGGGACACCTTCGTTCTGGAAATCTGTCTCGATACAAACGTACCGCGCCACGGCTATTGCCCCGTGCTAATCCATACATCAAATTGGCATCTGCCAACTCCGCATTTGTAAACATTACACTAACTGCAAAACCACGTTCGTGATGAACACTAACCTGTTGATGCTACAGACTGATGTGCTTGATGCTAGTACTTTAGAGCAATGAGTCGCATGTCAACACAAGCACCAAAGTCAACATTACCTTCCTTCAATTGGGCCAACTGGCGGTGAATCGAGGAAGTACAGTACATACTGACGAAACTAAAATGAGCTCTAACATGGAAATTGTTTCCGGACATATGTCCACATAACATATTTTATTTATTTGTGTGTGAGGAATGTTTCCTGAAAGTTTGGCCGTACCTTTTTGTAACACCCTGTATTCAGTCATCAAACACAGAGAACGGTGGGGGTTTGGGTGAAGGCCACCCCACAGGTGCTCATCTCAGTGGCTGCAAGCTCACGTTGCAAACCAGCTCTGCCTTTTGGTTGAGCTACTCCTGCTGCAGTAGTTGCTGCAACCACAACTGGTCCTGCAGCTGTTCTTGCTGCGTCATGTGATGTTGCCTATACTCCAAAACTTTTGATCTACCAGTATCATTACGACAAGAGTCATTCTCGTCACCACTGTAGTAACACTCTACCAAGATGTGGGAGAACCACGAGTCATTTTCTGATGAAATGGCGGTTGACCAAAAAGACCAAGTGGTCGATGAAAAAAACAAGAGTAATCTAAATGTGGTAGCCTAGAATCATCAACAGTATACAAAGCCACAATAGCAAATTGGGAGAAAAATCAAAACAAAGTGAGTAACTGTGTGTGAAAGTAATGTCAGCTAGCAGAAAGCTTTGGAAACATCAGCATAACTGGATGAGGAAAGTGCACACACTTTCCTCCTAGCTTACATCACCAGAAGATATTGTGCTTGCATCCGGTGAGGATACTAAACTTGTCTTGACACAAGAAAAAGACCTAAAACATTATGAACTGATGCAGTGCATTAAGGACATGGACATTTTGAAGTTTGTGCAGCAAGAGAGAGTCAGTCAAGGGCAGTGACAATTAAAACCACAAGAGCAGCGGTATTAACAGCTGCTACAAATACAACAAGAAAACTGGTGGTAAGTGCACAGCCAGTTGGCGCAGTCATAGCAACAGTCAGGCGAACAGCAACTACACCATTAAGAACAGATACAGTTCTCGTTAATAAGAAAATCAGCAGCATCAAATGCTTCTCCACCAACCATGGCATCCTTTAATGAAGTGTCACAGGAATGGGAGCTATCTTTACCTTTGCCTTTTGCAGCATCATTTTCAAACTTTCATGTAGCCTCACTATATGGAAAGGCTGCTTCTTCGGTATCACAATCTTCTTCTCCTGATATGTTGTGCTTCTACAGAAATTAAAGTCACAGGCAAATACTAATCATTTGTCTTTCTCTGAGATTTATGACTTGGTAATAAACAGTTCATGTGGAAGAGCCACATAACAACAGCTAAGTTAGAATTGGAGGAAGTTGCCGATGCAAACTTATGAGACCTAGATTGCTGGTTATAGACGGATTGGTCACCACAGCCATTTTGTTCGTACTTACTCTCACTGCCAACAGTGCAACACAGATTCACTGATCCATAACATTGTTATTCCTTACAACCTAGGTCAACAGACACAAGCAGTCTGTACTGCAGCTTCTGGACACATCCCTCTAGCAAAGTCTGGCAACAGCTTCAACACTGGAAGTTTCTGTCACTGCAGAACAAAATTTTCAGAACAAAATACAGACTGCAGCTTTCAGTACAGTCCAAGAACATTCTACTAGACTCCTGAGCACTATGTCAATGTTAGCACTCTACAAATTTATCCCACAGTGACATGGCGAGACACAAAGACAACAAACTATGGTATTGAATCATGTCAACCTAGTTCTAATTCAGCTTCACATGGTTGCCAAAGGCTACCATTTTGCTCCGATTGTTGATAAGCCTTAAGACTGGATTAACTGCCATAATAAACCTTCTGAATGTGTGTATTGTCACTGAATCACCCACATAAAATGTGGGTGCTAAACAGCAACCCAAAAAGGCTCCGTAGCCAATGAAACTTCAATATCAGCAGCTTGGAATCTAGTGTTGGAGATATGACTTGAATTGTTGATCATTTGTCAAATTAAAGTTTTGTTGATTAACTTACCAGTGAACACAGGTGTGTCCACTTTTTGGCAAATTTGAACATGTTTAGTGCGCCAGGGATCACCAGAATTTGCTTCTATGCAATGATTGTCAAATAATAGCTAGCACATTCCTGTAAGGGGAACTTAAAAACAGAGTTACTATGTAGGAAGGTTACATGTCATTTAGCATTTTAGAAGTAGCCATTGTTAACGCTAGGAGTATTTTTTCTTTTCATGCTTTTACTGCATTTGGAATCTTGTAACAACAGTATCAGCTGTCATGTCTTTCCAAGTTTTGGAAGCTCTTTTGAAGGAATAATTGAAAGTGTTTATGCCCATATTTAGTTGGGCTTATTCATCTGAAGTCAAATTTCTTGCTTTCCGCAGCCATGTTATGAATTTTTCTGTCCTCCTCAGTACCTCATGGGCTCAAGGATGAATTTGGCTCTTTAGTGGGTCAAAACACTGTGTAGCTTTGGTAATTCAGCCAGGGGTGCAGGATCACCTTGGTATGGCTCTATTCCCAGCCTAGCATAAAAGAAAATTAGGGTTCATGTACAACAATGATTTTAAGAGCGATGAAACTGTATTAGTCACAAATTGATAAATAAGCACTAAAAACAGTCTATGTGGTTGAAAAGTATTATTAAGCAGCTCCTCATTTGACCTCATGTGCCTGAGTAGACCACGTTCCAGAGATTTCCAGCACAGAAAAGTATGAGACTGCTACAAGGAAACAAATCTGGGACATCAATGACAGTAGTTGGCAATGCTAATTGCTGTGCCACAGAAACACTCTTTGACTATCATGAAGTAGTATGTTTCTAGCTAAATAAGAAAGTGGTGGAAATGGTTTAATAATTTCAGGTGACGATAACCAAGTTCATAGCCCAGGATCTCATTCTTTAGTACGTGGCATATATTGTCCAACAAGTATGGCTTAGCAACAAAGACTGATTTGGTCCCTTGCAAGTATTACTCACTGCACCATCAACTTGTGGTATCCCAAAGGGTACTGCTGCTTTAACACAAGAGTATTTCAAGAATTATGCCATTATTCCTCCCAGGCTCTGAATCTGCATATTAACTTGATTACCTTGCAATCTATGGGGTATAGAGCAGCAAATGGGTTGTATATATTGACCAGGATTATACAGAGATATTGAATGCTTTGCCCATGCCTGCCAAGAGTAAGCACCTTTAAGTGGGCCTTCTAGTCACAGTTCATACCAGAGAAACTTATTATTCCACGATTTTCATGAGCTGCAACAACTGTTTATAAAGACAGAAGTTGCAAGGAAGAGCAAATAAGAGATACTTAATGTAAATAGCTAACAAAGGTACATTGAAGAGCTGAGATCCAACAGTTATCAGTTCAGTTGGTTAACTGAAGACTTACTCTTACTGAGTAAAGTAGTTAATTTCAAACTGTATATACCCTTCACCTGTCACCTGACCCCCTCCCCTTATCCCTGCTCTCTCTCTCTCACACACACATATCATTATAATGTCAAAATATTGTGTGTTGTCACATCAGTGGGAGACCCTGAAAAGGAGTTGTGAGATGTTTGGTCACTGACTTTACACAACACTATTATAACATACTTCTGTAAAATATTCAGACACTTTTTATCAAACAAATGAATGAACAGCAATTCTGGCAGACATTTTTACTGCCTTGAAATTTACATCTTCCTTCATAAACTTGTCAAATACAGGCCTATATCCAGTGTCCCAAATTGACATGCTTGTTTTCATTTAAAATAGCTTTAAACAGCATAACATAATCTGTTTTCTTCTCTCAGTGGATCTGATTATGATGTTTATTGCGCAAAAAGTGATTTTTACTTGAAAGAATCATGTTATGTCATTAAGTGTAATAATTAATAAAATATAAATATTTTATGTTACTTCTTTTGTAGTGAATAAACCTTTAAATAACCACGAAAAAGTTAAATGTGAATGGTGATGGAATATGTTCTAGTCTTATTCTGGAGTTGACATTAAGAACATTTGTGTTTAAACATTCAATTCTTTTACTCAACCCCTTGAAAGTGAGTAAGTCAATAATGATTAAACCATTTCATAGATCAGTTGGAATAACAAATGTGAGGACAAAGTAATGGTTAAAAATAAAACAATTGTACTGTACTATTCCACCTTCAGAATTTGTGCATGAATGCCAAAACTTTCCATATATCTATTCATACAACTTTAATTTCAACCATTAGTGAAGTTTCAGTAATTCTGTAATTACAGTTTTCTGCATTGCAGACATATAAAATGGATCAAAATTTTGAAATACAGCTATCTTTTTAAGTGCTTCAGCAATCACTGCTATCTAGAATTCAAGTACTTCGTATTTTTTGTGTGTTTTGAAACCCTTTTTATGTTAAAGAAACAGAGTCTTATTGTCTGGTTATAATCATACAGAAAATTTATAGATTCTGAAGTTTTAATTGCTGATCGTGTCATATCCTGTGAGGTTCCTAGTTAAGTAAATTTTCACACTTGTACAGACATTTTACCCCTTTTCACAACATATACCTGTTTGCATACATACTGACAGTGATGTAGAGAATGTTACAAACTTAAAAGCAGGTGGGAAGTATAAATGGAAAGGTGTTAAGGAGTCAAAGATTTTTAAATGTTAGCTTCTCATTGTAAGGAGTGACACTGATCTATGGTAATCTTAAGTGAAAATACAAAACAGTACATTACAGTCAGTGACATTACTTAAGCACTGTAATCATTAATACTGTAAGTAGCTGTGTTAGATAGATGCTGCACTTCATTAGAATGATGTTTTTCATCACTCAAAAGTTACAAATTACAGGTATGGGAACGAGTCCAGCTGTTGTGTACACAACTGAAATCGGAAGACCAGAGATCAGAGGAGCACTTACAGCATCAGGGCCATCTCTTGCATCACTGGGTATATCTTTACATCAATTAATTAGTAGAGCTAAGACAAATGTTCCAGAGATTCACTGTTACAAGTATAAATGTCAGAATGTCATATATTAATCATGATAATAACAACAGCAACTCAGTCAAATTTGTCTCACATAAAATGATTGGAAAGGTAAGTTTTTACACTGTATGGTATTCTTCTGTAGTAACCAGAAGCAGCTTCTGGATAGTGCATCAGAATAACTTCTCCTGAAACTACCCTAAGCTTAGATAGTTTTCAGGAAGGGAAAAGTTTGGTACTACTCTGTATGTAATTAAATTTCATTAACTTTGCATGCATGGTAATTAGAGAAGACGTAGGTGGGAGAAAGTAATATTGTCTAATACATTTCTTGATTTGTATTGGAATTTGTGGTCTCAGGATCTTGGGAGTGAGGCTCTTCCAATAGTGGTACTGAAACATATCTGGCTGCACCCAGTTTCTTACTGTGTCCACCTTCTCCATGTGTTATTGCTGTGAACTGACAGTCTAAAATATTAACAGTAGTGGTGCATCAGAATGTGAGATTGTAATAGTGTTAACTGAAAACACTGACACATGAAATCACTATTACTGGGCAATTTAATGCCACAAAACAAATATCTCTGTGATGATACAGATATGATTTACAAAGTCTTGGAATACACACACAATGATAACTGTGCAGTGCCTGCTTACATACACACATTGTGATAATTGTTCAATTATCTACACTCTGCTGCCATTGTCTTTATATTAACACAGCCAGTTACTTCCATAGTACCCACACATACCATGCATCTACACTTTTCAAATAGTATTTCACAATTGTGAGTGGCATAGTCTACACTATTGTGAATAAACTATCCAATTGTCTTGTCTGCTTCACCTTTTGATGACAATTCACAGCTTCATGTTTCTTGATAAGAGAGGATATAAAATGTAGACTGGCAATGGCAAGGAAAGCGTTTCTGAAGAAGAGAAATTTGTTAACATCGAGTATAGATTTAAATGTCAGGAAGTCGTTTCTGAAAGTATTTGTATGGAGTGTAGCCATGTATGGAAGAGAAACATGGACGACAACTTATTTGGACAAGAAGAGAATAGAAGCTTTCAAAATGTGGTGTTACAGAAGAATGCTGAAGATTAGATAGGTAGATCATATAACCAATGAGGAGGTATTGAATAGGATTGGGGAGAAGAGAAGTTTGTGGCACAACTTGACTAGAAGAAGGGATCGGTTGGTAGGGCATGTTCTGAGGCATCAAGGGATCACCAATTTAGTATTGGAGGGCAGCATGGAGGGTAAAAATCGTAGAGGGAGACCAAGAAATGAATACACTAAACAGATACAGAAGGATGTAGGTTGCAGTAGGTACTGGGAGATGAAGAAGCTTGCACAGGATAGAGTATCATGGAGAGCTGCATCAAACCAGTCTCAGGACTGAAGACCACAACAACAACAAGAACATGGGAACTAGAATAACAATACTAAAGACTGAGCATTATAGAGTTAACCAGACCATATTTTTATGACTAATGATTTCATGTATGAAATGACGTAGCTTTTTTTATTTTGCAAAAACACAAGACACTACTTTTTCATCTCTTAAATTAATTTGTAGTTAAGTTGCTCTGGCTTCCAATAGAACTGTCATTTATAATCTATTTAACAAAAATATAAAGTTGTAATTTTTCCTTTAAAATACAAGACACAGGAATATCACTGATGCCGGCCGGTGTGGCCGTGCAGTTAAAGGCGCTTCAGTCTGGAACCACGTGACCGCTACGGTCGCAGGTTCGAATCCTGCCTCGGGCATGGATGTGTGTGATGTCCTTAGGTTAGTTAGGTTTAATTAGTTCTAAGTTCTAGGCGACTGATGACCTCAGAAGTTAAGTCGCATAGTGCTCAGAGCCATTTGAACCATTTTTGAATATCACTGCATTCAGAAAAATCTGGCTGCAGTATAATCAAAACAGATTTTAGAAATATTGCCTGATAAAAAAATGATCAGTGCTTTGAAATCAAATCTTAATTGACTATAAGCTTTTGAGCTATCAAATTTTAAGATAAACTAATTCCTTTCTCTGACTATCAGGACTACTAAGCCCACAAAACTGACTACTGAACTGTTTTTTTTTTTTAAGTTTTAATTTTGACACACATACTTTTGCACACCAACAAATTCATGATATCTTCAATTCATCATATCTCCTGAAATAATTAACTTTAAGTCAAAACAACTACATCTTGATGTTCAAGACTTAAGAAATTATATCTATAATAATAATCATTTGTATGCATATGGTTCAATTAAAATTTTGTTGTTATGGTAAAGAGATAATGACACATGTCAACAGCATGTTAATGACTGAATGAAATATCAATGTTTTAGTACCCATTCAAGTTTACTGGGCATTTCTGATGGTCTTTTACACTTGCTAAACAAACTCATGATGAAGTGTAAAGCTCTTCTTCAGTTCTTCTCTATCTCTTTGGTTCATCCAACTTTGTAAGAGTGTCATAGCAATGGTCAACACTGAAGAACAAAACAGTACCTACTTTTTGACAACTGTCATCATTTCCACGCCAAAAAATCCCTTTCATACAGCCTGGCCACCAATGGATGGCATATTTGCATTGATGAGAACTCTCTTGCCCAGTATGCTGAAGGTCTCCACTATTCACCCCAGTGAAGTTGGCTATTCATTTCAGTCAGGCTTCAGTCCGTGCAGAAGACAGGTCTTTCTGCTCAAAGCATTCTTCATGTGTTGAATAACAATCTATCTGACTCACTTTCGGACTAAACGAGTCCACTCATTTAAAAGCAGAAGCATTGAGTTCCCAACAGGGACACACAAAGAAAGAAAAAAAAGAGGGTGTTGCTGGGGATGTAATGATGAGTAATAACTGTTAACAAAAAAATAACAAAAAAATTCTATATGTTTTGCCATTTATTTAGCATTGACATTAGCCAATCATGTCATTGCATGTGCAAATTCGAGCACTTGCATGTGCTAAAATGTGGTAATGCACAGACATCTGTGGCTTCATGAGTTTCCACTTGTTGAAATGCTCACTACCAGTTAAAATGTGCCTTTTTTGGAAGTGATAAATTTAAGCTAGATGAGCAAAAGCTACATTTGTTCAGTTTTATTTTTATTTATTTATTTATTTGGTCCTGTTGATTACATAATATACAGCCAGTGTACAAGTAATATAGGACAATTCAATTGATGCAATTACAGTAGTACATTAACATTCATACATCACATTGCACAGACATTGGTTTATTTTACAAGAACAATTACTTGCATGCCATATTAAAGCCTGCATTATGCCAAAAACAGTTTAAGTGATTGTTTAAAATAGTATAATAAGTGACAGTGCATATTTTTATGCTACTGACATATATAAGGGAGTAAATTTTCTTCATGGCCGTGGTTTGAATGAATACAAGTTTTAACTGCATTCCTTAAGAAGAGGTTTAAGTGAATGCTCTAGAGAGTGGGATACATGGGAGTTCACATTTTCTCATAATGAAACAGATAAATTTACATTTTATCGCCACAATTTCAGTTAAACTACAAGTAACAGCATCACACTTTATCTTTAAGGGAGTGCTTTTCTTAGGCAGTTTCCCCCATACTTGTACATCATAACTCTAAGTATTCATTCATTTTATAGAAAGTTTGTTCGATGAGAAATAATTTTAGTTTCCTTTTGAAAACCTGTGCATTATTTATTTCCTTTTTTATATTGTTTGAGGAAACCAAATGAAGCTGCTCAATTTGTGCATGCAATGACCTGATTGGCTAACTTCAAGGCTAAATAACATAGGAATGGCAGAATATACCAATATCTTTCCTTAACTATTATTTATCAGCACAACCTCCCCTGCGACACCCTTACAAGCTTTTCAAAGTGTTTCTGACCAGCTTGTATATGCACCCACATGTGCACCCACACGCCCTCTCTCTCTCTCTCTCACACACACACACACACACACACACACACACACACACATACACACACGTGCACCTGTGCCTCTACGAAGTGCCAACAGGGCACACAATGCCATGACCGTAGTTTGGCAGGTGGACTAGGATGAGTTGGAGGTTGAGGTGGGAGAGGGGCAGGAGGGAGAAAGATGGCTTGGAGTGGGTAGCTAGGAGCTCAGCGGAAAGCAACCAGTTTGTTGGTCAGGAATGTAGAAGAGATTGGTGGGGGTTGCATGGGATAGACATGTGGGCACTTGTGTCAGAGTCAGGGGAACCAGTGCACAGTTAAGGCAATATGGAGACAGGAGTTGGGAGGGGTGATAGGCCAGAGGAAGGGGAAACTGTTGGATGGAGGATGTGGGAACAGTAGGTGAATGGAGACTGAAGCCAGGAAAGTTACAGGAACAAAGGATGTGTTGCAAGGATAACTCCCATCTGCATAGTTCAGAGAGCTGGTGGTGGAGGGAAGGACCTATATGGTGTTATTGGAGTGAAAGATGTGTTGCAAGGATAGCTCTTAATCACATAGTTCAGAAAAGCTGGTGGCGAGGGAAGGATCCAGATGGCACAGGTTGTGAAACAGCATTGAAATCAAGCATTTTGTGTCAACAGGATGGCCAACTATGTTCTTGGCCACAGTTTGGCAGTGGTTATTCATTCAGGTGGACATCTGGGTGGTTGTCATACCAACATGAAAAGCTGTGCAGTGATTACAGCAGAGTTGGTGTATGACATGGCTGCTTCCACAGGTGGCAATGCCTGTGATGGAGTGGAATAAACCTGTGACACAACTGGAGAAGGAAGTGCTGGGTGGGTGGATTGGGCAGGTCTTGCACTTGGGTACTTCCAAAGGGATATGATCCCTGTGGCAACGGGTTATGAGTGGGAGTGTCATAGGGGTAACTTAGGATATTCTGTAGGTTGGATGGCCAGTGGAACACTGCTATAAGAAGGGTGGGAAGCATTTTGGGTGGGGCATTCCTCATTCCAGGGGTTGGAGATAGATAATCAAAGCCATGGTGAAAAATACCGTTCAGTTGTTCCAGTCCTGGGGAATACTGTGTTATGAGTCGTGCTCTCCTTTGTGGCTGATTCTTGGGTGAGATTGGAGGATTAGGGGTAGGTGAGGATATGGGAGATTGGAAGATTAGGGGTAGGTGAGGATATGATATGGGAAGTCTGTTTGCAAATTACGTTGGAGGATGGAGGGTGTTAGTATATTTGACAAGTAGTTGATTTTCAATAACAGTAACATGGAGCTGTTAACTCGTTGACTGTCTTACATGGGCTTGTTACATAGATCTTACTCATGTGATTACTGGGTGTAGACTCTCACAAAGCAACTGCCAAATTGCAACACAGATTGTTAAAAGATTTTATTGTAATGACTCCAAATCTGGACTGTGGGGCTGGTAAATAAAAATTGGCATAACAATATTTTATAATCTTCATGATTACATTATATTTTATAAAACTGCATGGTGATAGTTTAACAAAACAGATGATCTGTTTGTCCTAACAATGGTTTGGTTTAACTAAAAGATAGCTAGTTAGAAAAGCATAAAAGTTCACAGTACTATTTGACTAGCACACTGTATGCCTCTGGATTGTATTACCTATTTATATGTAAGGTTGCCAAGTTTGAATTTTTGTTCATTTATGTAAATTCTTAAATAATGGCTTAACTGAATAATGAAGAGTGTTTTCTGCTTCAAAAAAAGTTAAGCAACAAAAAAACCATGGCATCCAACAAACATAATGGCTCAAAAGGCAAAAGTAGTTTTGACTGGCTAAATTTTAATTATAAATATCTTTCAAGTTAATTAGTTTTTGGAAAAGTGAAACAGATTACTGAGAGGGACAGAGAGGTGGGAGGCAGGGAGAGTGGATGTGGTGTGGGTACTTAGCAGCACAGAGGAAGGCATCTGGTTTACTGGCTACAAATGCGGGAGGGAGGGGTGGCAGACGCACAATCTAGGCATGTGATGCACGGGTGTCAGAGCCAGTGGGGAATGGCACATGCTGAAGTGACATAGGAACGTGATGTGGGATGGGATGATAGAATAGAGGAAGAGGAAACTGTTGGGTGGAGGGTGTCAGGGCTGTGGGTTACTGGAGACTCAGACTAGGACGGTTGCAGGAGCAAATTATGTGTTGCAAGGATAACTCCCACCTCCATGGCTCAGAAAAGCTGGTGGTAGGGTGAGGGATCCATATGGCACAATTTTTGAAGCAGCAATCAAAAATGATCATTTTATACTCAGCTGCATGTTGTGCCACTGGGTGACCAACTTTGTTTTCGGCCACAGTTTCACAGTGACCATTCATTCTGGTGGACAGCTGGTTGGTTATCATACCAACATAAAAAGGTACAGTGATTACAGCAGAGTTGGTATATGAGATGGGTGCTTTCACAGGTGGCCCTGCCTCTGATGGGGTAGGATAAGCTTGTGACAGGACTTGAGTAGGAAGTGCTGGGTGGACGGATTGGGCATGGCTTGTACCTATGTCTTCCATGGGGATATGATCCCTGCAGCAAGGGGTTGGGAGTGGGAGTGGCATATGGATGGACTAGGATGTTGTGTAAGAGATTGTATCAATGACACAATGCTTCTGGTTTTTTCAGTGAGTGGTCTTCCTTTACACATAAAGAGTTTACTGGGAAGAATGAAATGGTTGGTGTCAGTTCACTCAAAACTACTGATTAGCTGAGACTGATTTCCATATGGCACACTGTTGTAACAACTTTGATTACTAATTTACTTAATTAGCAAGGTTTCACAGAAAACTAACAATGATATTGCAGTCAGGATTTGAATATTAAGACATAACAGTTGTAAATTGTCGTAGCTGTGTTGGGAAAGTACCAGAGCTCCAAGCACTAATAGAAAGTACTGATGCTCAAATCATTATAGGCACTGAAAGCTGGCTAAAGCCAGAGATAAGCCCAGCAAAAATTTTTGTGAAGAACCTAATGGTGTTATGAAATGATAGGCTAAACACGGTTGGTGGTGGTTTGTTTGACGCTGTTAGAAATAGTTTATCTTATCACGAAACTGGAGTATATGGTTCCTGTGAGTTAGTGTGGGCAGACGTCATTCTTGGTAACTGGAATACAATAATAATTGGATCCTTTTACCGACCTCCCAATTCAGATGATACAGTTGCTGAAAAGTTCAAAGAAAACTTCAGTTTGATTTCAAACACGTATCCGACTCATGCAATTATAGTTGGTGGTGACTTTAATTTACCCTCAATATGTTGGCAAAAATACATGTTTAATTCCAGAGGTACGCATAAAACCTCATCCAAAATTGTGCTAAACGCATTCTCTGAAAATTCCTTTGAGCAGTTAGTTCGTGAGCCCATGTGAATAGTAAACGGTTGCAAAAACACACTTGACCTCTTAGCAATAAATAATCCTGAGTTAATAACAAGCATCAAAATGGATACAGGGATTAGTGAACACAAGGTGGCCATAGCAAGACTGAATATTGCAACCAACAAATCCTCGAGAAATAATCAAAAAATATACCTACTCAAAAAAGCAGATAATAATTCACTTGACGCCTTCCTGAGAGACAATCTACACTACTTCCACATTAATAATATAAGTGTAGACCAGATGTGGCTTGAATTCAAAGAAATAGTATCAGCAGCAATTGAGAGATTTGTATCAAATAAATTAACAAACAACTGAGCTGGTCCACCTTGATAAACAAAATGGGTAAGAACACTGTTGCAGAAACAATGAAACAAAAATGCCAAATTTAAACAGATACAAAATCCCCAAGATTCGCGATCTCTTGCAGAAGATCGGACTTCAATGTGAGATGCTTGTAACAGTTTCCACAATGACAAAATTTTGCTGAAAATCCAAAAAGATTCTGGTCGTACGTGAAGTATGTTAGCGGCAAGGAACAATCAATGTCTTCTCTGTGTGATTGCAATGGAGGAACTATCAAAGACAGTGCTGCCAGAGAAGAGTTATTACATGCACAAATAAAAGTTGACACTTGGCGCGGTGGCTGATTGGAGCGACCGTAAGGGCATTTCCCATTTACAGTTGCTCCCATCAGCCAATGCGTCGAGTGTCAACTTTAATTGCATGAGTAAATCTAAACACAGCCTTCCAAAATGCCTTCACAAAAGAAGACAACATAAATATTCCAGAATTCAAATCAAGAACAGCTGCCAATGTGAGTAACCTAGAAGTAAATATCCTTGGAGTAGTGAAGCAACTTAAATCACTCAATAAAAGCAAGTTTTCTGGTCCAGACTGTACACCAATTAGGTTCCTTTCAGAGTATGCTAATGCATTACCTCCGTACTTCACTATCATACACAACCATTTGCTCGATGAAAGATCATTACCCAAAGACTGGAAAGTTGCACAGGTCAGGCTGATATTCAAGAAAGGTAGTATGAGTAATCCACTTAATTACAGGTCCGTATCATTAACGTTGATATGCAGCAGGATTCTGGAACATATACTGTGTCTGAACATTATGAATGACCTCAAAGAAAACAATCTATTAACTCACAGTCAACATGGGTTTAGAAAACATCATTCTTGTGAAACACAACTAGCTCTTTATTCGCATGAAGTGTTGAGCGCTATAGACAAGGGATTTCAAATCGATTCCATATTTCTGGATTTACAGAAGGCTTTTGACACTGTACCACATGAGTGACTTGTAGTGAAATTGCATGCTTATGGAATATTGTCTCAGTTATGTGATTGGATTTGTGACTTCCTGTCAGAGAGGTCACAGTTCATAGCAATTGATGGAAAGTCATCATGTAAAACAGAAGTGATTTCTGGCGTTCCCCAAGGTCGTGTTATAGGCCCTTTGCTGTTCCTTATCTGTATAAACAATTTGGGAGACAACCTGAGCAGCTGTCTTTGGTTGTTTGCAGGCATCGCTGTTGTTTATTGACTAATAAAGTCACCAGAAGATAAAAAAACAAATTGCAAAATTATTTAGCAAAGATATTTAAATGGTGCAACAATTGGCAGTTGACCTTAAAGAATGAAAAAGTGTGAGGTCATCCACATGAATGGTAGAAGGAATTCATTAAAATTTGGTTACACAATAAACCAGTCAAATCTAAAGGCCATAAATTCAACTAAATGCCTAGGAATTACAATTATGAACAACTTAAATTGGAAGGAACACACAGAAAATGTTGTGGGGAAGGCTAACCAAAGACTGCAGTTTATTGTCAGGACACTTTGAAAATGTAACAGATCTACTAAGGAGACTGTCAACACTACGCTTGCCTGTCCTCTTGTAGAATACTGCTGCACGGTGTGGGATCTTTACCAGATAGGATGGAGTACATCGAAAAAGTTCAAAGAAGGGCAGCACATTTTGTATTATCGTGAAATATGGGAGAGAGTATCACTGAAATGATACAGGATTTGAGCTCAACATCATTAAAAGGAAGGCATTTTTCATTGAGACAGAATCATCTCACAAAATTCCAATCACCAACTTTCTCCTCCCAATGCGAAAATATTTTGTTGACACTGACCTACATAGGGATAAATGATCACCAAGATAAAATAAGGAAAATCAGAGCTCCTACAGAAAGATATAGGTGTTCGTTCTTTCGGCACATTATACAAGATTGGAATAATAGAGAATTGTGAAGGTCTTTAGATGAACCTTCTACCAGGCACTTAAATGTGATGTTCAGAGTATCCATGTAGATGTAGATGTAGATAAATAAATATTATATAAATAAAAATTCGGCAATTTTGAGTGCACACTACATATGTGTTATGTGTACAAATACAGTCAGATGAAAGAGGAAAGAAAAGTTCTTTGAAAGGAGTAGAATGATAGCATGTGGTGTGAAAACCTTACTGTGTTTCACACAAAGCCAGGAGTGACACCACAGTGCCTTTCCAAAATACTAGAAGAATGGGACCTCTGACAAAATTTCTGATGATGGTCATCCAGGGCAGTGGAGAATTACTAAATACAATGTGACACAAGTCATCAACAGTCCAAGCTAATTGGTCACAGTGCCATTTCAAACGCAGTCATGTGTTTCAGTGTTAATGGCAGCCTACAAATGGGATGCTAATTCTCTAGACCATCTGCTGCTAGTCTCCGACCAGTGTTGTGAGATGACACAGAATGTTGCAGGGAGTCTGTTACTTGTTCTCTGATGCACGTGCAAATCTGAAGATTTTATGGTGTGCTTTGAGTACAATATGGTGATCATTCCATGCTGCGATCAGACATGGTCGATCAAAACCTTGACGATGAATATGCCTGCCCTCACATTCCCACACAATCCAGCATCAGGATAGGGTCACATCCAAATGCTCCACAGATCTGAATATTGCACAGTTTGACCACACTGTCAAATAGAAACCCACATGTCATGTGCTGATAACACTGTCTCACACAAGCAAGCAGCATCTCCATGCCCTTCACAGTTATTACTCAACATCTGACATAGTTCACGCCCCTTATATAGCCTACAAGGCCTGGTAACAACACTAAGCACCAACAACACTAATGCACTCTGGTGGTCATTCTACCTGTTGGAGAGTATTGTAACTCCAATCATTTACATAACTGACAATGGTGTGTATGTGTACTATTTACATTGACAGCCTACCATGTTTATTGGGAGTTTCACTTTTTTGTCAGGTAGCGTATGTTTTAGGACATTAGTTCCTTTCTTAACACATTTAAATGGAGTCCATGAGCAGTATGGTATGTTCAGTGTAAGCTGCTTATGTCAGTAAGTTCAACATTCTCAAAATATTCTATAATATATTTATTCACAATACTGATTTCATAGTTTGCAAGTAATGCAGAAGTTAAATGATGAGTAACAGCCAGATTCCATATTCCTAGATTTCTGAAAAGTGTTTAATACAGTTCCACACTGCAAACCGTTAATGAAGGTAGGATCCCAGATATGCGAGTGGCTAGAAGACTTCTTAAGTAACAGAACCCAGTTCATTGTCCTCAACAGCAAATGTTCATCAGAGACAAGGGTATCATCAGGAGTCCCTGCAGAAGTGTGATAGGATTGTTATTATTCTCTATACACATAAATGATGTAGCAGACAGGGTGAGCAGCAGTCTGTGGCTGTTTGCTGATGATGCTGTGGTGTATGGGATGGTGTCATCTTTGAGTGACTGTAGGAGGATACAAGATGCCTTAGATAAAATTTCTAGTTGGTGTGATAAATGGCAGCTAGTTCTAAATGTAGAAAAATGTAAGTTAAACAGATGGGTAGGAAAAACAAACCTGTAATGATTGAATACAGCATTATTTGTGTGCTAGTTGACACAGTCACATTGATTAAATATCTAAGCATAATGTTTCAAAGCAATATGAAATGGAATGATTGTGTAAGGATTGTAGTAGGGAAGATAAAAGGCTGACTTTGGTTTATCAGGAAAATTTCAGGAAAGTGTGGTTCATCTGTAAATAAGGCCCCTTACAGAACACTAGTGCGACCTGGTCTTGAATACTGCTCTACTGTTTGGTATTCCCACCAGGCAGAATTAGGAGTGGACACTGAAGCAGTTCAGAGGTGGGCTGCTAGATTTGTTACTGGTAGGTTTGATCAAGGTGCAAATATTATGGAGATGCTGCAGGAACTCAAGTGGGAATCCTTGGAGGGAAGGCAGCATTCTTTTTGAGAAACATGATTGAGAAACTTTGGAGAACTGGCATTTGAAGATGACTGCAGAACAATTTTACTGCCATCAATGTACATTTTTCATAAGGACCACACAGTTAAGATTACAGAAATTAGGGCTACTACATAGGAATATAGATAGTCATTTTTTCCTCAGTCTGTTTGCAAGTAGAACAGCAAAGGAAAGACTAGTAGTACCCTTTGCTCATAAATGTCTCGGGGTAGAGCCATACACCATCTGCTTTATCCCCTGATGTAGTGACCAGTCAATCCACTACACTGGTGGGCCTGTGGTGAAATGGTTGAGGGCAGATACATAATTTGAGTGAAATACTATTTAACATAAAAGATCAGAGAAGCCACAGTAATAATGTACACTACATTCCAGATTAGCATATTGTGTGACTGGTGTTTTCAGCAAGATAGGGTGAGTTCATCTGGGAAAGATTTCCCAATCGCAATTTGACTAGCAGCATATGAGTGATAGTAATCTCCACTTAATATGCTCAAATTACAAAGTGCACTTACACACCAGGTCTTTTAACCCCCTACTCAGATACACCAAGTCTCTGTTTATAATCTACCACTTGCTTGCACTCTCAACTGTGAGAAACACAAGTCTCTGATGGTCACAACCAAATAGCCACTCTCACATCATAAAACCAGCCCAGACCTCTCTGTCCAAAGGCCATAACATAAATTCCCTCTTGCATTTTCCATCAGCTCCCAAGAGCACATCTCCCACCAGCATGCCCACCAACATTACCAAACTTTAGCCAATGGGATCTCAAGTAGCTCTGCACCACATAACACAGTTCTTAAAAAATTTTTACACATCATGTACAATTCAAATTGAATGAAAATGAAATGGAAGTGTAAATTAAATAGAGTTGGTAAACCATTCCTACACTACAATTAATTTACATATGTTGTATGAAACAATATTTAATTCTTTGTCTTCTGACACTAATTGCTATTCCTTTAAACGTGCATGTATGATTTATCTAGACAAAGATGCACATTTATTTCACTTTCAATCAAATACCATCAATAAGACCAATATGTTAAATTAACCTGTTACACTATTCATAATGTGCTGCTTTATTTATGAGTGTATGAATGGAGTACTTTCTGGTACAACACACTTAATGAAGACATTTATCGTCATAGCATATTTAATAATAATGTAATTTGTGTTGCTACTTGTGATAATGGCCACAGTGCTATACCATTATCGATATTATATTTATCTTGTAAGACAGCCTTGTTTGTTATTTATAGTGTGCAAATATTTACAGTGTACAGTCTAGTTAAGCTTGTAATTATAGCTGGTGTTTGTGTACATAGGACTGCATTTCTTGGACTCACATACAACCCTTAAGTTTACTACATCATTATTCCTTGCCTCATTCTAAGTTATCAGATAGTTCATTCTATTCACAGCCTTGGTATTTCCATACAACACAGCTCTGGACATCTTCAGTTGTTAGCAACCCTCTTGGTATTAACCTTTTGGTGCTCACCAGTTAAGGCCACATGCTAACTCCTCCTAATCCTTCCTTTATCTGTAGGCCCTCATCGTGCCAACTTCAGCAAAACCTACTATCTTTTGGCCAGCCTACATTCATATGCACCGCACAATGAATAGTTTACTGTAGTAATTCCATGCTGGATGCATTTCCTGAAAGGGAACTATCCCTGGCATTCTTCAGCAGCCTAAATTAATGGTTATGCTCACTCACCACTCTTGTCTTTCCACAATATTTGTTATGGGTTGTCTGTTATTGTTTATACTTATCTGCTTTACCTTAGCAGTGGAACCTTTCCTCATTTATTTATTTATTTATTTATTTACTTACTTATTTATTTATTATTTAACAAATAACTCTTAATGGCAACCTGAGGCTTCCACTCCAGTCTTGTCACGTTACACCTTCCACCACACACCATATGATGGTGTGCAGAGTATGTATGTAGATGTAGATTTAGATGTATAAGTACCCAGGATTCATAAATATATTCTCCTGTGGCTGCTGTGGCAGCACATATGGCCCAACAAGATGATAATCAATACCCCACATCACATACAGACACCATGTTTTCATTGGTGTGCTCAGACACACATACTGAGTGGGTTTACGTTTAACCACATTTGTGTTTCCTGAGAATTCATTACAGTTTCCTTCATGACATGCATTTCATTGGTGGAAATGAGGGTTCTTCAAAATAGTTACTCTAGCCTTTAATGTCTTATAATGAAGTTGTAAAACTCCATTGTTCATTGGCAGTGTCTCAGCTGCAACACCTGCATCTGCTGCACATCAAGGTTCCTGTTCTCTGCTCACACAATGAAATTTTGTGAGATACCTAAATAAATGCTGATATACCTTATTTTTATTCTTGGCTTCTTGACAACATTTTGAAACAAATTCTAGTCATGATCTGCATTGTTTAGGGATGGTCATCCCATGCCACAAACGCACTGTACTCCCCAGGGATATCAGTTGTATAAAATACTTTTGCTGATAGGAGGTATCTGTAAGAAAATTTTTCTAGATATATTTGTTTAGTTCTTCTGCTCTTCCACAAGAAAGCCAATAGCTGAGATGCATACAGGTATACATCACAGATGTGAAAGTTGTTATGGAGGTATTCCTCCACGATATTTATTAATAACTGCTGGGGTGACACAAGTCATTTAGAGTGAACAGTGAAACACTGATCAAAATAGTGAGTGTATGTAGCATTCTTCTCGAAGCCATACGTTTTCCATTTACTGTTCAAACTTCAAAACTTCATCCCATGAGCTGACACATGAAGATCAGAACTTGAGGCATTATTTATGCATCAACAGCCATTCATCATATCTAAATCACAAAGTTATTCAAGGTCACATTAAATGATTAACATGTTTTCTTTCTTTTGTTATCTGTATGTGCATAAAAAATTATAGTCATCATTTATGACTTGTACTGTATATTTACATGTGTATGAAAACTATTGCACTGTAAATGAAAATTAGTTTAAATTTTTTAGCCCTTTCCATATTTTAGTACTTTTCCATGAAGGATGTGTAAAATGGACCTTAAATTTAAGCATATTCACTCTTGTGTAAAATCTGTATTTTAAACCGGGTCCCTATGACATGTTCCACATCCCTGAGGATCTATTAATCATGGGCCTGTGAAGTGAACTATATATGTAACCTTAATTTTGATCTTTACAGTAAGAGAAAGTGTGTTTTTCATTAATTTTCTGTTTGCAACTAAATCACTACATAACTTGTTGTTACCTTATCATGATTACTTGATTATAATTTGAAAAGAATTATTCAAATATAAATAAACACTAAATCTGATCTCAGTTAGGCAGAAGTCAAAGTTAACATGTGGTATATTGTCATCATGATTGCAAAGCTGTGTTTTCATCTCTTGTTTGTTGATCATCCAGAGATAAATATACGCTTGATTTATGTATGCAGATAACTCTATAGAGTTTGTTTACCATTAATAGGGATGCTAATTATTTATGGAGAAGGTGCAATATTAGATTGGCGCCTCTGTGCCTGGCTCAATTTAATCTACGCATTTGCGCCAATAATAGTGATGACTATCTGGATACCTGAGAGCCCAGTGTGGCTTGTTACAAAAGGAAGAATTGATGAGGCAGAAAAAGCACTGAAATGGTTAGGAGGAAACAATGTAAGTATTCTAAGAGTTGCTGTGCTTAAGAGTGCCATTACTCTATCCGTTCACATTATTTATTTATTTGCTGTCCTTATATTCATCCTCACTGAATGATGTTTTGTTTCTCGGAATAAAACGTTCCAGTTGTCAGTGAAGTAGGAATCTTGTTCGTACAGCCAGTTTCGGTTCAATAACGACCCATTCTCGAGTGAGTGGAGTGTGACTCCAGCTGACAGCAGTGTGAGTTGTCCAATTTTGTGCAGTTTTTTATGTGACTGCGCTATCCTAAGCATAGCTACCAGCACACTTGAGAATGATATGTTACTTAATCAAAACCCATTGTGTGAATAAAATCACAACTTATTTAGCAACAATCCAAAAAACATGCAGATGACAGCTGAGAAAGGCCTCCATAACTTCAAGGAGTGGTAACTCACCCACACTTTCTGTAAGCAAAGCAATATGAATGACAGTTTTCAATTAAAAACTGTGGACAATATGAGACACACATATTCATAGTGCACTAAATTTGTAAGGCTTACAGAATAATAGTGCACACAAAAATAAATCAGTTAATGAATAATGGTTATTAAAAAACAATAATTTGCCTTGTATACAAAAAAGAGTGAATCTTATAAAACATGTGTGACACATTGAGTGCATTAGATACAGATTCCTAATAAAAGATGTTTTATGTAAACCTTTATAAATTGTATGAGTGAAATCAATTATTTAAAACTTGTGGCATTTATTTGAAATGTCTAGAATGTACAATATTTTAGACACAAACACACACACACACACACTCTTTTCTAACATTTGCTTCCTGTATATTTAATCATATGCAGAAATAATGTATAACTTTGTTAATTATGCAAAAAAATACTTTTTTAAAAATGCAAAAACATAATTTATTCCAATCTTGAGATTTTTCTTTGATATACAAAATGGCTGATAACCAATAGATAGAAGGAAGCTAAACAGTGTTAAGCTCTGTTTTTCAGAGTTTTCTGTTGCTTGGACAATTCATAATTCTTATACTGGTGTTGATTCTTGTTGCTTATAGGTTGTGATAATCAGGAGAATTTCCACAGGATATGCTACTTCACCTCTGCAGTGATTGTATGTGTGCAAAATAGACATGTCTGACTTTTTATCTTCATTATATGCATGACATCAGACAATTTCACTTTAGAGAGTAGTCTGAGAGATCCATTTAAGACTGTCTATATTAATCTGCAGATACTGTGTTCTCAATATCACTGTTTATTATATGAAACAGAGTATGGGGAAGTAAAGGAAAAGAATGGGTGGGAAACTTGTGACTTCCAGCTGCACAAGTCACTGTGGTAATGCAATGATAAAAATTGAAAATTTGTGCCAGATTAGGACTCAAACCCAGATGTTCCACTTATCTAGAATGATTGCCTTAACTGCCTTGGTCATCCAGACATGCTTCCCAACCAACTCAAATTCCCCAGTGCTGCTCACAACTGATGTTTCATTCATTTTCTCTGTTGCTCACAGTCCATTGATCACAGTTTCCATCTGAAGCAAATTTTCAACTTATCACATGCTGCAGTGCAGTGTCTCTTGTCCATTAACCCACTATGTGCAAATTATTAAATCCCATAGGAGCTCAGACAATATTACTGTATCCACAATGAATCAAATGTCAAGGTGCCATTGTGCTCATACAAAAATGTGTATATTTGAGTAGTATCTGTTGTGTCAGACGTGCCCAACAGAACAGACACCACCTCCAAAAACAAAGATAGTGCATATATTGTATGAAATAGGGAATGGAGAAGTAAAAGTACAGGATGGTGGGAAACATGTGACTTCCAGCCACACAGAGCATTGTGGTAATTCAGTGTTGAAATTTGAAAATTTGTGGCAGACCAAGACTCAGCCTGGATTCTCCGCTTCTGTAGACTGGCTTTATTAACTGCCTCAGCCACCGAGACACGCTTTCCATCAGACCCAAATTCTCAACTTATCATATGCTGCAGTGCAGTGTACCCCATCCTTTAAACCCCTACTTACAAATTATTGATTCTGTTAGGAGTTTGACGATACTACTGCATCCACAATGAAACAAATGTCAACAAGCCAAGTAGAACTTCATTAATGTGACCCCTAGGGGACTAAGAGCATGGTCAGAATTCAAAAGACGTTCGATTATCAGAGGAACATTTTTATTGGCCCGTAACATCACAATACAGCACAGGAAAACTTTCATTTTCAACTGGAAATACTGTCTCAAATATAGTTTCACGTTAAAACAGTGACAAAATGGCAATAAACTGTCAACACACTAAAAAGTCTTATACAAAAGTTTAACATAAGTTAGTGTCCATATTCTAAAATAAATCTGTATGGCACAGTAAAATTTTGCTACTGTGAATGAATAAAAAAATGTGTAACAAACTTTTTCTTTAGCAATCAACAACCTTGATTTTGCCACTATGTTCCACCATTACTTGTCCACAAAATGTCTTCTGGGGTAGACATAGAGCTTTGTTTGTTGTATTGAAAGGCTATATAAAATGCAGTTTCACCATCTGTATGTGATATTTGAGCCATAGGTTCATTGCCTTCATCACCATCATCATCTTTCTCCTGCTCATTGCTTCTTTGACTCACAGCATCGATGATTTGATCATCAGTTAATTCTTTTTCCATAATGCTGTCAGTGCCAGTTGTACTGATCTACTCACTTATTTCACTGGGCTCAACATTCAATTGTAAAGTTTGAAAATCATGCAAAATCGTTAGTGCCCATGTCTTGAATTCATCACTTGTTGTATGGTCTGCTTCAGCTTTATTTTCTTCACTCATTTCTTTTGATGTTTCATCTTTAATTTCACTCATTTTTGGCCACAACACACCAAGATTTTTCATGCATTGATGCCAGCATTTGTTCCTAAACTTTGGCAACTGTATAGATCACATCTTTCATATTTATTGATTTCATCACTTGAAACAATGATGCTGCCTCCTTGTGTCCTCTCTAACACTGATAAAATTTGTTTTCGGTAATATCACCTCTTCAGCCATTCACTGACCCCCTGATCCATGAGTTGGATTAGACATATTACACTGACAGGAAGAAATAAAACTTTTATTTCACCTTTTGAAGTTCATCTTCAGATGGTTGAAATGTTGCATTGTTGAGTATCAGTATGGCATGTTTAGGGAGTTCTTTTCCATTTAGGTATTTTGCAACTGCTGTGACTAATTGGTCATAAAACCATTCCTTAAAGAGGCTGGATTCCATTCATGTTGACTTTTGGTTATGATAATATACAGGCAGTGATCTGATATAAACGTTTCCAGAATGAGATGAGGTAGAGCACTTGCCCACGAAAGGGAAAGGTCCCGAGTTCGAGTCTCAGTCCAGCACACGGTTTTAATCTGCTAGGAAGATTGATATAAATGTTGTTTTTTTCCCCTGTGTGATCACAAACAATGGCATCTTGTAATTGCCATTGGCAGTACTACAGAGAACAATAGTAATTCTATCTCTGGCAAGTTTTGTACCTGTTACAGACTGACTTTGTGTAGCAAGAATTCTTGTAGGGGGCATTTTGTAGTTCAAACCAGATTCATCAATGTTGTTTTACCTGGTCAGGGGTCACATTAAGCTCTTTAACTAAGTTTTAAAATTTCAGAATAAATTTATTGGCAGCTGTTTCACCAGCAGACTACTTCTCACCTAAAGTAATTATATTTTGAATGCCACATCATTTTTTCCACCAATGTAACCAGCCTTCACTCACTGTAAACTTTTCACTTTCATGTAAGTTTTCATACAAAATCCATGACTTATCTTTTATGGGTGGCCTGGCCAATGAAGTTCCTTTTCTCCTTTCCTGCTCAAACCACACCCACAAAGCATTGTCCAGAATTTTACTTTTAGACTTCTTCAAAGTCTTACATATTCTGAGTTCTTTCACATCATCGATCATTATTGTATGACTATCTAGAGTTATTGTATTTTTTCTCAAGTCTTTAACAGTCTAACCCCTGCCTCACTTGCAATGTTTTGAAGAGACTCACCTTACCTAACATTTCAAACACTTTTAATTTCTCCACTAAATAATAATATGCTTAAGTTTAGATGATGCCATGATTTAGTTTTACACTATCTAATATACTCAGAAGAACATTGTCACTAATTTATAAACGAGCACAATAAACTCACTGACCAAGTTAGATACAAGTTATTTCATACTAAAACTCAGCTAACTCCCATGCCTATTGCTGTTAGACTGCCTTCTGATCAATATTGTGGGTGATGAGTTATTGACAAGTCCTAACAAACACCAGGAATGTAATGGTCAGACTAAGCAGGAGTCAGACCATGTGAGGCCAGATAAGTGAGGTTCTACCATATTTGAGCGATGTCTTTCCAAAAGAATGGTCACTCACTGCACATGTAATTGTATAGGTATATCTCTATGGGCATAGGACTAATATCAATGCGGATGCTTAGCATTGTTCATTCTGTTGTGTGAATACAGTGAGGTTGTGAGCAATGGGGAAAATGAATGGGGTCACATCAGTAGTGAGCAGCACTTGGGAATTGAGTCAGACAGGAAGCATGTCCGGATGGCTGAGGCAGTTAAGACAAACATTCTAGAGCAGTGGAGCATCTGGATTCAAGTATAAGAAGGGGAAGAAAATCAGGTGTGTCTTTTAAAAGGAACCACCCAAGTATTCACCTAAATAATGTTAGGGAAACCATGGAGAAGCTAAATCTGGCTTACCCATTACACATGTGAGCTCAGTGTACTAATTTAAGTATCAGATGTGATACCAAGTCACAAGTCTTGTGTTTTATTGACACAAACACTGAATTTGTGATAAATATATCAGTTTGGCACAGCTATGAAACATTCAACACCAAATACCATTTACCAAGAGTTGTGAGCGAACCAAGTCAATGATCAGTTTGCTAGCCAAATGAGTGGCTCCGCTCATCTCTCCAACAGAAAGTAACTGGTTGTACTCTCCAAGACAACAAGGAAGTAAAGTTCATTCAGAGGAACCATTAGTAACTTTGCTATCCCACAGGGCTCCACCCTTTGGTCTCTCTTCTTCCTGATGTACATCAATGACCTACACAAAAAGTTATCATCCACAATTCCTGTCTAATTTGCTTATGATGCAAACCTGCTTTCCAGAATGCCTCAATTGAGAGAACTGACATAACTGAGAGCAGTGAAAGACTCGTGTACTGCCTGTATAACAATAAATTACTGATAAACAAGAGCAAAACAGTGCTCATTATCCTTAGCCCCTCATGAAACAATGGAATTCATACAAAGCCCATATCTTATCATAATGAAGTAATTGAGTACATAAATAAAATAAAGTTTCTTGAACTATGGATAGACACCTCTGTATAGTAGAATATGCACAGAGATAAGCTACTTAAAAGAATGTGCAGCTTTAGGTATGCACTAAGAGTAATACATCAAAGTTGTGACCTAGTTACCTGTGGATCAGTTTATTTTGCTCTAGTACATTCACTGAGTGGTGTAGCGCAGTGATTAGCATGCTGGGCTTGCAATGGAGAGGATGACAGTTCAAACCCACATCCAGCCACCCTGTTTTAGGTTTTCTGTTATTTCGCTAAATCACTTAAGGCGAATGGTGGGACAGTTCCTTTGAATGGGCACGGCCACTTTCCTTCTCTGTCCTTACCTAATTTGACTTTGTTCTCTGTCTCTAATGGCCGTGATGTTGAGGGGATGTTAAATACTAATCTCCTCCTCCTCCTCCTCCTCCTCCTCCTCCTCCTCTTCTATTGCATTCAATTATATCATATGGTACTGCTTTCTGGGGCTCAAACAATGCTAGACCCATAACTTGAAAATGAATTTGTGGCTGAAACAGAAAGTGGTTACCAAAAATAACAAGGCTACTGGTGCTGTTATTTGGTTCCAAGTAAAGTAACTGCCATCACCAGATGACCAATACGCACAACACTGATTGCTGTATACTGGGACACAGCTATATTGTTAATGAATGCTCTTTGCACCACTGATGTCAGGTCAAAAGATTGAGTAATTTTGACAGCGTCACCAAGACAATGTTCCAAACCAAATGGTAAGCTACTTGGTTCTGAGAGTGGTTTCCAGTTCTGAATTGCTTTGTGCAAGTAGCTTCCTGAAGAAAGCAACAATGTACTTTCACAAATACACTGGCTGGAAATAAAAGTGAAGTATCTAGAAGACATGGTCAGATGTCAGTGTAACTTGCCTGTATCTTCGTGTGTTACCTCTCATGCAACAGTATCGTGGTGTCATTCTTCAACCAGAGTGGTGGAATGGCATGTGTCAGCATGATGTTGATATACTCGAACACCCACCAAGACCGCAGATCCATTCGTGATAGAACATGTGTGGGACAAGCTTTGACATAACCCCATCCCAGTGACAGTATACAGGATATCAAAGACCAGTAACAACAATTGTGAGCCATATTGCCTCAGGAAAGGATACACTAGCTTTAAGGTGCCCTTCCCAACAGAATCAATGCATGCTTCCAGTCCAGACAGGGTGCAATATCATACTGATAAGTGGGGCTCAAATTAATAAGTTCTTTTTTAATTTGACTTGATTGTGTAATCATTGAAATAACATCTCATGCCCTCTGAGCCTGAGAAGTTTCATTTCATTTCTTCCTCTGCTTCTGAATGCCTCACTTTTTTGCCAGGCAGTGTAAAATTATGATCTTACTTGCCTGACAGTACAGCAGAGAGCAACTGAGGTAAATCTCATTAGTCTCATTATAAGGTGCAAGAGGAGCAGAAGGAGTTGTTTTTTATATATTCTGCTGCCTCGAGTATTGCAGCAGGTATATTTGCAGTGTAGTTGATGTTTCAGCTGCTATGGTGGCATCTCTGACTGCCACTCTATCTGCTGATCACTGGGCTGCTGCTGGTGACTTTGTTGCTGCTGCTGATGCATTAACTTTTGTTTTTGCCATAACTTCCTGAACTCTCTACCCATTTTGCTTTCATAATTCCACTGAATTTTACCATTCTGAAACTAATTGCATGAAACTTCAGGAGGGTAGCCTTACTACCACATTAGTATTGCTTACAATACCCATGTATTAAAGTCATAATCACGTGTTCTGCAGGTAGAACACCAAGTTCGTGACAAATATATCTGTTTAAAGTAGTCATGAGCCAGTCAAAATCAAGTACCATTTGCCCACTTAAGCCAATTCTATGAGCAGTTTGTGAGCCAAATCACAATATATAACAGAAACCAAAATCACTGAATGCCAGAGGATAGCCATCCAAATAGGAACTACAGGAATATGAAAAACATACATGTGGTCATTACAATTAGACTGTTAATAGTGTGGGATTGAAAATTTCATATTAACAGGAAACTGCCTACTGATCACAGTGTCAATAACTTTATTGGGCTGGGTAGATCAGAAATTTAGCTCAATGTATTTCTGGAAGCCTCTCTGAGTGTGTTGGAGCAATGTTTTGAGCACCAGCATGCTAACACCATCAATGGCATCCACTATAAGGTAGTTATTTGGCAAACATACAATACTAACCACTGCACCACCTCACTCAGCTTTTTCCCAGGGTAGAGGAAAGTGTTGAATACTGTTGAGTATTTAGGAGAGAGGCACAAGCTTGACTTCAGTTCTGGGGTATGGGAATCAGATGTGTGGTAAGATAATTGAACATCAGTTTAGAGACAGAGCAGTCATCTACTACTGTCGCTAGAAGATTGGATTACTGTTAGCATGAAATTCTAGGTCAGAAAAAATTAGTCTGTTAATATTACTGAGGGTTAGGATATTTTAACTGAGGACATATGGTCTTGTACATTGCTAAAGAAACACCTGGGTTCAACCAAGTCATATATTTTGGAACAGGGACCAATCTTTCAACAAGTTCCAGCAAAACAAACAGAATTACAACAAGCCCTAGATACAGAGAACGAGCAGTCATGCCAGGAAAGAGATCTAGCATTCCATCAGTATGTCTCACTGAAATATCATGTAAGACCTGTCAGTAGATCTAACAAGCATACATGTGTAGCACTCCACAGAGAAATAAGTAAATCGTATATACTAGTTACATAGAAGAATGTTTGTGTGCATGTGTCACAGAGAATTAACATGATTGCTTTTACTGTGAGAATTTCTGCTACTGAAGACTTCATTGCACACAACTGTTTATCTATAAATTAGATTACTACCTACATGTCTTGTTCAGAAGCTACTCTCTTCCTAGTTTGTATGCTTTCTCTGTCTAGTGGTGGTTATTATCCTATTAAAAACCGCACTCCCCACTCCCTGCCCTTCTGTTTGTGTTGTGCTTCCACATCTCTTCAAGTTCAGTTTCATGAGACCACTTCCTTCATTTTTCCCATCTTTCCAGATTGTTGTCACACTCCCTGTCCAGAAGATGAAAACTCTAGCTCTTAAACTCAAATTTAGTGGCTGTTTGTTAATTTATTTTGATATTACTTTTTCTCTAACATGAGAAGTGCTGTTTGAAACATAGTTATTTGTTGTTGCAATTACAGTGTAATGTTAAAAGTAGTTACTGCAGACACTGAACTCAAATTACATCAGCAAAATACCATTTATGTTGCAGAAAACAAGCCACAAGAAACAACTAGCAGCTATGGTCAGATCACAGGATATGAGAGCACTAACAGCTCCAAATTTCTTTCAGGGATTGAAAGTATTTCTGAAACCCACAGCATATAAGCCAATAGCAATTATGTCAGTGCTTTTCATCTTTCAGCAGTTTTCTGGAATTTACATGACTTTATTTTATGCAATAAATTTTTTTGAGGTAAGGCATTTTACATTTTTGTGGACAATACACAACATTTATATGATAGCCTTAAGTCTAAAAATATTGTAGTATTATCAAAAAGATATTAATTACTCAATTACCTTTAAAGTGCAGCAGAGATAGATTTTGACATAAGAGGTAATGCCAAATGGGCAAAAGAAGGAATACTAAATGAACATATGATAGTGAAGTTCAATTTTTTCACATATTCGTTTTTTATTTTGCTTTGTGAACTACAGATCCTTTTGCCTGTCTAGTGGTGGCTGACTTCACTTCTCTGTATTTACTGTTTTGATAAACTAAGGGTCTTCAACTTTATCATTTACTGCATGTTATGTATCCAATACCGAATTATTTCCTTCTTTGTTGCTTTCTTTTTAAAAAAAGTGGAGTGCCTTGTACAAGTCACATGACCTGCCATTGTAGCTAAAGTCTCTAAGGTATAGTAACCATAATGTTTACTGCAACATTCACATACAAATCACAGAGTGTCGAGTTCATATGCCAGTGGTGAAGGAAATTCAATATCCAAAATGGGCTAGCAATGAAGGCTAAGAGCACCATTGTCACAGTTTCAATCATAACTGTGATACAGTCATCTTTCTAGGGTTAGAATCTCTTACTGATTCTTTTTCCCCATCTTCACAAATGACATTTAGGTTCTGAAAAACTCCATTTCCACAAGACATAATGTATTCCTTTTTTCTATTCTTTACCCCTACATCTTTTGACATTTATGTGTTATCCTCAGTGTCTCTCATTTTAGTAAACATTTATTCATTATTATTAATAATTATTAATGTGTTCATATGAAACATGGTTGCATAATAGTTCGAAAATAAGGAACTTCGACAACATGGTATATGTACAAAATCTGAAATACCTATATGCTCATGATTAACAAGGATAAGTATGTTGTATCAGCAAATGTATGAAGTCCAGGATTCTGTGATCACAGGTTCCATTGGTGTCAGAATGGATATTAAAGAAGCAATCCCCAAAATATTATACTAAAAGTGAAATGAAGATTCCTCAACAAGGATGACATTAATCAATGTAATGAATAATGAAGTCATTGTTAGACATCTATCAGACTATGAATGTAGATAATACATTCATCTTATTTTTAAATTCTCTAGTACTGCATTTTGAAACATTTACACCTTTACCCAAAGTAAATGGTAGTAAGAGGACTGCAAGCAACTGGATCCCTAAGGAAATTAGAGCTCCATACCAGAAAAAAAGAATATTGAATGCACATTAAAGCAAGTTATATTGAGAAACAATATCTGAAGAGATAAAAGAGTGTATAATTATAACAATATCTATACTGCAACAAAGAAAGTAAGAACTATGGGGACCTCATTGGAAAGGAAATAGATGAGTACATCGTCCTGACACATAACAATAAGAAAATTGTTAGCCAAACAGGAAAACCTTCAATCATTCCTTTACTAGAATAGCTGGAGAAAAGGACAGTCCTACAAACACTACATGTTTATTACCAACATAAGAAATGGCAAAACGATATTTAAAAAAGTGAGAGGCAAGTAATGACATGTAAACCTCCATCAATTCAGTAAGTGAACATTTTGGTATTATCTAATAGTAATGTACATTTTAATTCACAAATCGTAATTTAATGTGGAAGTCATACATGTTATGTATCTACATTTACATATGTACTCCACAAACCATAGTAGAGTGCATGTCAGAGAGTATCCTGTACCCTGTATCACTACTAGTCTCAGTCCTGTTCCACTCACAGATAGAGTGAGGGAAAAATGACTATCTATGTGACTCCATATGAGCCCCAATTTGACATATATTATCTCTGTGATCCTTACAAAAAACGCAGAATACCATGTCACCAATTTTTTTAAACCTAGTGCTGGTCTGGAGCAGGTGACAGAGGATTTAGGATCACTTTGCAAAGATTTCACTAAGGAAGACACCATGGTTATAGTGGGTGGGGCAGGTAACAGTATTGACAGAGATCCTGGGTACAGTATAGAGTGTGACCTGGCAAACATTGCATCAGCATTGAAGCATACTAGTGTTGAGTTTGTATCTGTTCTTGGGCACCATGACCGACCTTATTTGAACTCTTCTGTCAAGAGAGTTAATTTGGAGCTGGAACGGCTGCTTATGTCAGGTGCAGGGTCACAAAGTGGTGTGGTTCCTGTTGATTCTCTCAATAGGTGGGATTATACTAGACATGGCCTTCACCTCAACAGGAAGGGGAAGGGTAAATTGGCTGGGAAAATAGCAGGAAAGTTAAAGGGGGGAGGCACTGTCATGAGTGGTAAAATACCAGTGGTTACAGGGTTCAGAAAAGACCCTTTTTCAGGGTAGGGAGGACAGAAAGAAACCAAATTTTAAGAGAGGTTAGAACTGAGACAAACCTTCAGTTTGAGGAAGAAACCAAAAAACATAATTCTAGCTTATTACATCAGCATAAGCAGCTATTGGTTAAGAATTTTCAACGGGCAGCAGATATTTTAACTCTACCCAATTTTAACTCAGTCAATGTGAAATGTCAGCTATCTTTATTGCATCAAAATATTCAAGGACTGAGAAATAAAATTAATGAATTAACTATCTGCATAGATGAATTAGAGCCTTCAAACCCATCATGTGTTGTCCACTGGTATAGAACTTGTAACTGTTACGGGGTTTATGTTAGCATCTCACTTTTGTAGATCAGAAATGGAGAAAGGAGGAGTTGCCACATTCATCAGGAACTGTCACAAATTTAAGAACATAGGCATTCACAAATTTTGCCTAGAACAGCATATGGAAGCATGTGCAACAGAAGTAGAATTTCACAAAAAATCCTTCATAATATTAAGTGTATATCGAGCACCTGCAAATAACTTTAATCTGTTCGTAAGCCACCTTGAAGCTGTACTGGTCCATTTAACAACCAAAAACAAAGAAATAGTGGTTGCTGGTGACTTCAATGTAGATTTCCTTAAAGACTCTCCCAATAAGAACTTATCTGAGTTAGTAACACTATCATTCAACTTAATTCCCACTGTAAAGTTCCCCACTAGGGTAGCCAATTGCTCACAAACAGCCATTGGTAATATCTTTAAAGAAAAGTCCAATGAACAAAATTATATTACAAAACCAATAGTCAATGGCCTCTCAGACCATGACGTGCAGTTCCTTCTGTTAAATGTTAATACTGAACAGGATATAAAATCTGTTAAACCTGAGCTCAACAAGATAATCAATAAACCAAAAATTGATTATTTTAGGACACTCCTCAGAGACATTCACTGGACTGATGTTTACACTGCTCATGGCATGAATGAAAAATATAACACTTTTGCTAATAAAGTGCTTACCTTATTTGAACACTGTTTTCTCTCAATTCTTACCAAGGTTAGAGCAAAGTCTACAAAGAAGCCATGGATTACTCAAGGAATAGGGGTATCTTGTAAAACAAAAAGAAAACTGTATATGTCAATCCAAAACAGTTCCAATGCTGATGCTATAGCACATTACAAGAAATACTGCAAAATATTAAAGACTGTATTACGGACATCAAAGCAAAAATATTACAAGGAAAAGATAGTCATATCAGATAACAAAATAAAGACAATATGGGATACAGTGAAGGAGGAGACCAGTAGAACCAGACATGAAGAGGAACAAATGGCATTAAGAGTAAATGATACATTGGTGACAGATGTGTATAGTGTTGCAGAACTTTTTAACAAACATTTTATAACTGTTACTGAAAAGATGGGATTGTCAGGTTCGGTAGATGCTGCTATGGAATACCTCAGACCAGACATTTCAAGTAACTTCCATAATATGAATTTGACCCTCACTACCCCAGCAGAAATAATGTCCATCATAAAATCTTTAAAATCAAAAACATCTAGTGGGTATGATGAAATATCAACAAAGTTAATTAAAGAAAGTGATTCTGAGCTAAGTAACATGTCAAGCTATCTGTGTAACCAGTTGTTTATCAGTGGAATATTTCATGAATGGTTGAAATATGCTGAAGTTAAGCCACTGTTTCTACATCTACATCTACATTTATACTCCGCAAGCCACCCAACGGTGTGTGGTGGAGGGCACTTCATGTGCCACTGTCATTACCTCCCATTCCTGTTCCAGTCGCGTATGGTTCACGGGAAGAACGACTGCCGGAAAGCCTCCGTGCACGCTCGAATCTCTCTGATTTTACATTCATGATCTCCCTGGGAGGTATAAGTAGGGGGAAGCAATATATTTGATACCTCATCCAGAAATGCACCCTCTCGAAACCTGGACAGCAAGCTACACCGTGATGCAGAGTGCCTTTCTTGCAGAGTCTGCCACTTGAGTTTGCTAAACATCTCCATAACGCTATCATGCTTACCAAATAACCCCGAGACGAAACGCACTGCTCTTCTTTGTATCTTCTCTATCTCCTCTGACAACCTGACCTGGTACGGATCCCACACTGATGAGCAATACTCAAGTATAGGTCAAACAAGTGTTTTGTAAGCCACCTCCTTTGTTGGTGGACTACATTTTCTAAGGACTCTCCCAATGAATCTCAATCTGGTACCCGCCTTACCAACAATTAATTTTATAAGATCATTTCACTTCAAATCATTCTGTACGCATACTCCCAGATATTTTACAGAAGTAACTGCTACCAGTGTTTGTTCCGCTATCATGTAATCATACAATAGGGGATCCTTCTTTCTATGTATTCGCAATACATTACATTTGTCTATGTTAAGGGTCAGTTGCCACTCCCTGCACCAAGTGCCTATCCGCTGCAGATCTTCCTGCATTTCGCTGCAATTTTCTAATGCTGCAACTTCTCTGTATACTACAGCATCATCCGCAAAAAGCCGCATGGAACTTCCGACACTATCTACTTGGTCATTTATATATATTGTGAAAAGCAATGGTCCCATAACACTCCCCTGTGGCACACCAGAGGTTACCTTAACGTCTGTAGACGTCTCTCCATTGAGAACAACATGCTGTGTTCTGTTTGCTAAAAACTCTTCAACCCAGCCACACAGCTGGACTGATATTCTGTAGGCTCTTACTTTGTTTATCAGGCGACAGTGCGAAACTGTATCGAACGCCTTCCGGAAGTCAAGGAAAATAGCATCTACCTGGGAGCCTGTATCTAATATTTTCTGGGTGTCATGAACAAATAAAGCAAGTTGGGTCTCACACGATCGCTGTTTCCGGAATCTATGTTGATTCCTACAGAGTAGATTCTGGGTTTCCAGAAACAACATGATACGCGAGCAAAAAACATGTTCTAAAATTCTACAACAGATCGACATCAGAGATATAGGTCTATAGTTTTGCGCTTCTGCTCGACGACCCTTCTTGAAAATTCGGACTACCTGTGCTCTTTTCCAATCATTTGGAACCTTCCGTTCCTCTAGAGACTTGCAGTACATGGCTGTTAGAAGGGGGGCAAGCTCTTTCGCGTACTCTGTGTAGAATTGAATGGGTATCCCGTCAGGTCCAGTGGACTTTCCTCTGTTGAGTAATTCCAGTTGCTTTTCTATTCCTTGGACACCTATTTCGATGTCAGCCATTTTTTCGTTTGTGCAAGGATTTAGAGAAGGAACTGCAGTGCGGTCTTCCTCTGTGAAACAGCTTTGGAAAAAGGTGTTTAGTATTTCAGCTTTACGCGTGTCATCCTCTGTTTCAATGCCATCATCATCCCGGAGTGTCTGGATATGCTGTTTCGAGCCACTTACTGATTTAACGTAAGACCAGAACTTCCTAGGATTTTCTGTCAAGTCGGAACATAGAATTTTACTTTTGAATTCACTGAATGCTTCACGTATAGCCTTCCTTACGCTAACTTTGACAACGTTTAGCTTCTGTTTGTCTGAGAGGTTTTGGCTGCGTTTAAACTTGCAGTGAAGCTCTCTTTGCTTTCGCAGTAGTTTCCTTACTTTGTTGTTGAACCACAATGGGTTTTTCCCATCCCTCACAGTTTTACTCGGCACGTATCTGTCTAAAACGCATTTTACGATTGCCTTGAACTTTTTCCATAAACACTCAACATTGTCAGTGTCGGAACAGAAATTTTCGGTTTGATCTGTTAGGTAGTCTGAAATCTGCCTTCTATTACTCTTGCTAAACAGATAAACCTTCCTCCCTTTTTTTATATTCCTATTTACTTCCATATTCAGGATGCTGCAACGGCCTTATGATCAATGATTCCCTGTTCTGCGCTTACAAAGTCAAAAAGTTCGGGACTGTTTGTTATCAGTAGGTCCAAGATGTTATCTCCACGAGTCAGTTCTCTGTTTAATTGCTCGAGGTAATTTTCGGATAATGCACTCAGTATAATGTCACTCGATGCTTTGTCCCTACCACCCATCCTAAACATCTGAGTGTCCCAGTCTATATCTGGTAAATTGAAATCTCCACCTAAGACTATAACATGCTGAGAAAATTTATGTGAAATGTATTCCAGATTATCTCTTAGTTGTTCTGCCACTAATGTTGCTGAGTCGGGGGGTCAGTAAAAGGAGCCAATTATTAACCTAGATTGGTTGTTGAGTGTAACCTCCACCCATAATAATTCACAGGAACTATCCACTTCTATTTCACTACAGGATAAACTACTACTAACAGCGGCAAACACGCCACCACCGGTTGCATGCAATCTATCCTTTCTAAACACCATCTGTGCCTCTGTAAAAATTTCAGCAGAGTTTATCTCTGGCTTAAGCCAGCTTTCCGTACCTATAACGATTTCAGCTTCGGTGCTTTCTATCAGCGCTTGAAGTTCCGATACTTTACCGATGCAGCTTCGACAGTTTACAATTACAATACCGATTGCTGCTTGGTCCCCGCATGTCCTGACTTTGCCCCGCACCCTTTGAAGCTGTTGCCCTTTCTGTACTTGCCCGAGGCCATCTAACCTAAAAAACCGCCCAGTCCACGCCACACAACCCCTGCTACCCGTGTAGCCACCTGCTGTGTGTAGTGGACTCCTGACCTATCCAGCGGAACCCGAAACCCCACCACCCTATGGCGCAAGTCGAGTAATCTGCAGCCCACACGGTCACAGAACCGTCTCAGCCTCTGATTCAGACCCTCCACTCGGCTCTGTACCAAAGGTCCGCAGTCAGTCCTGTCGACGATGCTGCAGATGGTGAGCTCTGCTATCATCCCGCTAGCAAGACTGGCAGTCTTCAGCAAATCAGATAGCCGCTGGAAACCAGAGAGGATTTCCTCCAATCCATAGTGACACTCATCATTGGTGCCGACATGAGCAACCACCTGCAGATGGGTGCACCCTGTACCCTTCATGGCATCCGGAAGGACCCTTTCCACATCAGGAATGACTCCCCCCCCGGTATGCACATGGAGTGCACATCGGTTTTCTTCCCCTCTCTTGCTGCCATATCCCTGAGGGGCCCCATTACGCGCCTGACGTTGGAGCTCCCAACTACCAGTAAGCCCACCCTCTGTGACCGCCCGGATCTTGCAGACTGGGGGGCAACCTCTGGAACAGGACAAGCAGCCACATCCGGCCGAAGATCAGTATCAGCCGGAGACAGAGCCTGAAACCGGTTCGTCAGACAAACTGGAGAGGCCTTCCGTTCAGCCCTCCGGAATGTCTTTTGCCCCCTGCCACACCTTGAGACGACCTCCCACTCTACCACGGGTGAGGGGTCAGCCTCAATGTGAGCAGTATCCCGGGCAGCCACAGCCGTAGTCCGATCGGGGGATGCGTGGGACGAGCTTGCCGTCCCCGACAAACCCCCATCCGGACCCCCACAGTGCAATGCGGGCTGAGTTGGCATCCCTTCGCTCCCAGGATCAGGCAGTGTTGGCTTCGGTCACGCAGCTTGAAGCTGTTGCCAATGGTCATCATTGCAACAGCTTCAAGCTGCGTGACCGAAGCCAACACTGCCTGAAGCTGGGAGCGAAGGGATGCCAACTCAGCCCGCATCCGAACACAGCAGTCACAGTCCCTATCCATGCTAAAAACTGTTGTGCGAAGAACATCTTAACTAATCTACAGAGCACAAACAATTTGACACAAAATTTAAATGGTTATTAAAATACAAGGTTGCCTAGTAAATGCAGTAATGCTGCTACTTCCGCACTGCTGACACACTGCTCGGCAGGAGAAGGAGACTACGCGATTTTACACTATTCAGGTACTAAAGCGCAATGCTAGAACTCTCAAATACTATAATACGCCCAAAATTTATGAATTAAACAATGCAAGTACCCAAAAACATGCAAAGAAATTAAGAATTAAACTACATAACAAATAAGTAAGCTAGGAGTATACGACTTGCTGCTGGCAGCTGCTTACCCAACGGCAGCAGGGAGATAAAGAAATAGCATCAAATTTCCGTCCAATTTCACTGTTGCCAGCATCCTCAAAAATTTTAGAAAAAGTAATGTACAATCAGCTCTATAACCATCTTATCTCGAATAATATACTGTCAAAGTCACAGTTCGAATTTCTAAAGGGTTCTGATATTGAGAAGGCTATCTACACTTACAGTGAAAATGTGCTTAATTCATTAGACAAAAAATTGCATGCTACTGGTATATTTTGTGATCTGTCAAAGGCATTTGACTGTGTAAATCACAATATCATTTTAAATAAATTATAATATTATAGTGTAATAGGAAATGCTGCAAAATGGTTCAAATCTTACGTCTCTGGCAGGAAACAAAGGGTGTTATTAGGAAAGAGACCTGTATCAAGCTATCAGGCATCATCCAACTGGGAACTAATTACATGTGGGGCCCCACAAGAGTCCATTTTAGGGCCCTTACTTTTTCTTGTGTATATCAATGACATTACCAGATGCCAAGTTAATTTTGTTTGCCAATGATACAAACATTGCAATAAATAGCAAATCAAGTGTGGTCTTAGAAAGATCAGCTAATAAAATATTTGTCACTAAACTTTGAAAAAACACACTACATGCAGTTCAGAACTTGTAAGGGGTGTCCCACGAGTATATGCCTAACATACGATGACAAGCAGATACAAGAAGTGGACAGTGTTAAATTCTTGGGATTACAGCTTGATAATAAATTCATCTGGGAGGAGCACACAACAGAACTGCTAAAGTGTCTTAACAGATCTCTATTTGCAATGCGAATTGTGTCAGACATAGGGGATATAAAAATGAAAAAGCTGGCATACTATGCTTACTTTCATTCCATAATGTCATATGGGATTATTTTTGGGGGTAATTCATCAAGCCAAGCTAAAGTTTTCCGGGCACAAAAACGTGCAGTAAGAGTTATATGTGGTGTGAACTCAAGAACATCCTGCAGAAGCCTGTTTAGGGAACTAGGGATACTAACTACTGCTTCCCAATATATTTATTCCTTAATGAAATTTGTCATTAAAAATATATCACTTTTTCAAACTAACAGCACAATTCATGGAATCATTACTAGAAATAAGAATAATCTTCACAAGGATTTAAAGTCACTTAGTCTTGTACAAAAAGGTGTGCATTATTCAGGAACACACATTTTCAATAACTTGCCGGCAGCTATAAAAAGCTTAACAACCAATGAAATTCAGTATAAGAGAAGTCTAAAGGATTTATTGGTAGCCAACTCCTTCTACTCCATTGATGAATTTTTCAGTAAAACCAACTGATTTGTATATATAAGTACAATATAACTTCTGCACAATTTCAGTGCAGTGTTCATTGTAAATATGTGTGTGTGTGTGTTTGTGTGTGTGTGTGCGTGTAAGTACAATCTAACTTCCACACCATTTTAGTGCAGTAATGTGTTCATTGTAAGTAAGTATTATAGTAGTTGTATTACACATTTATTACCTTGTTTGTTGTTGTTGTTGTGGTCTTCAGTCCTGAGACTGGTTTGATGCAGCTCTCCATGCTACTCTATCCTGTGCAAGCTTCTTCATCTCCCAGTACCTACTGCAACCTACATCCTTCTGAATCTGCTTAGTGTATTCATCTCTTGGTCTCCCTCTACGATTTTTACCCTCAACGCTGCCCTCCAATGCTAAATTTGTGATCCCTTGATGCCTCGAAACATGTCCTACCAACTGATCCCTTCTTCTAGTCAAGTTGTGCCACAAACTTCTCTTCTCCCCAATCCTATTCAATACCTCCTCATTAGTTACATGATCTACCCACCTTATCTTCAGCATTCTTCTGTAGCACCACATTTCAAAAGCTTCTATACTCTTCTTGTCCAAACTGGTTATCGTCCATGTTTCACTTCCATACATGGCTACACTCCATACAAATACTTTCAGAAACGACTTCCTGACACTTAAATCTATACTCGATGTTAACAAATTTCTCTTCTTCAGAAACGCTTTCCTTGCCATTGCCAGTCTACATTTTATATCCTCTCTACTTCGACCATCATCAATTATTTTACTCCCCAAATAGCAAAACTCCTTTACTACTTTAAGTGTCTCATTTCCTAATCTAATCCCCTCAGCATCACTCGATTTAATTTGACTACATTCCATTATCCTCGTTTTGCTTTTGTTGATGTTCATCTTATACCCTCCTTTCAAGACACTGTCCATTCCGTTCAACTGCTCTTCCAAGTCCTTTGCTGTCTCTGACAGAATTACAATGTCATCGGCGAACCTCGAAGTTTTTACTTCTTCTCCATGAATTTTAATACCTACTCCGAATTTTTCTTTTGTTTCCTTTACTGCTTGCTCAAATATACAGATTGAATAACATCGGCGAGAGGCTACAACCCTGTCTCACTCCTTTCCCAACCACTGCTCCCCTTTCATGCCCCTCGACTCTTATAACTGCCACCTGGTTTCTGTACAAATTGTAAATAGCCTTTCGCTCCCTGTATTTTACCCCTGCCACCTTCAGAATTTGAAAGAGAGTATTCCAGTTAACATTGTCAAAAGCTTTCTCTAAGTCTACAAATGCTAGAAACGTAGGTTTGCCTTTTCTTAATCTTTCTTCTAAGATAAGTTGTAAGGTTAGTATTGCCTCACGTGTTCCAACATTTCTACGGAATCCAAACTGATCTTCCCCGAGGTCCGCTTCTACCAGTTTTTGCATTCGTCTGTAAAGAATTCGCGTTAGTATTTTGCAGCTGTGACTTATTAAACTGATAGTTCGGTAATTTTCACATCTGTCAACACCTGCTTTCTTTGGGATTGGAATTATTATATTCTTCTTGAAGTCTGTGGGTATTTTGCCTGTCTCATACATCTTGCTCGCCAGATTGTAGAGTTTTGTCATGACTGGCTCTCCCAAGGCCATCAGTAGTTCTAATGGAATGTTGTCTACTCCCGGGGCCTTGTTTCGACTCAGGTCTTTCAGTGCTCTGTCAAACTCTTCACGCAGTATCTTATCTCCCATTTCATCTTCATCTACATCCTCTTCCATTTCCATAATATTGTCCTCAAGTACATCGCCCTTGTATAAACCCTCTATATACTCCTTCCACCTTTCTGCCTTCCCTTCTTTGCTTAGAACTGGGTTGCCATCTGAGCTCTTGATATTCATACAAGTGGTTCTCTTCTCTCCAAAGGTCTCTTTAATTTTCCTGTAGGCAGTATCTATCTTACCCCTAGTGAGACAAGCCTCTACATCCTTACATTTTTCCTCTAGCCATCCCTGCTTAGCCATTTTGCACTTCCTGTCGATCTCATTTTTGAGATGTTTGTATTCCTTTTTGCCTGCTTCATTTACTGCATTTTTATATTTTCTCCCTTCATCAATTAAATTCAATATTTCTTCTGTTACCCAAGGATTTCTATTAGCTCTCGTCTTTTTACCTACTTGATCCTCTGCTGCCTTCACTACTTCATCCCTCAGAGCTACCCATTCTTCTTCTACTGTATTTCTTTCCCCCATTCCTGTCAATTGTTCCCTTATGCTCTCCCTGAAACTCTGTACAACCTCTGGTTCTTTCAGTTTATCCAGCTCTCATCTCCTTAAATTCCCGCCTTTTTGCAGTTTCTTCAGTTTCAATCTGCAGTTCATAACCAATAGATTGTGGTCAGAATCCACATCTGCCCCAGGAAATGTCTTACAATTTAAAACCTGGTTCCTAAATCTCTGTCTTACCATTATGTAATCTATCTGATACCTTTTAGTATCTCCAGGATTCTTCCAGGTATACAACCTTCTTTCATGATTCTTGAACCAAGTGTTAGCTATGATTAAGTTATGCTCTGTGCAAAATTCTACAAGGCGGCTTCCTCTTTCATTTCTTCCCCCCAATCCATATTCACCTACATAAATGTCAGTAACAACAAGAAGTTTATTACCTTATAAATAAATAAAAAACTTTTTTATTTTAAATTCAGTGCATTAGTATTTGTAAAGTGACTCTTCCATATAGTGTTCATTAAAAAATGATGATCATTCCACATGGGACCTGTGGAATGGAACATTAGCTTATTTGTTTTAGTTGTAAATATTTGTCATGTATTGTTGTTTTTCTGACATTCTCTACATCCTGGAGGACCTCCTCAATATGGATCAAATGGAATGATAGTAAATCTAATCTAATCTAAACTAATCAGCTTCAAATGCCGATTCCCAAAATTTTCTCTATAGTGTCCCCCGAAAAGAATGTTGCCTTCCATCCAGGGATTCTCATTTGAGTTACCAAAGCATCTCCATAACTTTTGCATGTTATTAGAACCTACTGTAACAAATCTAGCAGCCTTCCTCTGAACTGCTGTGACCATACACATCAACCCTAACCTCTAAAACATAATGTGAAAATGTAAATAGCTACTGTACAGTATAACCCTGGGTTTAAGATGTCCAATGTCATAAAGGACACTGAACTGTACATATGTGGCACACAGATACCAGTAACATATAACAACTGGGTTTCTTTTGACACTTACACATTTCACAAAGTAATAATTTTTTCTGGCAAGAGGCTCTAATTCCTTTATTGCTCCATTTATTTCCTTCTTCCTGTTAGACTCATCAGATGCATATTTGCAATTATCACTTCACACTGAATAACAATAGGTGGTGATGATCAATAGGCCTATGGTTTATATAGGTATGAGCATTTACTTTCCTGACTAGCCAGTATCTCAGTGATTTTTCCAAGGATATATATTCATGCATGTTACAAGTAAGGACTATATTAATTACACAGTGCTAGGCAATTATTTTACTTTGCAGAGACCAGAATTTTAATCAGTTGGTTGAATACAAGTAAACCACTGATTCTTTAAAGAATTGAACTCTCATATACAAAATAGCTTCAAATGTCTGATTACTTCACGTATAAGTTAATTTGTTGAATATTTGCCTTTACACATATAAGCCAGAAAAAGTTCTAAGTGATAAACTTTTCCGTTTCACATTTGTGTGTGTGTGTGTGTGTGTGTGTGTGTGTGTGTGTGTGTGTTTGAAATTATGTGTAATCTTTGTTAGAAGTTGCTAAGTGCTCTCATTCCCAAATGCTGGATGAATGAAGTCTGTGTATCTGCATGCCCTCAGTTAACACTGCATCAACCCAAACACACTGTTTCAAACTGTAATACTTGTCTTATTTTACAAATACAAATGTTTTATTCCATCTTTGAGAATATTAACATGCAATTGGTGTCATCAGTGTTAACACAATAATAATAATAATATAAACTTTGAGATGACATATGTCATTAACTACAATATAATAACTTAAGTTGGATACAGTATGCATTTATGCAAATGTCAGTAACAACAAGAAGTTTACAAACAGATCAGTTACAAGATAAATGAACTACAGTCTAGTGAATGACAAATAAATAATTAACAATAAATACATGAAACAGTAATAAAATAGTTGCACACTGTGGCATATGTATAGTTTGCAGTTAATTTATTGTTCATTCTCACAAGGAAAGTGGGTCATTTATCACATACTCAAGGAACTCTTGAGCAGAGTAAATTACTTTACTTTTCATCCACCTCGAAAGACTAGTTTTAAATTTATTTACTGGCACTGTGTAGGTATTTTCAGGTAATTTGTTGAAGTAGACAGGACCAAGATACTTGTAAGTGTTATCTGTCTTTACAAGCCTAGCATATGGCATATTAATTGTAGTCCACTTCTTATGTTATGGTCATGAACTGTCTTCCTTAAGTTAAATTTACTCAGATTCTCTTTAATGAAGACAAGGCAGTTGTAAATATACAGCCCAGGCACTGTCATTATATTCAGTTTCTTAAAATAATCCCGACTCAACTCATATGGGGTGACTCCTGCTATGCACCTTATGGCTTTCTATTACCATTTGAACACAAATTTTGAGTCTACAGAATTGCCCCATGATAGTATTCCATACTTCAGGTGGGAATGGAAGAATGCAAAATATACATATAACGAAAGTTCCTTACTCACACTGCTCCTCAGCTTGTAAAGCAGACAGATGACATATGCCGATTTGCCACATATCTTCCCCGTGTGGGTATCCCAGCTGAGCTTTTGATCTAAATGAAATCCTAATAACTTTACTGTTTTGTTATCATGACTGGGAGCGTTCAGATTGAATACAATAGCTTCAGTTTTACTATCATTCTTCTATGGTACATTTCCCTCAAATCAAGTAGTGCATAGCCACTGCCATGCTGTGTTGCACATTTTCAAAGTTGGTATCACATGTGATGAGTGTTGTGTCATCAGCATTTGGCACTGCATCACATGGTACAACTGCAGGTTAATCATTTATATAAATAATGAAAAGGAAAGGTCCAACAACAGATCCTTGAGGTACACCCTTTACAACTGAGGACATTCTAAGATTTGATCATTTACCTTAACTCTTTTCTATTGTCCAAGTAAGACTGCATTAGGCATAGAACATTCTCTCTCACGCCATAGGGGTAGATCTTTTTCATCAGAATATTGTGGGACACCATATCAAAAGTTTTCCTGAGGTCCAACAGTGTAGCACAGATAATATCTTTATTTCAAAGCAGTTGTATATTTTTGCTACCACACTCTCAACTGCTTTGAATGTAGAAACGCTGGATCTGAAATCATACTATGAGGAGGTAAGTATATCATTATGTTCAAAATATTAACTCATCTGTTTATGCAAGTAGTATTTTATTAGTTTTGATATTATGGGTATAAGTGATATTGGTCGATAGTTATCTGGAAATGCTATATCTCCTTTCTTATCTACTTGTGTAACTACAGATATTTTTAAACATTCTGGATAATTACCCTCATATAAAATTTCTGCTTACTGCTCATTTCTGCCAGCAGTGCCTCTACCTTACTCCCATCCTCCATTATGCAGTTATCTGATTGAGGACTGACAGGTGGAACTGGTGTCTGGTATACTTTTTTGTCACAGTTTATTTCTGTTTTAATAATTTCTCGTGCAGCTTTGCATTTATTCACTGAGTTCAGTATAAATGTGTCATTTGCTTTGCACTTAGCTGTCTAGATTTCATTTTCAAATAGATTTCCTTGTCTGCATTATTGTACTTGGACCTACCATGATAGAGTAATATTATGATTCTTATTCTACTGGGATGTGAGGTGTACCAGCTTTTTAGATTTTGTCATTTGGTGTAATGATTTTGCTTTGATATTTTCTTGCAGCATTTAGGACAACATGCTTCAAAATTTTCAGTTAACAGTTCTAAAAATTTGTTGGTATATTCATTGGCACCTGCAGCAATTATTATTTTATCCCATTTTATTAAATTCAGTTTACTTATCAACTTGTTTAGCATTGATTCATTAATTGGTCTTATAATCTTTCTACAATGGGTAGTCTATGGCAGCATTTTAAATTTTTAAATTGAATCAATAATACCATGAAATACTGAAAATCTTTGTTGTTCTTATACTACAACTGGTACTGAGTTCCAGGTTCTGGAATAGTGTTTCAATAATACAAAACATATTGGTCAATCAGATTAAGTGAAGTGGCAAAGTGGTTACGATTTTGTACTCGTATTTGGAATGAATTGGTATTAACTCGTCACTGTTTCCCTAAACTGCTTAAGATGAATGTGATTATGGTTCCTATAATGCAGCCACAGTAGACTTCTTTGCATGTCTTTGTATACTCTAGGTTCTAAAGACCTCAGTGTTGATAAGACCTTAAACTCAAACCTTCATGTTTCTAGCCATAACTGTCTTACCTCAAGATAGGAGAGCATAAAAAAATATTGAGTGTCTGCTTGTACTTGTGTGAATACCTTTTCCACACAGTGAATCCAAATAAATCTTGAACATCATCCTCCACATTCCTTAATTCCTATCCAGTACTCTTTATCCAGGCAATGTTGAGTCAGTACTGGTATGGTACTTTTCCAGTTTTGCGGAGAACCAACCGTACCCATATACAGACTCTCATTATAGTGGGGTTGCCACTCCCAAAGTCATGTTAAAGGTACTGTCAGCCTCCTCTCCCCCCCCCCCCCCCTCCTCCCCCCCCCCCCTCCCCCCTCCACCGGGAATCAGTGTATCCCTTCTGTCTGTGTCTAGTGTAATCATAGGGTCAAATGTGACCTCATTTTTCAAAGTGTTTGTGCATCGTGTATCTGAGGTGGGGTGGGGGAACCATCCTGGTATTTACCTATAAGGGGCCTTCAAAAAGAAACAAGTCAGAGTCTGGAATGTGCAAATCAGTGCCAGGAGGGTAATATTGTGCCGTGTGTAATGAGGTGTGGTTCCAACCAGAGCGTGGAAGTTGACAGCCCATCGCTAGAGGGCACACGTGCACGAGTGCACATCATGTGACTATACAGAGCTAGCAGCAACAGCATGCATCAATCGTCCAACGCTGCCAGTCGCAATGCAAACAGTGACATGGAGGCATCAAAAGAAGAGCAAAGACATGTTGTTTGTTTTCTGACAATGGAAGGAGTAAGAGGAACAGACATTCAGCGACGAATGTCATAAGTGTACAGTGAACACTGCATGTCCCTTGCAAGGGTCAAGGTGTGGCACAAGCGCTTCAGGGAAGGACGGGTGTAGTTAGCCAATGATGCACAGTCTGGAGCACCACACTGCATTACCGATGACATTGTCCAACTGGTGGATGAACTCATTACCCAGGACTGCTAAGTGACAGTGAAAGCCATAGCTGCCGTGGTTTGATTTAGCATTGGAAGTGTTCACACTATCATGGAAGAATGACTGCACATGTGCAAAGTGTGTGCCCAGTGGGTGCCCCACAGTCTTCAACCACACCAGGAAGCATGTCAAATGGCCCATTGTTCTGCATACTAATAATGCTGTATTCAAGCATTACAGTCTTGTTTTTCCTTTGCATCTGCATTAACTTACATTTTTCTACATTTAGAGTTAGCTTGCATAGATAGTGGCCGAGGTTTCAAGTCCACTGTTGATGGCTTACAGATGATTTCATTGTTAAGTGTAGCTTTCTCCCCACAGGTACACTGACAAGTGCATGTACTCATACTTGAATCTGTGGTTTGGATTTGTGTAGAGGCATCACTCTTGGCAACTGGCTTCTTAAGGGTGATGCAAAAGAAGCAGCAAACACCAGAGGTCGCACAGCTTTGAAAGCTGTTTTAGCTTCACTATAGGGCAGGCTCCTGACAACTTTTAACTCCTGAATTTTCCTTTCCTCATTATAAACCTCACACTTCCTACTCCATACTAGGTGATCCCCAGAGCAGTTTATACATTTCAGAGGAAGTGTGCAAAAGTTGCCTGATTCATGAGCTGAGCCTCCACAATTTCCACTTGTAGCCCTCCCATTACATTCCACAGCAGTATGACCAAATCTTTCACATATGAAGTATTACATTGGATTTAAGATGGATATAGCCTGCAAGAATATGTTCAGGTGTTTCCAGTGTGTTGAAAATTAGAATAGAACAGTGTGTCATTGAGTCTTTCCATATAGTTCTGCACTTGCATGACACTCATATTTTTCCATTCGTATAGCTCCTCAGGGTCCATCCCCATTATATTGGAGCAGGTAACCGCACCTTTACAGAAGTTAATGGTGTCATGCAAGTCAGCCACAACAGGCTGGTCACCTAAGGCCTTGCATCCCAGAAGCTTAGATACTTGGTTTGATGTGACGGTTTCAAATAGAAGTGTTCCATAACAAAGTCATTTAACACTTCTTGAGGACCCAGCAATACCCTCCCATACCTTGTGATTATAGAATGGGGAGACCTTTACAAAGGTTCCCTCTGCTCTCTTGATTAGTATGAAAGTGTTATGGCAGACTACTGACCTGTTACTATAATTTTAGGGCAGACTGACAAACCAAGCTCTCTTTGTTGGGGAGGAGTGGGGAGAGGGGTAGGTACTACCTGAAAATACACTTGTCCTGTCAGGTGCAGGTGTGAATTTAGATTGTTACATAGGGATCCCAGCTGCTAGGGAAACAAATGTCAAGCCACACAGTGCCCCGCATGCCTGAATGAGCCTTTCACAACTGCGGAGTGGCAGTTGCCCCAGAGGTTGCTCGCTAGAGACTATTTTATCTCAACAGCCATTCACCTCATCAGCACATAGCACACCTTGAGTTTTTTGTTAAAAAAATAAAAAAAAGGTGAAGAGGTGAGTATCTTCCTCACAGTCGAGGTAGTGAAGCCAAGGCTCTGAAACACACAATTTTCTACCACTGTGCCTCACAATGGTCCCTGAAGTATTTTACAGTAGAAGAGGTCTGGCAGCACTGGCACTGGCAACAGTTTTGTTAAATTTTTGTTCCTGACCTTTCTGCATACCATATTTGTGTCCTGCTTACACTTCATGATCCACCCAACATTACAGCCTAACAACTTACACTGGAAATTCACCTTCATTATTGTTTCTGACAGACAAAATAATTTGTGAATTATTACTATGTTTACTGCTGAGTCATCAGATGTCAGTGCCTATTCTTAAATGAAAGAAAGTTACAGTCTATTTTGCGTAAACTAAAGCCATTTGATACCATAGCTGATAAACTTAATACTATTTTTTTTTCTTTTTATGACAGGAGGTTGGAACTGAACTTGATCCTAATCTTGCAACAGTATTTTTGGGACTAATGAGATTTGGAATGAGTATAGTAAGCACAATTTTGATGAAACATTTTGGTCGACGGAAACTAGTTATAACTAGTAGCCTTAGTATGGCAGCTTGTATGACAGCTTCAGGACTGTCAACAATGCATATAAAAAATGGTGAGAGTTTGTTTTCATTTGATTTATTTATGTTTGCTGAATATGTTGACTACTGAATTTTGTTGAGTCATGCCCTCTGCAGACATTTGCCAATCACTGGAGCAGTATTGCATATCATATAGGTATTTTGTTTCCAGTTTTACACACTCCTGGAAATTGAAATAAGAACACCGTGAATTCATTGTCCCAGGAAGGGGAAACTTTATTGACACATTCCTGGGGTCAGATACATCACATGATCACACTGACAGAACCACAGGCACATAGACACAGGCAACAGAGCATGCACAATGTCGGCACTAGTACAGTGTATATCCACCTTTCGCAGCAATGCAGGCTGCTATTCTCCCATGGAGACGATCGTAGAAATGCTGGATGTAGTCCTGTGGAACGGCTTGCCATGCCATTTCCACCTGGTGCCTCAGTTGGACCAGCGTTCGTGCTGGATGTGCAGACCGCGTGAGACGACGCTTCATCCAGTCCCAAACATGCTCAATGGGGGACAGATCCGGAGATCTTGCTGGCCAGGGTAGTTGACTTACACCTTCTAGAGCACGTTGGGTGGCACGGGATACATGCGGACGTGCATTGTCCTGTTGGAACAGCAAGTTCCCTTGCCGGTCTAGGAATGGTAGAACGATGGGTTCGATGATGGTTTGGATGTACCGTGCACTATTCAGTGTCCCCTCGACGATCACCAGTGGTGTACGGCCAGTGTAGGTGATCGTTCCCCACACCATGATGCCAGGTGTTGGCCCTGTGTGCCTTGGTCGTATGCAGTCCTGATTGTGGCGCTCACCTGCACGGCGCCAAACACGCATACGACCATCATTGGCACCAAGGCAGAAGCGACTCTCATCGCTGAAGACGACACGTCTCCATTCTTCCTTCCATTCACGCCTGTCACGACACCACTGGAGGCGGGCTGCACGATGTTGGGGCGTGAGCAGAAGACGGCCTAACGGTGTGCGGGACCGTAGCCCAGCTTCATGGAGACGGTTGCGAATGGTCCTCGCCGATACCCCAGGAGCAACAGTGTCCCTAATTTGCTGGGAAGTGGCGGTGCGGTCCCCTATGGCACTGCGTAGGATCCTACGGTCTTGGCGTGCATCCGTGCGTCGCTGCGGTCCGGTCCCAGGTCGACGGGCACGTGCACCTTCCGCCGACCACTGGCGACAACATCGATGTACTGTGGAGACCTCACGCCCCACGTGTTGAGCAATTCGGCGGTACGTCCACCCGGCCTCCCGCATGCCCACTATACGCCCTCGCTCAAAGTCTGTCAACTGCACATACGGTTCACGTCCACGCTGTCGCGGCATGCTACCAGTGTTAAAGACTGCGATGGAGCTCCGTATGCCACGGTAAACTGGCTGACACTGACGGCGGCGGTGCACAAATGCTGCACAGCTAGCGCCATTCGACAGCCAACACCGCGGTTCCTGGTGTGTCCGCTGTGTCATGCGTGTGATCATTGCTTGTACAGCCCTCTCGCAGTGTCCGGAGCAAGTATGGTGGGTCTGACACACCGGTGTCAATGTGTTCTTTTTTCCATTTCCAGGAGTGTACTTTCTATACGGAATCTGACTGCTTGCTTAAAGATAAAATAGCTTGCACTATAAGGTACCCTAAATCACTATTTTGTATCTTTAAATAAAATCCTGAAATTAAACTGGTTAGGTGAATCTCGTCAGTATGTGAAATCTTGTTGTTTGCAATATCTCCACAGAAAATTCTATATTCCTTAGCTAACAGTAAGTGTATAGGTATAATTAGTTGATATGATCAAATTTACATTAGAGTATTTCTGTACCTGTGAACATTTTATGTAATCATTATTGTCAATGAATTCAGGTATATAAAAAGGATGCATGCTTATGTCACAATAAGAGACTTTTGTACCAATTTCTTTAGAAAACACAACTGCAAAGGCTAATCAGCTAACATTAAGCTAGTACAATACTACAAAAAACACACAGATAGATAGACAATGAGCATAGGTATAATTCTTATTGCTTGTATACAATGATAGTTATCACTGGACAAGTCGCTGAAGTGGCATCAAATCAAAAGATTTGCACCTGGCAAATGTTCTACCTGATGGGAGGCCCTAGTCACACGAAATTTACATTTTTTATGATAGTTAAAGAAAGTTAATGATAAAAAGTGAGTAGTATATTTATAATTTTGTACAAAGTGGAAGGAAGATTAAACCTTAATGTGCCATTGATGATGAGGTCATTATAGGTGGAGCACAAGGTCATATTGGAGAAGAATACTGGCCCTATTGAAGAAACCATCCTGGCTTTAACTTTAAGTGATTTAAGGAAATCATGGAAAACCTAAACCTGAATGGCAATATGGGGATCTGAACTACTATCTCACAGTGTTATTTTGTAATTCTTCTGATCACATCTGTAGTTGCTACATTCAGGAAGATATTTGTTAAGTTGTTGCAAAAACGTGTGTCTTTACAGATGATTGATTTGATTTGATTTGATTTGATTTTAACAGGAGAGCTAAAACAGCTTAGGTCTACCCCGCCACTGTCCGCACCGAAACTAGGTTTATTGTGCGGTATCGCTACCTGTATATCTAGTAAAGCCAACCTGTACCCTTAAATAGTGCAAGGAGTCCCTCTACCAGTTTTTTGTTAGACACAATTTCTTCAGGTCTAGTTGTCCCTAAGATTCTGTATCTTTTACTCTCCAATGCGATGCATCCAAAGATTAGGTGTGATGCAGTTTCTTCACCCTCATCACAGATCCTACGTTTAAGGTCCTCTTCCATTATACACATAGTGTGTAGGTGTTTTTGGAAGTTCCCATGGCTGGTCATCAGTCCAGTCATGAGTTTGATCTCTTTCCTGTTCAATCCCAGGATTACAGAGCTTCTTTTAAAACATGGCTTGGGCATCATTAATTTACCATGTTTTTGTTTATGGACCTTGGTCCAATATCCTACATGCTGTTTCCTCAGCCAGTTCCGTAGTTTTAATCTGATCATAGCCTTGATGATTGTCAAGACAGGTTCCGGTCCAATAAATGGAGTTGTTGCCCCATCCTAGCCAATCTATTGGCTTGTTCATTGCCACAGATCCCTGAGTGACCAGGGACCCACACTAGGTACACCCTATTGCTTCCCCCTTGCTCCACCAGAGCCCTGTGGCAATCTGCAACAACCTTAGATCTTGTTGCAGGAGCTGCCAATGATTTCAGGGCTGCCTGGCTGTCTGAATAGATGTAGATGCTATGATCATTGTAGCACCTACTCATATTCCCCTCCACACATGCCCTGATTGCAGTAATTTCAGCTTGGAATACAGAGGCCAGTTTCCCTAGAGGGATGCTGCTCTCCAGTCTTGGCTGAACCCTGTACAACCCTGCCTCAATGCCTTGATCTGTTTTCGACCCATCGGTGAACCACACAATGTCCCCCATACGGTTTTCTTCCATTGCTCACTACTTCCAATTATTATGTTGTAAGGCTTGTCAAAGTAGTTAGGAGTTATTATATAGTCAGCGGGCATTTCCCCAGCCATACCTATATTTACCTCACTCACTATGTTAGTGTGTGATTCTGGATATCCAAATGAGACCCAGTTTTGGCCAGTTTTAAGTCTGTATGCCCCAGCTGCTGCCTCCATCTTAACCCAAAGGTGAAGTGGAGGCATGTCCAGCATGGCTTCCATTCCAGAGGTTGGTGTGCTGCTAATTCCACCCATTATGGCTAAGCAGGTCAATCTCTGCATCTTAGCAAGCTCTTTAGCAGCAACCCGCTGTTCTACCTTCTTCCACCACATTACGGCCCCATAGGAAATCCTAGGTCTAACCACTGTGGTGCATATCCAGTGCATACCCCTGGGGCTTAGGCCCCAGTTTTTTCCACAAGCCCTCCTAGTACTCACTAAAGTGCTTTTTGCCTTGGAGCAGATACTCTTAATATGAGGGGTCCAAGTTATCTTCTCATCCAAGGTTACCCCTAGATATTTCACTGTCCCCTTCACAGGTAGAGTTTCATCGAAGAGCTTTAGATTCCAACTTGCATGCTGAATATGTCTTCGTAAATGGCACCATGACAGTCTTCTTAGCATTAACTCTCAGTTCCTGTTTAATGCATCATTTTTGCACAAAGTCCAATCCTCCTTGTGCCATATTCCTAACTGTGTCAGTGAATTTGCCAAGTATTACTATGACAAGGTCATCTGTGTATCCTTGGCAGAAGCATTGTCTGGGATTTAGTTCCTCAATGAGTTCGTTCACCACTAGATTCCACAATAGAGGAGACAAAACTCCGCCTTGTGGGCAGCCTCTAGTGGTCGTAATTACCATCTTTTCATTCATCATGGTCGCCTCTACCTTTCTTCCACTAAGCATGGCTCTGGTCCACCTACACATAGTGGTCCCCAGATCATGCACCTCTGCTGCCCTTCCCATGGAATCGAAAGTCATGTTACTAAAGGCCCCCTCAATATCCAGGAAGATGCAGAGGGCTATTTCTTGGAAGTGAAGTGCTTTTTCCACCTTCCCAATGAGTTGGTGGAGAGCTGTTTCACATGATTTACCTGGTTGGTATGCGTGTTGGTTCAGGTGTAGAGGGACCCTACATAGCCTCCTCTCCCCAACGTATACATTAACTAGTTTTTCCAGTGCTTTGAGAATGAAGGAGGACAGACTGACTGGTCTCATATCGTTGGCCTTGATATGATCAATTCTCCCTGTCTTTGGAATGAAGACAACCTTCTCTGCCCTCCAAACATTGGGAATAATTCCTACTGCTAAGCTAACCCTAAATAGCCTGCATAGGATTCTTATAAGCTTTCCTCCTGCCTGTTGCAGGAGGGCTGGAAAAATTCCATCCGGGCCAGGTAACTTGAACAGCTGGAATGTTCCCACCGCCCACTGAATTTTGTTGAAGTTCACACACTCCTTGGCCACTTCCCAGTCCTCTCTTCGAGTATCTGAGAACCGTTGTCTCTCTGGGGTCACATACTGGTCTGTGTTATCCGGCAGAGCATATTGAGGAAAGTGAGTTTTGAGGAGCAATTCCAGCGTCTCATGTGCTGTCATTGTATATTCCCCATCCTCCTTCCTCAACGTACCTCCTGGATTAGTTGGTACTCTAGTGAGAATCTTGTAAAGTCTGGCTTGTGCAGCCATGCCTTCCACTTCCTCACAGAATGCATTCCAGGATGCCTCCTTTGCTTGTCTTATTGCAAGGTTGTAACTGACAAGGGCCTCACGATATTTAGCCTATTGTCCTTTGTGTCTCGCAATATTAAACAGTCTCCTTACCTGTTTTCTTTGTGTTTCCAATTTGTTATTCCACTAAGGAACACTCCTATTTGTGCACTTCCTGGTGATTATGCAGTTGTCCTGATATGAGGTCACTATGGCAGAGGTAACAGCCTCTGCTACTTCCTCAAATTCTACTGGCTTCCTTATCGTGGTTTTAATTTCCGATAAGCCTAAGTCAAGGTCCCTTCTATATGTCTCCCAGTGTGTTTTCCTGGGTTTTCTATAAGTCATGGCCTGTCTGATTCCCATTTCAACCTTGAATTTAATGTACATGTGGTCCGATGGGGATGGCTCCAACACCACATGCCATTGTTTGACATAGCTACCCATTGTCATGGAACCAAATGTTATGTCAATTACTTCTTCCCTTTTGCTATTCCCGAATGTAGGTTCATTGCCTCTATTCAGGACCTCTCATTTGTTAGCTAAGAGGAATTCAAGATGGTACTCACCTCTACTGTTGGTGTCCTTGCTGCCCCACACTAGGTTGTGGGTATTGGCGTCGCACCCCACCAGCAGTTGGTCACCTTGCCGATGACAAGTCTCTACCAGTCTCCTCACCTCCAAGGGAGGGAGAGAACTGTCTTCATAAGGAAGGTATGCTGAGGCCAAAACAATTTCCCTTGTGATACCTTCCTCATATTGCTGCATTTTGATGGCCACTAAGTCCCTAGAGCAGAAATCCATCGTTGGCATGAAAGAAATGCCGTTTCTAACATAGATGCATGTTCTGGAGTTCCTTAGATTTCTAGCATAAATCAGCTTACCTCCAGTGCCTCTGAGGCCCGATACACCCCCTTTGTATAAATAGGGTTCTTGTATCAGAGCCACGTCCACTTCATGTCTCCCCAGGCAGCAGCTCAGGGCAGCAGAGGCCCGTTTACTGTGCTGCAGATTAATATGCAGCACCTCCAGGCACCGTCTTACTGCCATCTTTAAGGTCTTTGACAACCCTGACAGTGACCTGCGAGAACCCTAAAAACAGTTTCTGGTCCTGCTCCCACATCGCCTTCAGGGACTTCTCACCAACCTCCACCACCAGGGTTCGTCCTTCCAGAGCAACCGTCTTGTTAATCACTCTCCAGTCTTCTGTCAGGACTTTTGGGTTCTGGGCCCCTATTTTCCCGAACAGAGTCTTGGGAGAGACTTCCTTAAGGATCTTGGGTATCCATAATGATATCTTTGCGGTCTTAAGAAGCTCTGCTGCCACCTTGATGAGCAGCTTCGCATCTTCCCATGGGGATATCATGGGCACCTTGTCCTTGAGTCATTCTACTGTGTGCACCCCTCACAGACAAAAATGAGTGCACCACAGTCTAGATAGACCCTCCTGAAGTTGGGACCTGGGCCAGCATCCCCCCCAATCTTTTCTAAGAGGGCCATCTGTACTAGTTCCTCCTGCTCCGAGATAATGGCCACCAGTGGATAACCTTCCTGGATAACTGCCATCCTAAAAACCGAGACTGCAGTACTATAGGTCTGTTTCCCTATTTCTTGCCTCGGTTTTTTCTGGACTCGCTTATCCAGGGAGGAGGGAGTCTTTGATTCCTCCCTTATCCACTTACTACCTGTCTTTGACGTTGTGGGGGTCTGCATGTCCCCTTCAACCTGAGACAGTTTTTTCCTGGGGGTCTTTGGTTCTAGTCCCTTTACTTCCCTCCATTTGTGTTTAGGAAGCCATTCTTTTCCTTCCTTTTCCCTCTGTTCCCTGAGTAGCTTCCTCCTTTGGGCCCCAGACAAGCCTTTGATCTTAATCTGGTCTAGCTTCTCGGTTACAGTTCCCACTTCTGGGTCAGGTCTAAACCCTGATTCAGTATTGGAAGTGCCTTCCATCCATTCAGTTCCCGATGTTTGGGTATCTGAGGTCTCAATTTGCCCCTCAGTTTCTTTTTCTGTAGTCGTGTCCATGTTGGTCCCATGAGATTTGGGGATCTAGAAGGTCCACACCACGAATACCCCGCGTGGTGTAAGGCTAATTACTCAAGGAGGTCGCCCGGTATGCCTGAGGCTCCATTTGTGACACATCTTTCCATGTGCCACACACCCCTCAGCACGGATCGCATCACACCTTGGGTTGGGTCAGGGAATAGGGTAGGACTAGGAGTGGATAGGGAAGAAGGGACGTTGTGGGACACTCTTAGTCTGATCCATCGGCTGAGGCCTTTCCAGCAGTAGGTCCTCTACTTTCGGCATAACCCTCAGCTTCCCGCAGATACGCAAGACTCTCCACCTGCACGGACAGTGCTTCATCAAGGTAGTGTCCCCCAGAGAGGTTACAGATGATAAATACAGTTTAACTGTAGAGCCATTTCTCAATAACGTCAAGCCTTGGTCTCCTTCTACAATTTTATGGGGATAGATCCAGTCACCTTGCTGGCCAAGGTAGATTTCACAAACACTAAGACACGTTTAGAAACTCTTGCTGCATGCAGGCTGGCATTATCTTGCTGAAATGTAACCCCAGGATGGCTTGCCATGAAAGACAACAAAAGAAGGCGTAGAATATTGTTGATGTACTATGGTTCTGTCTTCGCTGGCCATCGGTGTTCAATTCAAAGCAGGACTCATCACTGAAGACAATTCTACTCCAGTCAATGAGATTCCAGAGTGAACATGTACCTGGAGATGCCCCGGACAGTGGTGGGTTACCAACTTGACTGTCACCCACCACATGGCCTGACGACCAGCAGTGAAGGTCCAAGGTGACATTACTTTTCATAGCAGGATACCATTTGTTCTCATCCATGGTACACTTATAACACAGTGGTATGTCAATGATCTTTTATGCACCATTTTGTTGCCCTTCATGGCAAGTCATTGTGGGCTTACATTTCAGCATGATAACACTTGCCTGCACATGGCAAGAGTTTCTACTGCTTGTCTTTGTGCTTACCAAACCCTACCTCAGTCAGAAAGGTCACCAGAACTCTTCCCAACTCAGAACAATCTCGCTATTTTGATGATCTAATGTGCCAATTGGACAATATTTGGCATGATATCCCTCAGGAGAACATCCAACACCTCTATCAATCAATGACAAGCTGAAAAACTACTAGCATAAGGGCCAGAGGTGAATCAATATGTTATTGACTAGCTCAATTTGTGAAGCTCTTTCTCTTGAACAAATCATGCAATTTTTCTGAAATTGTAACCACTTGTTTGTCTGTACATGCACATAACATTTATTGATTTCTGTGCCATTTGTATAATTTCTTCATGGTGCATTGTGTGTGTGTGTGTGTGTGTGTGTGTGTGTGTGTGTTTTTTCTCTCTTTCTTAGAGTGTATTATTTAGATAGTATCAGAGTTCAAATAATCTGGACTTCAACTGATGTAAGTATATTATATTCCCAATATCTGAAGCAGCATTAAATAAAGCAGTATATGAAGGTAGAAATTATTTTATATGCACATAAATTGGACAAAACAGAAAGCAGGGGATTATTGATAAATCTGTAATTAATGAGATTTTCATCATGCTATAGTGTGCAGGTGAGGAAAAAAATTCATGTAGATCTTGGTATTTGTTACATGACTGATCCTAACTTATCCTTGCAGGAGGTGGTGGGACATGGATCCCTGTGGCATGTATTTTGGGATATGTGTGTGCAAGTATGATAGGACTACTTGGAATTCCATGGACTATGACAGCGGAACTTTTTCCAACGCAAATAAGAGGTCTTGCACATGGCATACTTATGTCATTTGCTCATATAGTCATGTTTGTTACCATACAGTATTATTTTGACATGCTGAATTTCTTTGGAGGAGCACATGTGTTGCAATGGTTTTTTGCAGTGGTCTGTATAATGGCTGCTGTACATGTATGGATTTTCCTGCCAGAAACACATGGTGTTGCGCTATCAGATATTGAAAAGTATTTCCGTGAAAACACATTTTATTTTATGTATGCTAGGAAACAGGCAAGGCAAACAAAAGTCACAAATCCTTAAAATAAAACAACTAAAAAAGATAAAATAACCAGGTAACCATTATTTGACTTTTCAATTGTTACATTGTCCCCAATTGCACAAATTCAGTGAATAGGTATTAAACTTAGTCTAGCTTTGTATGATACACCAAGCAAGACCTAAATAGGCCACAAACCAATAACAAGGCTTTTTTTGCTGATTAAATCATTTTTATGAGCTAGGACTCATTTGCTCACTTTGGATAAGTTGTATATTTTGTACTTGTAAATAGTGTTAGTTTTTTGTCAGTGTTACAGGTATACAATAAGGTTAGTGGAGATTTCAAATCCCACAAAATTATTTATTGATGTCAATTAATAAACAAATTATGTTAAATTAAAGTATTACATCATAAGTTGTATCATCAGGTGTTAATGAGGATAATTGGAAAGATCTAGGAGGAATTTTTGTTTTAAATGATCATTTTAATTACTGTGTGGGTTACCAATGCTCTGTATAACACATAAAGCTTCATAGATGTTATTGTTAATGTTTGGGTATCATATAAGATCTGCTTCTTCTTCCCCCTCCCCCCCCCCCCTTTCCCTAGTCACAGCAAAGCCTTTCAAATGCTGTACATAACAGTCTACCATACTGTATCCCTGTACAGTCCCACGGGCAGCATGACACCATCTTTCCCCACCCCTGTCCTGCTATTCCTCCCATGTCCCACCCCAAACCTCTTCCGTACCCCTACCCAATCGAGCCAAGATCGCTACTCACTTCAGTCTGGTCTCAGTGCCCAGAGACAACAGTGGCCGTGTGTGTGTGTGTGTGTGTGTGTGTGTGTGTGTGTGTGTGTGTGTGAGAGAGAGAGAGAGAGAGAGAGAGAGAGAGAGAGAGAGAGAGAGAGAGAGAGTACTTAGTTTTCTTTCAAATGTTCTTGGCTACTGTGCAATGCTTCCTTTATGTGGTGAGCAATGGTCTTTCCTAATTCATGTTGTTATTCCATTTTGGATATCCTGTTGTCAGATAAAATATTGCTTCACATCAATTCTTAAAGGAAGGAACTTACCAAAATAGTAAACTGATAGCTACTATCAGTTTCACATATTTACATAGGACAGGCAATATGCAGTCTTTGTGTATGCTTTGACAAATATATTGCTTTATCTCTTGCCTTCCTCTGCATATACAGAAGTTCTCATTATTTCACTGTAGAACAATAAGCAATGTTATTGTCATTATTTTAATTATTATGAATCAGTGACCAGTACCTTTCTAGGTATATGAGAGTATATGAGAGTAAGAAGTACGTGTAGCAGAAATTAGTAAAAAATAGATCCTCAAAAATTTCTAGATACTAGCAATTCATAACAGCAAAATTGTACTGTCTGTTAACACTAGAATATTATTTATTATCTATAAATGTGTAAAAATAAAAGTCAATGAAAAACTTTTTCAGTTCATTTTCAAATTTAGCTTTGCTGTATGTTCGACATCTTATATAGTTTTGTAAATGACCAAAAGTTTTGGTGGCAGTACTGTGCAGCAGTTTTTGTGCTAAAGACAACCTAAATATGAAGTAATGAATGTAATTTCTCTTCTGGTATTGTAATTATGTACATAACTGTTCCTTTAGAACTATAGTAGATCATTTACAGCAAAACTTTGTGAGAAAATAAATATACTGTGCAAAATGCCTAACTCCTTAAACAGTTGTCTACAAGATGATCATGTGTGAGCACCACATATTATCTGTACAGCACATTTTTCAGCAATGGAAACTTTCTTTATTAAACATGAGTTACCCTAAAATATTATTACATGACGTTATTGAATGAAAATGAGTCAACTTACTGACTTGTCTCTCCACAAGATTTGCAGTGATTCAGAATGCAAATGTGGCTGGAAATGAAGTTTGTTTTACGAGTTCCAAAATCTTTTTTTCCCAGTTTAAATTCTCAACAATACTGACACATAAACATTTTGATTTTTTTTTCCAGTTATTATTTTCTCACCACATTTTACACTTAACATTGGTGTAATACCTATAGATGTGCAGAACTGAATATGTTGTGTCTTCTTGAAACTGAGACTGATACCATTCACAGAAAACCACTCAATAATGCTTTTAACCCCATAAGTGATTTCTCCCATCAGTACAGTTTCTACTGTTTACATTTGTTGACTTATCAAGTAAACCTTTAAGCATCCTTTTGGTTAATTATGACATTATTAGTTGGTTGGCTGTATGATCAGTTCATATAAACCAAATTTATTTCAAATATTGTAATTTGCACAAATGATGTCAGTAGTGAAACGGGTCAGTAGTTATTGACATCTCTCCTATCACCTTTCTCATAGAGGGGTTTAACAATGGCATATTTTAATCTCTCTGGAAAAATATCCTGAGTTGGTAATAAATTACATTTCAGAAAGACAGCATTTATTATAGGGCAACAAATCTTTCGTACTCAGCTGGGAAAGCCCTCAAATCCACATGAACTTTTATTTTTGACAAAATATATCATTTCATTTCAGAACGAGAAGTGAGTGAGACAGCCAGATGATTGAATTTTATGAGAGTTGCTTTTTCAATATACTGCTTTGACTTGACCCTTGAGCTGGTTGGTTGGTTAGATGGTTGGTTTAAAGGAAGAGGAAGGGGGGGGGGGGGGGGACTAAACTGTCAGGTCATTGGTCCCTTGTTCCCAGTAAAATAACTACACAAGTGAAAGAAGAAAAGAAAGGAGATGTACAGCACAATAACAGGAGAATGGAAGAACCAGAAGAACGACAGAAGGATAACCAACACTGCTATGGATAAAACAGGAAATAAAACTACAGAGAGAAGCAAGAAACAGGTAGAAGGGACAAAAACAACAGGCATCAGCAGAGTGACCCCTGTGTGGTCAGGGAGCTGCAACCAGCAGGGTACATGGCAGCGCCACCACAATGGACTGGTTACCATGCTGGATATCAGGTGCAACCAAGCAAACAAGTCCATTATCATCGTCAGCATAGAAAACGATACTGTACAGATCATGGAAAAATATGCACTCAGAATGGTGACCTCACCCAACACTTAGAGAATGAGCAGAAGTGCAGATCCACATCGACGAAGGACGTGATAGGTCTCAGCACATTATGGATACGATGCACCATGTAAGGCGCCCTTCCCCATTTGGCTCGCTCTTCGGGAAAATTTTGAAAAATGAAGGTCAAACCCTACAGGGGACCATCACATAAAGACCAAAATGTGTGGACTCCTTTTAGTCACCTCTTATGACAGGCAGGAATACCTTGGGCCTATTCTAACCCCTGGACCCACAGGGGGTTGAGCTGGTTGTCCCTGTATTTTAACTACATGTAATAGGGATGTCATATTGTTTTATGGCCTGTTGGCCTGTCTTTCATTTCACTGCATTCTATATAGTCCTAAGTCTGTTGTTGGAATTATGTTTTGGGATACTGGTTCCTGACATAATGTGCACCCTCCTTCATTTTTTGAAAACTTTTCTTGGTAATTTTTGTTGTATTTGTGGTGTGAAACTACTGCAAGATCTCTACTTGTTCTTGTCAACAGATACATTACCCTTTCCTTTTACATGATAATTTACGCCTTCTAGTGAGCCACGGATTTTTACGTGGCTGTTAAATGTCCTTTCTGATGAGTACAGCTATTTTCAAATAATGATATGAATTTATCATGGAAGAGATTAAATTTACATCAGCACTTCATTCATTATCAACTTCATTCCATGTCATATCTTGTAAATTAACCTTAAAAATGTTTGTTCTAGAGTGATTTTTTCTGAGGAGTATCTATATTGTAAGGCACTATACTGGGTATACAGTTATTTTCTTGCACTGAGTTTCAAAGAAAATATTATTTGCAGCAATTGTCTGTAATATTAGAAATATTATATTCTGAAAGTAAATCTTTATTTATGAGCATATATGATCTACTAGCTTTCTACATCTCTCACCACCCTTCTCTCTTTCACATTTTTATTTTATTTTAAGCAGATTTCACAGGAAATATGAAGGAGAATGACAGTTTTCAATGGAACTTGTATTTTGTAATCCTGTTGTGAATAACATTCTCCATTTGCAGAGAATCCTCATAGGTCAATAACACAAAAAATTAATACAGTAGAGAGGGAGCATAAACATGGGTCAGAAACTTTAAAGATTTATTATAGAGATAAAAACATAAAAAAAAGTTTATATGAACATGGGTTCAAAAATCCTTGATTGGGAAGGTATGATGGGCTTTATTATTCCTGGCCCAAAAATGATACGTTTACATGTATGAAAGGATTCATTATTCATGGCATGAAAATAACACAGTTACATTTACAAGATTTTCTTGAAGTGATCACCTCCTGCTTCCTTGCATTCCATTCTTTGCACTACACTGGGGAAAACTCCTGGTGTGTTCTGTATCTTGTCAAATCCATTTTGAATACGCTCCCTCAGAACATGAACAGTTAGTGCCAGAGATGAATACACCAACAGTTTTGAGGAAAAAATCCATTGGATTAAAATCTGATGATTGGGCAGGCCATGCAATGAATCTCTCTCATTCAAACCACCTGTTTGGAAGCTGGTTATCATGACACTGATGAACTATCTTTGTACAGTGAGGTGAAGCACCATCCTGTACAAACTACATTCACTGGATGATGTCAAGAAGTACACTCCTGGAAATGGAAAAAAGAACACATTGACACCGGTGTGTCAGACCCACCATACTTGCTCTGGACACTGCAAGAGGGCTGTACAAGCAATGATCACACGCACGGCACAGCGGACACACCAGGAACCGCGGCGTTGGCCGTCGAATGGCGTTAGCTGCGCAGCATTTGTGCACCGCCACCGTCAGTGTCAGCCAGTTTGCCGTGGCATACGGAGCTCCATCGCAGTCTTTAACACTGGTAGCATGCCGCGACAGTGTGGACGTGAACCGTATGTGCAGTTGACGGACTTTGAGCGAGGGCGTATAGTGGGCATGCGGGAGGCCGGGTGGACGTACCGCCAAATTGCTCAACACGTGGGGCGTGAGGTCTCCACAGTACATTGATGTTGTCGCCAGTGGTCGGCGGAAGGTGCATGTGCCCGTCGACCTGGGACCGGACCGCAGTGACGCACGGATGCACGCCAAGACCGTAGGATCCTACGCAGTGCCGTAGGGGACCGCACCGCCACTTCCCAGCAAATTAGGGACACTGTTGCTCCTGGGGTATCGGCGAGGACCATTCGCAACCGTCTCCATGAAGCTGGGCTACGGTCCCGCACACCGTTAGGCCGTCTTCCGCTCACGCCCCAACATCGTGCAGCCCGCCTCCAGTGGTGTCGCGACAGGCGTGAATGGAGGGACGAATAGAGACGTGTCGTCTTCAGCAATGAGAGTCGCTTCTGCCTTGGTGCCAATGATGGTCGTATGCGTGTTTGGCGCCGTTCAGGTGAGCGCCACAATCAGGACTGCATACGACCGAGGCACACAGGGCCAACACCCGGCATCATGGTGTGGGGAACGATCACCTACACTGGCCGTACACCACTGGTGATCGTCGAGGGGACACTGAATAGTGCACAGTACATCCAAACCGTCATCGAACCCATCGTTCTACCATTCCTAGACCGGCAAGGGAACTTGCTGTTCCAACAGGACAATGCACGTCCGCATGTATCCCGTGCCACCCAACGTGCTCTAGAAGGTGTAAGTCAACTACCCTGCCCAGCAAGATCTCCGGATCTGTCCCCCATTGAGCATGTTTGGGACTGGATGGAGCGTCGTCTCACGCGGTCTGCACGTCCAGCACGAACGCTGGTCCAACTGAGGCGCCAGGTGGAAATGGCATGGCAAGCCGTTCCACAGGACTACATCCAGCATCTCTACGATCGTCTCCATGGGAGAATAGCAGCCTGCATTGCTGCGAAAGGTGGATATACACTGTACTAGTGCCGACATTGTGCATGCTCTGTTGCCTGTGTCTATGTGCCTGTGGTTCTGTCAGTGTGATCATGTGATGTATCTGACCCCAGGAATGTGTCAATAAAGTTTCCCCTTCCTGGGACAATGAATTCACGGTGTTCTTATTTCAATTTCCAGGAGTGTAGATCATCAAGTAAATGAAGGAACTCATGTTGTTGTTGTGGTCTTCAGTCCTGAGACTGGTTTGATGCAGCTCTCCATGCTACTCTACCCTGTGCAAGCTGCTTCATCTCCCAGTACCTACTGCAACCTACATCCTTCTGAATCTGCTTAGTGTATTCATCTCTTGGTGTCCCTCTACGATTTTTACCCTCCACGCTGCCCTCCAATACTAAATTGGTGATCCCTTGATGTCTCAGAACATGTTCTACCAACTGATCCCTCTTCTGGTCAAGTTGTGCCACAAACTTCTCTTCTCCCCAATCCTATTCAATACTTCCTCATTAGTTATGTGATCTACCAATCTAATCTTCAGCATTCTTCTGTGGCACCACATTTCGAAAGCTTCTATTCTCTTCTTGTCCAAACTATTTATCGTCCATGTTTCACTTCCATACATGGCTACACTCCATACAAATACTTTCAGAAACGACTTCCTGACACTTAAATCTATACTCGATGTTAACAAATTTCTCTTCTTCAGAAATGCTTTCCTTGCCATTGCCAGTCTACATTTTATATCCTCTCTACTTCGACCATCATCAGTTATTTTGCTCCCCAAATAGCAAAACTCCTTTACTGCTTTAAGTATCTCATTTCCTAATCTAATTCCCTCAGCATCACCCGACTTAATTCGACTACATTCCATTATCCTCGTTTTGCTTTTGTTGATGTTCATCTTATATCCTCCTTTCAAGACACTGTCCATTCCATTCAACTGCTCTTCCAAGTCCTTTGCTGTCTCTGACAGAATTACAATGTCATCGGCGAACCTCAAAGTTTTTATTTTTTCTCCATGGATTTTAATACCTACTCCAAATTTTTCTTTTGTTTCCTTTACTGCTTGCTCAACACACAGACTGAATAACATCGGGGAGAGGCTACAACCCTGTCTTACTCCCTTCCCAACCACTGCTTCCCTTTCATGTCCCTCGACTCTTATAACTGCCATCTAGTTTCTGTACAAATTGTAAATAGCCTTTCACTCCCTGTATTTTACCGCAGCCTCCTTTAGAATTTGAAAGAGAGTATTCCACTCAACATTGTCAAAAGCTTTCTCTAAGTCTACAAATGCTAGAAACGTACGTTTGCCTTTCCTTAATCTTTCTTCTAATGTAAGTCGTAAGGTCAGTATTGCCTCACGTGTTCCAGTATTTCTATGGAATCCAAACCGATCTTCCCCGAGGTCGGCTTCTACTAGTTTTTCCATTCGTCTGTAAAGAATTCGTGTTAGTATTTTGCAGCTGTGGCTTATTAAATTGATTGTTCGGTAATTTTCACATCTGTCAACACCTGCTTTCTTTGGGATTGGAATTATTATACTCTTCTTGAAGTCTCAGGGTATTTCGTCTGTTTCATACATCTTGCTCACCAGATGGTAGAGTTTAGTCAGGACTGGCTCTCCCAATGCCATCAGTAGTTCCAATGGAATGTTGTCTACTCCGGGGGCCCTGTTTTGACTCAGGTCTTTCAGTGCTCAGTCAAACTCTTCATGCAGTATCGTATCTCCTATTTCATCTTCATCTACATCCTCTTCCATTTCCATAATATTGTCCTCAAGTACATCACCCTTGTATAGACTCTCTATATACTCCTTCCACGTTTCTGCTTTCCCTTCTTTGCTTAGAACTGAGTTTCCATCTGAGCTCTTGATGTTTATACAAGTGGTTCTCTTATCTCCAAAGGTCTCCTTAATTTTCCTGTAGGCAGTATCTATCTTACCCCTAGTGAGATAAGCCTCTACATCCTTACATTTGTGCTCTAGCCATCCCTGCTTAGCCATTTTGCACTTCCTGTCGATCTCATTTTTGAGACATTTGTATTTCTTTTTGCCTGCTTCATTTACTGCATTTTTATATTTTCTCCTTTCATCAATTAAATTCAATATTTCTTCTGTTACCCAAGGATTTCTATTAGCCCTCATCTTTTTACCTACTAGATCCTCTGCTGCCTTCACTACTTCATCCCTCAAAGCTACCCATTCTTCTTCTACTGTATTTCTTTCCCCCATTCCTGTCAATTGTTCCCTTATGCTCTCCCTGAAACTCTGTACAACCTCTGGTTCTTTCAGTTTATCCAGGTCCCATCTCCTTAAATTCCCACCTTTTTGCAGTTTCTTCAGTTTTAATCTACAGGTCATAACCAATAGATTGTGGTCAGAGTCCACATCTGTCCCTGGAAATGTCTTACAATTTAAAACCTGGTTCCTAAATCTCTGTCTTACCATTATATAATCTATCTGATACCTTTTAGTATCTCCAGGGTTGTGCCATGTATACAACCTTCTTTCATGATTCTTAAACCAAGTGTTAGCTATGATTAAGTTGTGCTCTATGCAAAATTCTATGAGGCAGCTTCCTCTTTCATTTCTTAGACCCAATCCATATTCACCTACTACATTTCCTTCCTGAATAATTTCTTTTATTTCATCATACAGTTCTTCAATTTCTTCGTCATCTGCAGAGCTAGTTGGCATATAAACTTGTACTACTGTAGTAGGTGTGGGCTTCATATCTATCTTGGCCACAATAATGCGTTCACTATGCTGTTTGTAGTAGCTTACCCGCATTCCTATTTTCCTATTCATTATTAAACCTACTCCTGCATTACCCCTATTTGATTTTGTGTTTATAACGCTGTAGTCACCTGACCAGAAGTCTTGTTCCTCCTGCCACCGAACTTCACTAATTCCCACTATATATAACTTTAACCTATCCATTTCCCTTTTTAAATTTTCTAGCCTACCTGCCAGATTAAGGGATCTGACATTCCACGCTCCAATCCGTAGAACACCAGTTTTCTTTCTCCTGATAACGACATCCTCTTGAGTAGTCCCCGCCCGGAGATCCAAATGGGGGACTATTTTACCTCCGGAATATTTTACCCAAGAGGACGCCATCGTCAGTTAATCATACAGTAAAGCTGCATGCCCTCGGGAAAAATTACAGCCGTAGTTTCCCCTTGCTTTCAGCCGTTCGCAGTACCAGCACAGCAAGGCCGTTTTGATTATTGTTACAAGGCCAGATCAGTCAATCATCCAGACTGTTGCCCTTGCAACTACTGAAAAGGCTGCTGCTGCTCTTCAGGAACCACACGTTTGTCTCGCCTCTCAACAGATACCCCTCCGTTGTGGTTGTACCTACGGTACGGCTATCTGTATCGCTGAGGCACGCAAGCCTCCCCACCAACGGCAAGGTCCATGGTTCATGTCTGTAGATATTTTTAAATGAAAAGCCAGCTCATCAGTGAATCAGGTCAGGTACATGCTAAGAATCAGGTACATGCTAAAAATTGCAGAAACATAATGCATTGCCCTAACATAGATTGAGAAATTCTTTGTTAAAAGTCTGCCTCAATTAATCCTTGCACTGCTGAAAATGATACAGCTACAAAAGATTTTCATGCAGAATGTTCAAGATCATAAGATGATAAATGCTTTCCATTCTCGCAGTTCTCCTTGTACTAGTTGATGGAACTTCATGCACAGTACATTTCATGACCTTCCACCATCCACAACTTTCTTCTTACCTGAACCATCTCTTGCAAGCATTGGTGGTGTTGTAAAGATGTTCTTGCTCACACTATCTGCCTCCCTGGGTAAAATTAGCATAAAGTTAATGTGCTGCATCCATATTCTCACCTGCTCGGCCATATGTGTAGTGCATATTTATCATTTCAGACACTGAATACATTGTTGTGATGGATGTTACCCTAAAACAGAACAAACAACAATCAACCAAAACAAAACAATTATATAACCAAATGTAAACAATAAAATGAATAAACATGCACATTTGAGGTAATATACACAATCAGCAGTCACAGCTACAGAAGATTTTCAGAATTCTTTTTCATACATTCCTAGCAAAGGATTTTCAGACCCATGTTCATACGAACTTTTTGTAATGTTTTGATGTCACGAATAAATTCTTAAAGTTTCTAACACATGTTTTTATACATGCTGCATTCTCATAGGAAAATTTCAATGCTCTCAATGAGACTGATACATGATATATGATTATAAAGTTCCCATGATATCCTCAAATCACACTACTGTTAAACGTTCCCTTGAAATTTAAATTAATTTTTGTGGTGTCACCGCCAGACACCACACTTGCTAGGTGGTAGCCTTTAAATCGGCCGCGGTCCGGTAGTATACGTCGGACCCGCGTGTCGCCACTGTCAGTGATTGCAGATCGAGCGCCGCCACACGGCAGGTCTAGAGAGACATCCTAGCACTTGCCCCAGTTGTACAGCCGACTTTGCTAGCGATGGTTCACTGACAAATTACGCTCTCATTTGCTGAGACGATAGTTAGCATAGCCTTCAGCTACGTCATTTGCTACGACCTAGCAAGGTGCCATTATCATTTGCTATTTATCTTGTGATGCACATACCGTCAGACCGATGTTCACCAATTATGGATTAAAGTTAAGTATTCCAACAGAAACATACTATTTTTGCTAGTCTCATATCCCTGACCTGTTCCAGACCTCACGCCAGCCTGCGTGAGCTTAAACGCGTGCCTTTCGGCTTCCTCTCATAGTGACTTGGCTGCCTTGCCAAGTCACAACAATTTTAACAAAAATATGTATTTTAAAGTGGCTTAGAGATAAACAATTGGCAAAACGTCTAACTGTTATTGTTTAATCTCTGGCTGCTCCCAAGCACAGAGTATAACTGACACAGTTTCTTAACCAGTTCATTCAACATCATGATATCTTAAATAGCTAATATTCAGAACACCTGTATTCTCCACATAATTTTGTATCATTTATGAAACACTAATTGTACATAATAAGATAATTATTATTAGGTGGAAACTTGAGCTGAATAGCATGAGCAATTTATCTAATTAGGGGCATAAAACATTTCTACTGAACTTGAAATCATTTAATTAAGAAATATATTTGCCATAATGTTCCAGATACTGTTTTCTGCAGTCATTCCATTTTTATCTGCCTATGTTTTTATGGAAGTTTCTTTATTTATTACAAGTTCAACACATAATTTTATAAATTTTAGCTAGAATGAATGTGGGTGGGTTGTGCAAACTACCCCAAAAACATAGTTAAGATACCTAACATATCTCATGTTCTGTCTCTTCCAGCAGAAGCTGCTTCTCTACAGAAAATTGACCAATATTTTATTCATACAGTTAATGACGAATAAAATATCAGTGGAAGGTCTGGGTGTTCTGTACAGGAGAGACAGTGTGACAAGAGAGACTAGTGCACTAGACCCACCCACTTCATCTTTCTTACCTCACTTTACACAATCAGGTGTGATGACACAGGTAGGTCTCTCCATCTGCTTTCATTGGCAGTACTCCAAGACTCCAACTGCAGAAAATCTTGTCTTACACTATTCACCTACCCATCCATCCATCCCTTCCTAAGTCTTCCCACTGGTCTGTTGCCTGATAGGATCCAGTCCATTGCAACATTGGGCCATCTCGTTTCTCCCATTCTTACTACGTGTCCAGCCCATGAGAGTCTTTTGGTTCTCATCACTCCAATGATGTTAGGGTCCTTGTATACTTTTTCCAGTTCTGTATTGCAACATCTTCTCCATTCTCCAGTAGTTAGGTCCCAGACTGGTCCATATATTTTCCTGAGAACCTTTCTCTCAAATGTAAGGAGTCAGTTAAGGCCTTGTTTTCATGTTCTCCAGGTCTCACAACCATATAGTACTGCTGGCATTATTAATGTTCTATATAATCATAATTTTACTTGTTGTGGTGTATTTCTACATTTTAATAGTGGGTTTAGTGAGTAATAGCCTCTGCTTCCCACCAGTAACCTTGCCTTAATCTCTCCTTTAATTGATTTCACTCCAGTGCAAACTTGAACCAAGATATTTAAATTATCTCACTTGTTTATACCTGGTACACTTCACTGTTAGATCTTGGAAGTTATGGAGTTTTCTTCCAATGGCCAACTACTCAGTATTTAGAGTACTAACTTGTAGCCCAAGCCTTGATGCCACTGATTCCAGGGTATGAATACTTCTTTTCATTGTTGGTTTGAATAACCCGACAGTTCTTTCTGTTAAACTCCTGCATTGCCTTTTTGAGTGCCATACTGAAGAGAACTGATGATAATCTATCTCCTTCTCTTAATCCCATCTCCCCTCTTTTATTGCCTACACTAACCTTAGCTTTTGTATCATTTAGGTACATATTTACTAGTTTCATCAGTTTCCTTGGTGTGCTAAAATCTGTCATGGTTTTAATCAGACCTTGTCTATGGATATTATCATAAGCCTTCTTGAAGTCCATGAAGACAGATGTATTTGTTGGCCTTATTTGTAAATTTTCTCACATATCTGTTTTAAGACAAAAAATCTGGTCAGTGGTTGATTGTTCTGTTTGGAATCCTCCTTGGTACTCTCCAGTTATTTTTGTTGCCAAGGGGTTTGATTCATTCTAGCAGATGTTTGGAGAAGATCTTGTAACAGATGTTGAGTAGCACTAAGCCCCTATAGTTGTTCCACACTGATTTATCTTTCCTTTTGTGTATGGGGCTTATCACAGACACCTTTCATTCCTCTGGTATTGCCTGCTTTATCCAGATTAACTCAGTTAACTAGTGGATTTTGGAGCAGAGAGCTTTGTCACCAGATTTGAGCAGTTTAGTGGAAATTCCATCTTCTGGACTCTTGCCATTCTTAAGATTTTTAATCTGTTTTCTTACCCCCTCAATGGTGGATGAGGGATTTTCTGGATCCACTGTTACTAGAGCAAAAAACCTTATAATTCACTTGGTTCTTCACAATTTAGTAGGACCTGAGGTATTCTATCCATCTTCTCTCAATATTTTTATCTTCCATTAGCACCCTTCCATTGGCATATGGCTACATGCTGATCATCTACAATTTCTTTTAATGTATTTTGCTTTTGCTTTCCTTAGTGTGGCCTGTATTCACCATTGTACTTCTTCAAACTTTGATTTTCTTTTTTATTGCATTTTACTTTGTATAAGTAGTAATTTGGCCTGCTTTTTCTCTTGGATATCTTCCTCACATTCCTCATCAAACCACACTCATTTTCCCTTAGTTCATTTTGGAATTATTTCTAGGGCTGTTTCTTTAATTGCATCAACAATTACATACAAATTCTGATCTATCGTAGTATTTTGTCCTCTTCATTCTCCAATACTTTAAAATGATTGGGCTGTTTGATCTCGAAGTGCCTCTTATATTATGTTTGTTTAGACTTTCCTGATCATATTGAGTGATTTATTTGCGTTCCTTGGCACTTTATGGCTCTCCATATTGGCTTCATCACTACTCTGACAAGGAAGAGGTCTGATCCACAGTCAGCACCTCTTGCAGTCTTGACATTTTGTATCCACTTCTTAATTCTTGTCTCTACCTATAGATCTCAGTTTGGTTCACTATCTTCTCATCGAGAGATACCCAGGTTCCTTTACATATTCTTTCCCTATTGAAATCAGTACTACCTATGAGCATTCCATTTGCAGTGGTGAAATTAGCCAATCTAATGTTATTATCATTCACTACTTTTGCATTAAGATCTCTGATTATAATCTTGTAGTGTTCATTTGATATATTGTTCAAGACTGTCTCTAGTTCCTCATAAATATCTGTTTTGATATCATCACTCTGTTCATTCTGGGCATGAAAATTTACACATGCGATTTTGCATTTCTTGGTACATATTATTACAAGAAATTTTCTGGGGTTTGTTGATACTCTATACGTATATGCTTTCCTTACAACACATTGCTGCTCCAGCCTGGTACAGACTTTTGATGTTCCAGGTTGCTAGTCATATTTCATTTTGAATACTACATTCTTGTTCAGGTAGTTTTGTAGGAATCAGTCTTGCCCAAGTCCCTTGTGTGATGTTTTTATCAATAATTGTTTTTCCAGGATCAGTTGGTATCCTGTCACCAACGCCCAACCTGGAGGATCGGGATTTGTCAGCTGGGTTTATCTCCCATTGAAAGAATGGTTTCTCCACACATATAGAAGTCTTTCTACCCTTTGATTTTCTGTTAGGGTCTTGTTTCCCTTGGTCTATGGGCTAATTCATGCTCAAAAGACAGTAGGGGGCATCACTTACAATGGTGCTTCCTCACTTTGACACAGGGTCAGCAATGAGTATATGTGGTGTTTACTGAGTGTAGCTCTGCCATAAGCTATGCTCCCACACTTCATCCTGCTGCTTCTGTCCATGACTATTTATTCAGGTCTTCCCTTATTAGCAGTTAACCATAATATCTGAGGACCACCTGCTATCTACCACATGCAACCCATCCAGAAGCTGAGCTTGTCCCAGAACCCTCTTCATCATATCATACAAAATGCTGTCACACTAATATTGAATCTCAGCTAGTGCATCACATTTCTTGTGTTACAAAGCCTTCAATAACTCATACCATCATTCATATTTCACAATTTTTACATACCCCAGACTTGATTTGACCCCCACCCCCCCTCCCTCTAATCCTTGCTAGCCCCAGAGTAACCGCTTCTTTTTCTTCAATTAGTAAAGATAAGACCAAACATGAAATTGTACTATACTATAGCTCTGTGCACCAGTTGACTGTCTGTGTTTGAAACTCTCAGGCATGCCATAGCAAGTACAAAGAGCAATGATATAGTACCTAGGTAGATAATTATTTCATTTATATTCTCTTGTTGCATGCCTGTTTCTAGAAGTCTCATTTCTTTCTAGTTTTTTACCTAGACGGAAGGACTCACTAGCCTGAGTGTTAGAAATGTAGATTGAAAGCTTTATTTAAGAATATGGAAGGCAAACCAAAGATTGTGTTTCATTGATACAACACTTAGAAGCTGCAACAAATTTACTAAAGAGACTGCCTACACTACACTTGTTCATCCTCTTCTGGACTACTGCTAAACATTATGAGACTCTTACCAGATAGGATTGATGCAGGACTCTGAAAAAGTTCAAAGAAGGGCAGCTTATTTTGTGTTATAACAAAATAGGGGAGAGAGTTTCATGGATATGATAAATGATTTGGGGTGGCAATCATTAAAGCAAAGATGTTGTTCATCACAGCAAGATCTTTTAATAAAATTACAATCACCAACTTTCTCCTCCAAATACCAAAATATTTTGTTGACTGCCACCTGCATAGCAAGAAATGACTATCACAATCAATCAAGAAAAAATCAGAGCTTGCACAGAAAGATTTCTGTGTCCATTTTTTTCCATGTGCTATTTGAGAGTGAAATGATTGAGAAATGGTCTGATAGTGGTTCTATGAACCCTTGGCCAAACACTAAGTGTGAATTGCAGAGTAATCATGATAGATAGGTATACCAGAGTAAATGATGAAAGAATTTGGCATCTTGGCAAATGAATATTTAAACAGGCATAGACAAAAGAGGCAATTATTTAACCAAACACCAAGACATTGCACAAAAAATAGAAAAAAAAGGAATGAAAGTCTCAATCATGGTATTAAGACAACAAACCAGAAACTTATGTTGGGTTCAAAACACAATTCAAATGTTAAGATAGCATGGAGAAAATTGTGATTTAATAGAAATGCCTAAAGCTGGAAGGAAAGCACAATAAAAAGAACTAGCTCATAAATGAACACTGGTACAATGAAGACCTAATTAGCATTAGTCAACCAGTCTCCATTAAATTTTATTCTGCCTTTAGTAGGAAAAACACGACTAGGGGTGGTGTAGCAAACTTCACTGCAAAAAAAAAGTAATTTCAGTGTTATTGACATAAGTGCATTGTGCTTAGAAGGAGTCACAGAATTTGCAGTGACAAATCTAAAATGGGAGAGAGAAAATACAACAGTTATTGGTATGGACAGTCCACCTGGGGCATGTATGGATACCTTTCTCAAAAATCTATCTGACTCTGATATACACACATCAAACAAAGTTTTGCATCACTTCGGTTGTGACAGTTCTGGGAACTGTACAGAAAATTGGAATAGAGATCAGCATAAACATCATTTTCAGTTGTACCACCATACAGTGAGACCTTCAGAGGTGGTGATCCAGATTGCTGTACACACCAGTATCTCTAATACCCCATAGCACATCCTCTTGCATTGATGCATGCCTGTATTTGTCATGGCATACTATCCACAAGTTCATCAAGGCACTGTTGGTCCAGATTGTCCCACTCCTCAATGGCAATTCGGTGTAGATCCCTCAGAGCAGTTGGTGGGTCACATCATCCATAAACAGCCCTTTTCAATCTCTCCCAGGCATGTTCAATAGGGTTCATGTCTGGAGAACATGCTGGCCACTCTAGTCAAGTGATGTCATTATCCTGAAGGAAGTCATTCACAAGATCTGCAATATGGGGGCACAAATTGTCATCCATGAAGACGAATCCCTTGCCAATATGCTGCCAATATGGTTGCACTGTCGGTCGGAGGATGGTAGTCACGCATCCTACAGCAATCACGGCGCCTTCCATGACCACCAGAGGTGTACATTGGCCCCACATAATGTCACCCCAAAACAGCAGTGCACTTCCACCTTCCTGCACTCGCTGGACAGTGTGTCTAAGGCATTCAGCCTGACCAGGTTGACTCCAAACATGACTCTGACAATTGTCTGGTTGAAGGCATATGGCACTCATCTGTGAAGAGAACGTGATGCCAATCCAGAGCCGTCCATTCAGCATGTTTTTGGGCCCATCTGTACCCCACAGCACGGTGTTGTGGTTGCAAAGATGGACCTCGCCATGGATGTCGGGAATGAAGTTGTGCATCATGAGCCTTTTGTGCACAGTTTGAGTCATAACACGACATCCTGTGGCTGCACAAAAAGCATTAGTAATCATGGTGGCGTTGCTGTCAGGGTTCCTTTGAGCCATAATCCATAAGTAGTGGTCATCCACTGCAGTAGCAGCCCTTGGGCAGCCTGAGCAAGGCATGTCATCAACAGTTCCTGTCTCTCTGTATCTCCTCCATGTCCAAACAACATCGCTTTGGTTTACTCCAAGATGCCTGGACACTTCCCTTGTTGAGAGCCCCACCTGGCACTAAGTAACAATGTGGACACAATCGAACTGTGGTTGATCTACAGACAATGCGAGCCGTGTACCTCTTTCCTGGAACTGATCAAGCTGTTGGAACATCTCTCTCTAATAGGCACTGCTTATGCATGGCTGTTTACATCTTTGGGCAGGTTTAGTGACATCTGAACAGTCAAAGGGACTGTGTTTGTGATACAATATCCACAGTCAATGTCTGTCTTCAGGAGTTCTGGGAACTGGGGTGATGCAAAACTTTTTTTTGGTGTGTGTATATAGACAGTACATTTTTTGGGTTAAATCACAATGTAAATATTATAATAACAGGGCATATAAATATGAAGTTATTAACCAATGACGCGAATTCAGTCTGACACCACTTATTCATGAATCAGCAAGAGGAACGGGCAACAGCAAAGCATGCCTGGATAATGCTATAGCAAGAACAAATGCAGTTTATGGAACATAGTACTTTATAGAGCAACATGTAAAATACAATGAAGTACAGGTTGTGTGTAGCTCTGAACAAAATGACTGGACAACAGTAATACAGGTTACAGAATGGGTTGAGCACTCGTTTCCAATCACTTAAATAATACTCTTCCTTTGGTGGTTCACCAGAGCATGCCAGGGGTCCAATCCAGGTGACACCACAAGCAGGCCTGAGAACTGTATGGTCACAAGATCTCAGAAATCATGCACATCATGAGTGAAGGTACATGACTCCTCCTTTCTAGAGTGAGGGAAAGCCACATACATACATAAAAACACTAGGTACAGAGAAATACATGGTATAGAAAAAATGCATGGTACTGAAAAAGCACTGATCTCAAAGGCACTGAGAATATGAGTCACAGAAAAAAACCAATGATGGTGCTGATATCCATTTCATTGCATGATGATGGTGGCTGCTGCAGCATGTGGTATGCAGTCACAGGCAAGTAGAGGCACTAGTGATGGGGCTGGCTGGCATGTCGTCCTCTCTCTTGTGAGAGGCCGTAGGGCAGGAACGGAGATGGTGCCTCCATAGCAACATCCTCATCAAGGTCAGTGGTCAGTACTGGAAGTGTCAGCAGGGGGATCGGAGGCGATGGGTGCACACAACCCAGCAATGGAGGTGGTGGCAGCTGCAGCATAAGGTGCAGTGGCGTCTGTGGCAACAGGTGCAGTGGGGGCTGCACTGGCAACAGCAGTTGAGCAGTGGGGGTGGAGGTAGCAACCCCATTGTGGCACAAACCTGTCATCTGCAACACAGGAACAGGCATTGGTGGCCGTGGGGGCAGGGGAGCTGGTGGGCTCTCCAGAACAGAGCTCGGTGTGCGCCGCCATAGCTGTTTGAAGTGACGTGACATCTGCCCATCAGAAGTGCCAACAACACACAGGCACTGGCGTCAATGATGCTCAATGACAGGAGGTACCCCATTGGGCCAGCAGCCGAAACCATGAGCCCAGGCAGATGAACCTAGCCAGAATCGTTGTGGAGCCAGCGATGCAGTGTCAGACGCTGCAGGTGAAAGAGGGTCCATGGTTCACGACCATCAGCATCTCCACCAGGCTCTTGTTCCCCACTGGATCGAATTGGTACAGACTTAAAAAAGTGGTCTAAAGCAACTTCAGGGGACCAGCCAAATACATATTTCTGCATCTGAATTTTAAAATTCCGTACTGTGCATTCAGCCTCACCATTAGATTGAGGATGAAATGGGGTAGCTGTGAGATGGCAAACACCACTAGTCTGACAAAACGATGCAACAAACTAGGGGCCATTATCTGTAACCATGGTATACTGAAGCTCTCAATTGCAAAATCCTTAGACAGGGCTGAAATAGTGGCAGCTGCGGACGTCGATGGACAACATGCCATATAGGGAAACTTGGACTAAGTGTCCACTACAATGAGCCAATACTGATTTAGGATGGGTCCATCAAAATCGATATGTAGATGCTTCCACAGCTGCTGTGGCATTGACTAGGGGGAGAAAGATGCCCACAAGGCCACCTGTTGCTGAACACAGTGAGTGTAAGCGGCAATAAGCCATGTAATGTCCCCATCTGTGCCTGGCTTTGGTGCAAGAAGTCCCCCAATGACTGACATGCAGAAGCCACAGTACATTATGGTGTAAGGAAGCAGGAATCACAACCCAGAGAGCAGCATCCTCTCTAGTTAACAAAAGAACCCCATCAAACACAGAAAGGCAGTGCTGAGGGGAGAAGTAATTATGCAAGAGATCCAAGATATGTGCTGGGGGGTTTTCTTGCTAACTGTGCTGCACTAAACAGAGGACCCAACTAAGTACAGGATCCATGGTGACGGCAAATGCTATCATGGCACTAATGAAGGGAAAACCATTAACCACATTCTGGTTCTCAGCATCTATATAGAAACAAAGCAACTCATTCTGATCAAATGCCGGGTCCATCCCAATCGGAAGGTGAGATAAGGCATCAGCATTGGCTTGTTGCACCATCAGCAGGTAATGGATCTGATAAAGATAATTGGAGAGGAAGAGAGCCCACCACTGCAAATGATGCACTGTCTTGTCTGGCACAAAAGCTAAAGGGTTAAAAAGAGCAACCAATGGCTTGTGATCCATGATTAAAAGGAACTTAAAACCATACAAGAAGACGTGAAATTTCTGGAGGCAGAACACAGTCACTAAAGCCTCCATTTCAATCTGAGAATACCGCTGCTGAGTGGGGATTAAAGTCTTAGAAGCGTAACCAACTGGACATTCAGAACCTTTCATATATTTGCGCATCAACACCACACCAAGATCATGCTGTGAGGTATCTGTAGTGAACATGAGATGCTGACCCGATTGAAAAGTGGCCAGACAGGTGGCAGACTGAAGCTTAGACTTAAGCAAAAGGAACGCTTAGTCATGAGCTGGGGACCAGAAAAAAAAGCACATTTTTATGCAAAAGTACATGCAGGGGTTGAGCTACAGTGGATGCGTCAAGCTAAAACTTATGGATGTATGCAACTTTACCTAGAAATGTCTACAATTCTGTAATGGAGTTTGGCCATGGAAAAGCTGTAATTGTGCCAACATGGTGATGGAATGGTTTGACCCCTGTGCAAGAAACCTCAAAAACTAGGTACTCAACTGACAAATGAAAAAACTGAGAGTTGGCAAGACTGCACTTGAGACCTGCAGATTGCAAACCAGAAACCAATAATCAGAGATTGCTAATGTGGTCCTCAGTGGAAGAACCCAAAGCTACAATATCATTGAGGTAATTGATGCAGCAAGGCACAAAAGGCTAAAAAATGCTGAAAAATTGTGGGCGTGCCAGTGATGCCAAGAGGCAAGCTTTGATATTGGTGTAGGCTGAAAGGCTTATTGGCAATGAGAAGGCACCTAGTGGGCTCATCCAAGAGGAGCTGGAGGTATGCTTCCAACAAATCACTCTTGGAAAAGCAGTGGCCGCCTGATAATTTTGTGAGCAACTGTTCAGGGTGGGGTGGAGGGTATGTATCTATCATAGACTGTGCATTAATCATGATGCTGAAATTGCCACAGAGGGAAAGCTTACCCATCAGCTACTTAATAATGACCAGTGGTGTAGCCCATTCACTGGAACAGATAGGTTGAATGACACTGAGTGATGTCAAACAGTCTAATTTGGCCTTAACAAAGCTGCATAATATGACACTCACCTGCTGTACCCGAAAAAAAATGAGAGAGGACAGAGTCTTTCATGGTAATGTGGGCCTGAAAACCATGGGCACAACCAAGCCCAAGGGAAAACAGAGATGAAAACTTAGAGCAGAGGAACTCCAGTTGCTGATGTGGAGCTTGATCTGACATTAAATTTACCTCACTGGCAATGGAGAAATCAAAAGCATTAAACACATCCAACCCAAACTGTTCTGCGGTACGGGAATGATCCATAACAAGGAAGGTGAGAGGGCAAACAATAGATTTTTCAGAGACGCAACTGGAGAACTGACCTAGGATCAGAATCTTCTGTTTATTGTAGCTAACCTACTTCTGTGAAATCAGTGTGAGGAGAGGGAAGCCCAAGTCCACATACATTTATGTGTTTACTAAAGACACTGTAGCTCCTGAGTCCACTTGCATTTTTAGCAGTTTATTAAACACATACAAGTCAATAAACAGTTTGTTTGGGGAGACAGTCATTGTAGAGATGCAGCTTATGTCCACACATACTACTGTGTCCGCCACGTTTGGAGAGGAGTTACACATTGATGTAATGTGGCCTTTCTTTTGACACTTGCAAACAACCCAACACTTAGGGCATGCAGCATGCTCATGTTGGACAAAGCAGTATGGGCAAGACATAAGGGGGCCATGTGGCCACTGTTGTGATGTGGCCTGTTGATGCTGTGGCTGTAACCAACACTGCCCCATGTGATGCTGAGTCAAAGGTTGGATAGCTGCAATGGCTTCCCCATCATCCTGAACACTTTCAGTGTGCTTAACAGGGGTTGACTGAGCAACTTCTGATACCTCTCCCCATGCAGCAATCTGATCACCTGCAGCCCGTGACACTTTAAAGAACTGTACTATATTTACCACACCCATACGCATCGGATTCTCACATTGATATGTTTTTTGTGGACTTCCCTGTCCAGGAACAAACAAATAGAAACATCATGAACCATGTGATCAGTGTAGGACTCATGATGGGTACCAGTGACATATTTACAACAACGGCTTGCACATTTGACCAAATGATACGCTGACTGGGTCTGCAAAGACACAAGTTATCACAACAACTGATAAATGCATGGCGAAAGCCAGGAAAGCCCTACACCAGTTCGCATCACTTATGTGAAAAACTTGGAAATGTTGGCATAACTATGTCTCATAGCAATCCCAGCCTCCAGCGAATTCATCATATGCTGGAAACAGCAATGGTTGCATTGACGGGAGAGTGACCTGTCACAAACACACAGATGCCAGTTGGTTGAGAGCAGTGGTGACAGACTGCTGTTGTTCCGCAAAAGCTTGCTGCTGGGTAATGACACATTGGAGTATTTCTTCCATCAAGATGTTTGTCATGTGACTGAGCACTGACACTAACACACAGAGAAAAGGTAACCCTCACTTGTTGCCAATTTTGCTACTGCAAGAACAAACACTATTTATAGAAAATAGTACTTTATAGAGCAGTAAAATGAAGTACACGTTATGTGTAGCACTGAACACATTGACTGGACAACTGTGATACAGTTTACAAAATAGGCCAAGCATACATTTGCAATTGCTCAAATAAAACTCTTTCTCTGGCGGCGCACCAGAGCATGCCTGGGGGGCACTCCAGGTGGCCTCTATAAGTAGGCTTGTGAACTATATGGACATGTGATCTCTGAAATAAGTATGTCATGAGCGAAGGTACAGTGATAACATAATAACAAACATGATCTATTTTTCCTATAATACATCTGTTCTAAAACTAGCCATCTCTGATCACCATCCAGTGCAAATTTCAGTTGGAGGTAAATGAGATGCCCTATGTCACTAAACAGAAGTCATATGTAAGCAAAAGAATTATGTATAATGATAATATCAGCAGACTGAATTGCATGTTAGCACACACACCATGGTTTGAGAATGATAGCTTTTCCTATGATAGCTTTGCTACTTATTCTATTACTGTTTTGATGCCACATGCCCAGTTGTAGTCACAAAAGTTAAACAAACAAAAATACATACAAAAGTATCTGGATAAATAATGATGTCATTGAAGCAAATTAAAATTACTTCATAGAGCAATGTTGAACAAAATCAAGAATACTATAAATATTTATTAATATGGACTAGGAGCAACTATGTTGCAAACAAGCTTCAAGTTTCACACAATGTTACTACTCGTGTATGACAAGTGATAAACATTATATATAAAAAAGAAAGATGAGGTGACTTACCGAACAAAAGCGCTGGCAGGTCGATAGACACACAAACAAACACAAACATACACACAAAATTCAAGCTTTCGCAACAAACTGTTGCCTCATCAGGAAAGAGGGAAGGAGAGGGGAAGACGAAAGGAAGTGGGTTTTAAGGGAGAGGGTAAGGAGTCATTCCAATCCCGGGAGCGGAAAGACTTACCTTAGGGGGAAAAAAGGACAGGTATATACTCGCACACACGCACATATCCATCCACACATACAGACACAAGCAGATGATATATGTCTGCTTGTGTCTGTATGTGTGGATGGATATGTGCGTGTGTGCGAGTATATACCTGTCCTTTTTTCCCCCTAAGGTAAGTCTTTCCGCTCCCGGGATTGGAATGACTCCTTACCCTCTCCCTTAAAACCCACTTCCTTTCGTCTTCCCCTCTCCTTCCCTCTTTCCTAATGAGGCAACAGTTTGTTGCGAAAGCTTGAATTTTGTGTGTATGTTTGTGTTTGTTTGTGTGTCTATCGACCTGCCAGCGCTTTTGTTCGGTAAGTCACCTCATCTTTCTTTTTTATATATAATTTTTCCCACGTGGAATGTTTCCTTCCATTATATTGATACAAGTGATAAACAGTTGTAGAACAGGCCAAGACAAATCCTGTATGGACTTTACTATTGACCATAGTGGGAAGGTCATAAAATACCACTTGAAATTGCAAATATTTCAATGAATATTTTTCTTCAGTAGGTGAAGCTATCAATGACAAATATAATAACTTGCAGTATAATTATGAAGGAAATCCACCTGAGCATAGCATATATCTAGTCTCCACAAACTGCAAAGAAATAATGAACATCATTTCGGCAGATCATGGTGACCTCAGTATTAATGTATTAGAAGTGTGTAGACAAAGTGTCTCTGCACCTCTGTCCGTAGCAGTAAATAATATAATACAATCAGGCACCTTCCCAGACAGAATAAAAATATCCCAGGTAAAATCAGTCTTTAAAATGGTGACAAATACAAAATTGGAAACTACACATCAGTCTCGATACTTCCTGTCTTTTTCTAAACAATTGAAAAAGTCATATACCAGGGCTTCACAACATACGTGCTCGCGGAGCAAGCTGTGAGCAGCAAGGCGTGCGCATGGAGCAGCGCGAGCACGCTACCCCCACTACCGGACCAGAGCGGAGAGTGGAGAGAGTCACGTGGGGCACACAACAGCTGCCGCCAGTCAATGTAAATCCGCGGCCACCTGCAGCGATATCACTCACGAATTATTACTGTGACAAATGAAACAAATAAAGGAGAATGTACACGTGCCACATAATTTTATTAGCTTAGTGTATGCCTCTACATTCGTATTAATTTGTGAACTTTTACACAATCAAAGGTGTCACTGAAGTGTGGGATTCTTTTTGCCCTTTACAATTGCGTCTGTGTTCGGAGTAATTGTTCTTGCGCATCATAGGCGCAGCGTGCAGTTTAAATTTCGATCAGACAATGCGTTTCTCAGGCGCGTCTTGTTACATTTCATTGCAGAGAACAGTTATTCACAAACATACATGGAACCGAACATTGATATTATTGTAGCCGCCAGTTTGTGCAAATGAGGAAATCTATCCTGAGGGAAGTGTCTGTAAAATTCCAAAATGTTTTTCTTGTTCTGAAATTTGTCTCTGTATTCTCTGTCACACTGCAGGTCAATAATTTCTATATTATTGTAGCCGCCAGTTTGTGCAAATGACGAAATCTATCCTGAGGGAAGTGTCTGTAAAATTCCAAAATGTTTTTCTTGTTCTGAAATTTGTCTCTGTATTCTCTGTCACACTGCAGGTCAATAATTTCTAGTTGCAGCTCAGGACAAATCTCTTCAATATTCGCTGAACATGGAGAGGAGAACAGATCAGAATCACTGTCTAGTGCTGTCAGATCTTGAAGGCGTTGATCAAATTCTTCCTTAAGGGCAACTAAACTATGTGAATAACGTTCACAGTCCTTGTGAACATCTTGCATGGATGATAATTTAGGAAAATGAGCTAGATTTCCTGTTTACAGCTGACTCACCCAAAGTGTCAATTTCATTTTAAAAGCTCATATTCGATTTATGAAATGAGTAATTAGCAGATCTTTACCTTGTAGTGAAATGTTAAAAGCATTCAGATGGCTAGTTAAATCTGCTAAGAACGCGAGATCACATTTCCATGAAGGCTCTTTCAATTCAGGAACACACATGTTATTTGTTTCCATGAACATATTTATCTCATCTAGTACGCAAAAATTCGATTTAATAATTCGCCACAACTAAGCCAGTGGACCTCGCTGTAATAAGGTAGGCTACCATACTGGCTTTCTACATCCTCAAGAAAGCTTTTAAATTGTCTGTGTTGTAGCCCATGCTTCCTTATATAATTGGTTGTACGAACAACAACACTCATCACATTTTTTAGAGTGATACTCTTTGCACATAAGTTCTCCTGGTGGATCACACAGTGAACGCCCCTTATTTCATTCGGCACGGTCAGTTTTTGCATTTTCTCCTTCAACAGCGCAACGAAACCCAATTTTTTCCCTGTCATCGCTGGTGCACCGTCTGTAGACACTGAAACTAAAGAATTCCACGACAATCCTATATTTTCAACACTTTCTTTAACACTACTTAAAATATCACCTCCAGTTGTAGTGTTCTTCATGGCTACTACATCGAGGAGCTCCTTCCTCACCTGAAGATCTCTATTAACACCTCTAATAAATATGGAAAGCTATGCTGTTCCAGTGATATCAACACTTTCGTCCAGAGCTAAAGAATACGCCATAAAATCTTTATAGATATTTGCAAGCTGGCTCTGGACGTCATCTGCCATGTCCTGTATGCGACGCATAATGGTCATGTCAGATAATGGCACAATTCGAAACTGTTCAACTTGAGAAGGACACAAATGTTCCGCTGCAACTACCAAACATCTTTTATTAAATCGCCATCAGTGAAGGGGCGCAAGGATTTTGTTAAAAACAAAGCAATTTTGTAGCTCACTCTGAGAGCTGCCTCAGTTGATTTTTCTTCGCCATCCAGATCTTCTTCGGATAGCTTCCTTTTCAGTTTAATAACTGCCTGTGCACGATCTGATCCATCACATTTTCCACTTCCGTAGTCTTTCACATGGTACAACATATAATGTCGCTGCAAATTAAATTTCCTAAAAGAATTCAGCGTTTTGTGACATACTAAACATTTTGCAGCACCATCTTTTTCTGTAAACAGATACAATTGCTCCCAATGGGGGTTGAACTGCGAAAGCATGGTTGGGGTTACACAACGGCGACTTGACATGATTCTTGACCAGCAAAGTGACTGTTAGAGCTGATCGTAGTACTTTTAACGTTACACAGTCGGCACGAATTCAATAGGCCCACTGCGGTCCTATTCATACGTGCGCGCGCATTTCCCCTCCCTCCCCTCCCTCCCTACTCCGCGACCTTGCACCTGCTCGCGAGCACGTGCCTGAGCAGACGCGAGTACTCGCGCTCAAAATCGGCCAGTTGTTAAGCCCTGTCATATATAATAGAATTACAACATTTCTCAACAAGCTCAAGCTGATGTTTGAAAATCAAAATTTATTTTTAAAATACAAATCAACTAGCACAGCAGTTGCTCAGTTAACTGAAGAGGTAATAAATAGCATTGAAAACAAGCAACATGTTGCAAGTATTTACTGTGGTATTGAGAAAGCTTTCAACTGTGTGATTGCTACCATCCTATTAGATAAGCTACAGAACACTGAGGTACTGCTCATGACCTAATAAATAATGAACATAATTGAAAACTGTTTGTACTGCGTAAAACTGAAAGTGGTGTTCACAAATCAAAAATCACTAATATAAAATATGGAGTGCCTCGGGGCTCAATATTGAGTCCTCTTTTGTTTCCGATTTATGTAAATGACATAAAATATCATGCTCAAAGTTCCAAAATAGTTATGTATCTGGATGATACATCCATCATGTGTAAAAAGAAATCATTTAATGAACTAGAGACCCATTGTAATAATGTGAGAAATGAAATTGTTCAGTACTTTAATGAAAGCGACTTCAATGTAAGCACCAGTAAAACATGTCTAATGAAGTTCAACAACAATAGTTTTAATGATGAAATTAAACTATATATCAGCAATGAATTGGTAAAAAAAGTGTTTTGCATAAAATTCAAAAAATGTTCAAATGGCTCTGAGCACTATGGGACTTAACTTCTGAGGTCATTAGTCCCCTAGAACTTAGAACTACTTAAACCTAACTAACCTAAGGACATCACACACATCCATGCCCGAGGCAGGATTCGAACCTGTGACCATAACGGTCGCGCGGTTCCAGACTGTAGCGCCTAGAACTGCTCGGCCACCCTGGCCGGCAGCATAAAATTACCCAGGTTAACAATTCAAAGCAATCTTTGGGTCACACATGTTGACATTCTAGCATGTAAGTTGTCTAAGAATATATTTGCAGTCAATATGATTAGCAAGTTCTGCAAAGACCATGTTGTCCTAAAGATTGCATATCATACTTTATTTTCCTCTCATATGAATTATGGGATAGAAATTTGAGGAGCAACACCCAAACCAAATCTAAATAAGCTATTGCTGCTTCAAAAAAGAGTTATAAGAACCATCTTTGGAGCAAAATATAAGGAATTATGTCACAGCTTGTTTCCAAAAACTAGTGTGTTAACTATAGTAAACATGCACATTCTAAAAGCTATATTGCTTGTTAAAAGACTGTGACCCAACATTTCTTCTGATTTGTATCAGCACAATGCCAGACATAAAGAAAAATTTTACATCAGCATCCACAGAACAGCACTCTATGAAAAGGATCCACAGTATGCACGTTTAAAATTAGCCAATGCACTTCCCAGTACAATTACGACCCTTCCCAAAATGAAGCTTAAATTTCAGCTAAAGACATTCGTGTTACAAAATCCCATTTACACATTAGAAGAATATCATAATTACATGCAAAATAAGAACTGCTTTCAAAAAAATTGTAAATAGTTTTAAGCAAACATTTTATCTCTAATCTAATAATTTTATTAATCAATGACATATTCAGAAGAATGTATTATTGAGTTATGTATCAATAATTGTAACCTGTTTTTGTACATATGCAGTGACTCATGCAATATTGAATAAAGTATTATTATTATTATAAAAAGCTTCACTCAATAGAAGCATTTCTATATGAGATTATTACAAAAATTCACACAAAATCTTGAAAATTTTGGCATGGCTTTGACCATATGAATCTAGAATTTATAGAGATGATCTTCACATCTCTTGTAAGATTTCACCTTGCCTTCAGTTCTTTTTCTCTGTGCAAATCTCCAAAAATTTAAATTTAACATGATTTGCCCTTGAACACGACATTCTTCCATTTGATACCAAAACTTCAAGACATACTGTCAATATTCTTTGAGCTACTTCATAATTTAATGTAACTTCTGCATTAAAACAGGAAATTGTACATATTCAGTTCTATTTGATGGGTGATCTTTCTTGTAACTTTTATAGTATGACAATAATCCATGTTCATGTGATTTCCTTTAGCAACAATATTTCTTCTTCAGATACATTCTTAATTTTTCTAGTGCACAATATTTCTTCTTCAAATACAGTCTTAATTTTTCTAGTGCACTTCTTGTAGCAAAATCCAGATTGAGATGTATTGCTGCAGTCAGGCTCATTACATCCTTCAAGTCAATTTTTATTAAAGGTTAGTTAAGTTTTTGCTTTTTATGACATCTAGTTTCACAACCTGCTGCATTGAAATGTTCATAAGATTATGTAGTTCATCATATAGAAATGGAGCCATTGAGATATTGCTCTAAAAATCCAGTAAAAATGGTTCCATAAAATATGCTGTTGAACTGAGGAATGTCAGTTTTGGAGCTAGCAATTTGTTGTTGGCAGCTTCAGAAACAATTCTGAAACTTAATGACTGAGGAATGGTTGGGTTCTTTACATCAGTAACATAAGTTTGAATGTTTCTGAGAATATCCACAGCTTTTTCAGATGTTTTGGCATTTTTGAACTTTTTTCTTCTTAAAATGATGTAGAAAAGGATGAAGATCCAGTTATCTCAGTGTACTGTAATCTCCATGCAGGTGAATCATGATATAAATAATAAAGCGCTCTCAAATATGACAATTTTCCAGTTAGCTTTGAATATGCATGTTTTGAAAATAACACGTGCAAAACGTAGGTACAAATTTGCAGCAGTTGTAGACCATCAAAGGATTTTTCCAGAAAAATAGAATAAAAGTAACATGTCTCTATTAATGATTTATCATGGTCCCAGAATTGTACATCTAAATCCATCTGGGTCCTCAAGAAACCATATTCATGCTATGAGGGTGGTTTGAAAAGTTCTTGGAGCGGGAGAAAAAAAGTACTTACATCACTGAAACTTTTTTATTTTTCAATGTAGTCTCCTTGTAGATTAATGCACTTGATCCAGTGTCTTGATCCCATCTCAAAAATGAGTTTCCTCCAGGCCTGCAAAATAGTTGTCACCTCAGGCTACCAATTCTTCATTTAAAGTGAATCTTTGACCACCAAGACAAATTTTCAGTTTTGGTTGGGTTGGGTTGTTTCGGGGAGGAGACCAAACTGCGAGGTAGTCGGTCTCATCGGATTACAGAAGGATGGATAAGGAAACCTGCTGTGCCCTTTTCAAAGAAACCATCCTGGCATTTGCCTGAAGAGATTTAGGGAAATCACAGAAAACCTAAATCAGGATGGCCGGACTCGGGATTGAACTGTCGTCCTCCCGAATGCGAGTCCAGTGTGTTCAGTTTTGGGAAGAGATGGAAGTCTGATGGAGCCATATCAGGTGAATAAGGTGGGTTTGACAACAATTCATACTTTAGTTAGTGTAACTTTGTCATGGCAATGGACATGTGCATGGGTGTGCATTGTCTTGATGGAAGATGACTTTTTCCTTGCTAATCTTGGCCTTTTTTCGCGTATCTTTTGTTGCAATTTGTCCAAGAGGTTAGAATAGTATTCTTCAGTAATTGTTTGCCCAGTGGGGAGATAATCTACAAACAGAATCCCCTTCGCATCCCAGAACACTGATGCCATGTCCTTTCCCACCAAAGGAATTGTCTTTGCTTTCTTTGATGGCAAAGAATCGGCATTTTCCATTAGTTTGACTACTGTTTTGTCTCTGGGGTGTAGTAGTGCACCCAAGATTCAACTGGAGCAAAAAATCTTGTTTCTTTTTTTCCTAAAATGGGCCAAACATTGTTCCGATATGTCCATTCTCATGCGTTTTTGATCCAGCATCATGAGTCTCAGCACCCATCTTTCAGATATTTTTTCATGTCTAATTCTTCCGTTAAAATGTGATATATGATTTCAGATGCATCTGGCAAGCATGAGCAATTTCACGCACTTTCAAGCAGCGGTCCTCCATGACCATATTGTGCACTTTTGCAATGATTTCTGGAATAGTGACACATCCTGGCTGACCACTGCGCAGATCATAATCTAAGCTCTCCCGACCAAATTTAAATTCATTTGCCTACTTAGCAATAGTTGAATATGAAGGAGCAGAGTCCCCCAGTGTATTCTGGAAATTGGCATCAATGTCCTTTGCTTTTGTACCTTTCTTTACGAAGTACTTAATCACTGCTCGAATCTCGATTTTTTCCATCTTCCCAAATCACTATGTGGGAACTACAACAGAGCCAAGAGCACTGACATGGCACACGTATACAGGCAACAGTTAGTTCAATGAATATCATTGCGCTAACACTGATGTCTCTTCTTGGTGAATTTGAGTACAATCATTTCACAATTTCACATTCATCAGTGAGGTCAGTAACTTTACATCTCATGTATGGCACACCTCTGTAACAAAGCTTTGATTTTTGCAGTTGCATTATCTAGTTGCATAATTTGACTATCTGGAAATAATGCTATACAGCGCACTGAGCTGTGAATTGACTAATGACTCCTGATGGTGCATGAACACCATAAAAATTCAGCTCATGTAACATCATCTCATAGTAAACAGGACTAAACTGTAGAGCATTTCATTTGAACATTCTATGGCTCTGAATATATTGCCTTGTTTGATATTAGAATTCATATTAAGAGTGATAAATTATCTGTATCAGCTAGTAAATAATACACATTTACAAATTAATAAATTATACTTCAGGCTAAAAATTGTTTATAATAAAATTTTCTCAATATTGAGAAGAAATTCCCATTTCCCTCCTTAAAGTTACTCATAAAAATACCTTGTAGTGGTATATGATTGATTGTGTCAAAATTTGTTGTTAGAGATTTGGAACATTGCATGAATGCATCCAGTGGCAGCAACTTTTGCAAAACTGCACTGAAACTCCGGTGCTTCATGCTCCTGGTGTGACTTTCTGATGCTACAATTGCAGGTTCGAATCCTGCCTTGGGCATGGATGTGTGTGGACGCTCGCAAACCTTTGGAAAAAGCTGGAGTGTATAGGATCCCATGCAGCTGTGGTGATGTTTATGTGGGTACAACTAAAAGAACTGTTTCTAAACATTTGGAAGAGCATAAGGGAAATTGTAGAAGAGGAGAAACGGAACGATCAGCTGTTGCGGAGCATGCTTTCCAGCCAGGGAACCACAATATTCGCTTCGAGGAGACGCAAGTACTAGCGGCCACAAGCGGATACTACGAAAGGCTCTACAGGGAGGCAATCGAAATCGCTAAACAGCCAAATAATTTCAACCGAAAGGAGGAGGGCGTGAAATTAAATGGTATATGGATGCTGGTGTTAAAGAAGATGTGTACCACCCGTCCACTACTGGGTGATGGCAACAGCGATCGACGGCGACGGACAGCGGCCAATTGCACTGACGTTTTCAAAACACATGACGTCACACCGCGGTGCGGGAGCGCGCGGACACGGAATTTAGTGGCAGTCAGTAGCGAGCCAGTGGGTGTGTTGGACCTTCCATTGACCTACGGACCCCCTTGAAAACGTCTCCCGCAGTCGGAGACGAAACGTTGGGAATTGAGAGAAAATTCATCAACCGACCACGGCATAACAGCCCAGATAATTATAATGGACATGGTGTCCTTAGGTTAGTTAGGTTCAAGTAGTTCTAAGTTCTAGGGGACTGATGACCTCAGAAGTTAAGTCCCATGGTGCTCAGAGCCATTTGAACCATTTTGTGACTTTCTGAAGCATTTTTCATCATGCTGGAAATGTTGATAACTTTCTTGCACCAAATACAAATAGCATTTGTACTGTTTGTGGGAATACTGGGTAGCCATGATTGAGAAGAATGATGCACAGACACCTTGGCAAATAATTCCACACTTTATTACCACTGTTATGCACTGAGTGGGTAAAAAATGAATTACTGTGATGCACACTACCCAAGAGAAAAGCAGGAACTGATGAACAAAGATCATGATTTTGGTGCAGATAAAGCATGTTCATAGTTGCTGCAGTCAATGTGTTGAGAAGAGTTAATTAATCCTGATGATCAATGCCTCCACAGTGACCCCCTTCCCCCTCTTCCTATGCAGAAAACTGCATAGTGGGTAGGGACAATGGCTCACTCCTGCACATAGCCCCATAGAAATGATGCCATAGTGGGAGCAGGCAGAGTTGCTGTTGGTTATGTTTCTGATGTGTAGATGCAACTCCAGTCCTGATGTCAAAGCTGTCATATTGGCATGAAGATCAATATCAGAAGGGTTGGGGGTGGGAGAGGTAGAGATGAGACGGATCGAAAGGTCTTCCTCCTCCTCTGCTGTTAGCACCCAAGCATGTTTGAGCTGGTGGACAGATACTATTATGAGTTCGTCTTTCACTAGTATTGAGAATGTTTGTTCCCTCCATAAAAGTACTTTGTATGGGGTGGCACACAGTTGCTGGAGTGCAGCTCAGACTGTGTTGTGTAGCATTACATAGGAGACATTGCTTAGCCTGTTGGGGATGAAGATTGGTCGTAATGCATGAGCATGAGGTGGGGGTGTAAGCGTTTTGTTAATGAGGCACTGGAAGTTTGGTACCAACAAAGGTAGTTCTGCAGGCACCATTCGTGGGGAAGGTAAGAGAGACTCTGCTGGGAGGATGAAGTATTTGCCGTATAACACCTCCGCAAATGATGACTTCAGGTTGTCTTTGTATGCTGCCCGGGTGCCTAGCAGAACCCAGGGTACAGTGTCTGTCCATTGGGTATTGTAGAACATTCAATTGGCCTTCGATGTCTGATGCCACTAACCTGTTGTTCTGTAGATGGTAGGCCATCGTATGAAATCGTTGCATGCATGCTGCATAGTTTGTATTGCTCAGAAAAGAGGAGTGATTCATACTGCTGGCCCTGGTCAGCTGTGACAGATACAGTATTACTATTACTATTACTATACTGCTGGCCCTGGTCAGCTATGACAGATACAGTATTACTATTAAAGACAATGAGACCATCCTAACCAACAGTACACAAGTAGCTCATGTATTTAACAACCATTTCTTAAATGTAGAAGCAAATATTGGTGAGAATAGTTCAAAAGAAAAAGCCAGGCAGTACATGGAAGAGTCAGTTTTGAAAAATTTTTGTCAGATTAAGTTTCACCTAACTATGTCTTGTGAAATAAGTAAAATTATTAAATCTTTGAAAAATAAATGTTCTGTTGGAGTAGATGATATCTTAAATAAGATATTATAACAATGTGGAGCAATTACAGCTGATGTTCTGAGTCACATATAAAGGGCTTATTTCAATAGTGGTACAAGTCCATTACCTCCACTCTTCTGTCTATAATGCTTCTGAAATTAAACAAACAGAAAGAAAGGTTCATCTCTAGCAAGAAGCCATATGCTTGAATATTTCTGGTATCTCAACTGCAGATTTTTCAGTGCTCATTTAACTTTAGGACTCTGTATCTCAATATGAACAAAAATGGATTTGTACCACTATTTAAATAAGCCCTTCATACATAATTCATCACTAACTCAAGGTATTTTCCCAGACAGGTTAAAATATGTCATTGTCAGGCCTCTCTACAAAAAGGGGGACACCACAGATGTCAACAATTATCAGCTAGTATCCTAGCTTACAGCATTTTCAAAAATCTTCGAGAAAATAATGCACCCAAGAGTGATTAGCCATCTCAGCAGTAATGGGATACTTAGTAAATCACAGTTTGGATTTCAAAAATGCTATTCCACTGAGACAGCAATATAGTTTCACTGTCCACATAACAGAATCTTTAAATAGTAAAATGTCACCAATAGGAATTTTCTGTTGCTTGTCCAAAGCATTTGATTGTGTGAACCATGACATTTCGTTACCGAAATTACAATTCTATGGCATAAATGGAATAGTATATGAGTAGTTTAAGTAATACCTACAGAACAGGAAACAAAAAGTTTCTTTATATGGGTCAAGTGATTTAAATAATTTTGCCACTTCATCTGACTGGGGTGAAATTACATTAGGTGTTTCACAGGGTTCAATCATGGGTCCCCTTCTGTTCTTGATATATGTGAACAACCTATTTTCTTATCTGAAACAAGAAGCTGAACTGACACTGTTTGCTGATGATACAAGCATCATTATTAATCCAATAAAAGAAACTCCAATTGAAAATGATACAAATAAGGTCTTTTGAAAAGTCATTAACTGATTTTCACAAATGGGCTTGCTCTAAAATTTGAAAAAACACAGTACATTCAATTTTCTGCTGCAAAAAGTACCGTTCCTTCAATAAATATAACACATCAACAGAAGTCAGTAGACACATATATATTAAAAAATCTTGTTTCATATGTGCATTTCTTGTACACTTGACATGTTCCAGATCATAATGGCTTCAGTACCGTGCAGTTGATCAATGGAACATTCAACCAACTAACTAACTAATGACAATCGGCATGGGAAATCCAGGTGTTAATGAAAGTGATTGGGCTGCGATGTCGTGTAAAGGGACTGCTTCAACTCAATGGGTTGTGCGGTTGATGGCTGATAAAATGTATTTGTAACCTTTGGACTCACATAAGGGGCCAACTAGGTCTAGGTAAACATGCTGGAAACATCCTTTCGGTTCAGTGAAGGTGCCTTGTGGGGGAATGCATCTGGTCTTCCTATGCTGGCATGGGGCACAGGCCCTCACCCATTTCCCATAGTCTTATTTAAATCCTGGAAAAAAAAAGATTCTGTAATGAGTCTGATGTTTGGGCAAACTCTTGGGTGTGACAGGTTGTGGGAGCTGTCAAAACTTGATTTCCTAAATGGCATCGGGATCCATAGGCATGGCCTGCCCTGTGATGTGTCACATCATAGTTTGGTGGAGAGTTGGGTAACCTTATTTGTTCAAGCTGTATGCTTATATTGGGGTCATTTGAGGGTTCACATAAATGATCATCTTGTTCTTGTGCATTTGCTAGGTCCTCATAGTTGATTAATGGGCTGATGGCATGATTACAGGACATGTAGTCCACCACCACATTTTCCCTGAATCATGTGTTGGATGACTGTTGACAACTGTACTACAAGGTCAAGGTGCTGGAAGTGGCAGGATGATACGTCCAGACTAGGTTCGTGAATGGCATATACCAGGGGCGGTGTTTATAGGGAAGTCCTCCCTGAAATACTTTACTGCCTCATAGAGCATGAGCAATTCACACTCATATGTGGACCACAACCTTGGGGTCCCTTTAATTTGCATGAGAAAAATTTTCAGGGTTATAATTAATGGTTTGCTGTACGGCAGCCCTGATGGCAGTGTCACTATCGTTGGCAGTGACTGACAAGTGGACCTGTGGTGAGGTATGGTCCACGGTCACAGCCTTCTGTAGTGACTGTCTGATTGCCTTTAAAGCTTGATATTTATTCCAACAATGGAACAGTTCAGTTGTCTTCGGTGTTGTTTCCAGAAAGGATGTTGGTGAGGGGTGTCTTGATTTCAGCTGCCTGTGGGATGTGGCACCAGTAGAAATCAACCATCCCTAGGAATCTGCATAGCTCCTTGTTGGTAGTGGGCCTGAGAATAAGTTGCATGAATTCCATCCTCTCTTCCATTGTCCCAATCCCTATTCATGAAATGGAATGCACAAGGAATCTTAAGCTCTGCTGAAGTAAGTGTCATTTTTTGGTGTTGATAATAATGCTTATATTCTCTAAGATACGGAAAACCTGTCAGGTGCAGTATTCATGCCTTTGGGAATAGCTGAAAATATCAGGGTATCATTCAGACATGGAAAACAGAATGGGAATTTGCATAAGATGAGTTGATGAATCTCTGCCATATTTGAAGCATGTTTGTAATCTGAATCACATGAAAAGATATTCAAATAACTCAAAGGGGGTGATAATGACAGTTTTAGCAGTGTCTTCAGTCACCATTGGTATTTCCAGAATGAGATTTTCACTCTGCAGTGGAGTGTGCACTGATATGAAACTTCCTGGCAGATTAAAACTGAGACTCAAACACGGGACCTTTGCCTTTCACGGGCAAGTGCACTTGCCCACGAAAGGCAAAGGTCCCATGTTCGAGTCTCAGTCTGGCACACAGTTTTAATCTGCCAGGAAGTTTCACCATTGGTATTTGTATGTATGCCTTTCAGCAGTCTATGATTCTGAAGATCTTTGTGCTTGATAATTAGTCGGCAAAGTCCTGGATGTTAGGTACTAGGTAGCGGTCAGCAATTGTCCAAGTGTTGAGTAACCTGTAATCCCTTCATATTTGGAATGTACTTTCTGCAGGTCACATGTACTAGTGAAGCCCAAGGGCTATTTGAAGGGCAGATAATGCCCATGTTAAGCAACTCATCTATTGTGCCTTTGGCAGTTTGAAATTTGCCAGGGAGGAGGCAGCGTGCTTTGCGATTGGGAGGGTGTCTCAGTTTTTCCGAATCTCTATACTGTGTCATCAATAATGCCATCGGGGAGGGATGTTGGGAGGTACTTGGGGGGGGGGGGGGGGGAGGAGGGAAGGGAAACATGGCTGTTGTTGTCATGTGTTGCTCAAACACTGATTGCACTGTCTCTTGTTTCTCTGGCAGTAACCTGCTCATGTATAGTGTTTGCCGAAGGGAGGTATTATGCCGATGGCGAGGGGTGACATTCGCAGACTCGAGATGATAAATGCAACGTTGGATGGTATCCACTCCTTTCTTGCAGTGGTAGTGGGTGTGCATGTTGCCTTTAGTGCCCATGGAGTCCAAGGTAAGTAATCTCTGAGTTAGTAATTTGTTGAGGTGGCGGTGTTTGTCATGTCACCAGGGCTGGTGGCCAACTTCTGCTCTCTGGTATGGGGATCCTCCACTGTATACCATGCATCGACTGGGTGTGTGTCCTGAGTTGATAGTTGTTCCATGGTGGCAATAGGTGAGGCCTGAAGGGACCTAAGTTGCAGTGTTACCTCTGGTAGCTGATTTTGACACTCATGCGGTAATACCTGAAGGAATGAATTTTCCTCTTGTAGTGCAAGACATTCTTTCTCTGTGTCGATGTACAGTTGATCTGTTGTTATCAATTTATTCTCAGTGGAGGATTGTAATGGTTGTAGCCTGCATACTGATGAAAGGTATGTGTCCTCATGTTGTCATGTAGCTTGTGTTGCTGGTCATCCAATCGTGTCCTTGATGGTGACATCTTATCTGCAGAGTCGCACACCTTCCCGTAAACACACGCATAAGTAGAATTGTCATAGAAAATCAGCCTCAACCAGTGGTTCATTCACACTGATGTATAGCAATGTCCATGTTAAGTTTTGGCTGCTGCCGAGGTCAATGTTGTTACTCACAGTTCCGTAAGTTGTGATTCGGTTCCGTTTGCTGTTTGTATTGTAGATGTGGAGGCAGGGGCATGAGGGGGCGGGCTGGTATTCATAATTGTACTGATTTTGGATCCTGTTCCCACGTGGCTGAGACTGGTTTGGTTCAGTAGGTACGATGTGTGGTGAACTTGGGTGATGCCATGGCTTCTGATGCCTAGTGAAGGTCACGACAGGTGTTTAGGTGGTGGCAGGGCTGGAAACACTTGCGTGCGAATTGGGTATGAAATCAGCACCACTGCATGATCTGTTGGCTGTTGTCTATATCCTGTAGTGCAGGTGGTGTCTAGCTATTTGTTGTAATCAGATGTCTTGTGGGGTGTGGCATAGATAGCCAGGGTTGATGACACACTGTGTTGGCATCAGGCATCAGCAGGTACATCCAGTAGTATTTGCTTGTGGCCTGTTGTGTAGGAGGGGGGTAGAGGAGGGGGGCAAGACAACCATCACTGTTCCCAGTTGGCATGTTGGGGAGCCTCGGGATGGGTCAGTGTCATTCAGTTGCCATCTGCCACCTCTGTGTGCACTATGGCTGCGTGCAGTATGTAATGCCAGTGGCTGCCGGATAGTGAGGCCAGCCATTATGCAAACCATGTATGTAATCTGTCAACTGTAATTTATATTCCAGTGGGAGTGCCTCACTGCATATTAATAGAGCTTGGATTTCATGTGGCAGTTGGCTTGAACATGTGGCCCACAGCGTAATGTCGAGCACTAACGAGGGAATGTCGAGCACTAACGAGGGATCTACCATGGACCATAAAAGGCGCCACACCGTGACTGTGATGGCAATCGTCCAGTTAATTGTACCACATGGCTAGCTTGAAGTACTTTTTGTCTCTGGGTCTTGCACAGCCTTAGAAGCAAAGATGATTTGGCCGCCTCTAAATTGTTGTATTTAATTGAAGACAGTAGGATGTCACTGACTGTTGCAGTATATTCACCTAAGTGACACAGTAAAGTTGAGTACTTCAATGTACCATCAAATGTATTGTGTGTGGTGAACAATGAATCAGTGATGACGTACCAGGTATGGGTTTAGTCTGCCAAGAATGGAGGCAGTTTTGGAGGTGTATGTGGCACTGCTGAAGTGTTGTAGGAAAGATGTCTGCTGGGCACTGATTGATTACATATAAGGGTAGCGGCATGTGGAACCTTATTGATCATCCACATGCAGTAGGGAGACCATAAATGTTTTGGCGTGGCTCAGCTGGCCAAGCTCCACCCATGGGTAGAAATGGATTTGTCACCCGAGAACCAGACTTGCCAGCATAAGTCTTGGTGGGGGGTTGTATGTGAATACTGGGGTCCTGCGGGAGGATGGGGTCATCATTTATGTGCATCAGATCCAGTTGTTGTTCTGTAGGAGGTGAGTTGATCAGATCCATTGTAATGTGTTGTGAATGGTGCCCTGCAGTGCAAGAGTTTCGAGTCTATACATAGGAAAGTGGAAAAATTCATTTTTGCTCACACTTCCTGCTTTGATATATCTAAATTGTGTGTTGCATTGTGGAGTCCATGGAGGACACAGTCAAGCCAAATGAAAGGTCCGTAAAGCCCCTGTTGATCACTGGTATCCATTGTCCATTTAAGAACATGGGGAATGAACTGTAATCTGGGGTCACCAGTACAGGAATCGTGGGTAGCCAGGGTTGCGTAGAATGATTTACAGACACCTTGGTGAAGAATTCCACACCTTATACCCACTGTTATATACAGAGAAAATATAAAATGTGTTATTGCAATGCACACTACCCAAGAGACAAATGGCAACTGATGAACAAAGATTATAATTTTCAGCTAGTGATTAAAACAATTCATAGTGGCTGCAGTCGATATGTTGAGCGTAATTGATCCTGATGGCCAATGCCACCACAATGTTTTTGGGATCAAGTGCAACGCATGGAAATAAAAGCTCATATGACTTTTGATACCGGTCACACTTGCATGTGCTTTTGACATTTTTGAGATTTCAGCACCCTCAAAAGAAAAAAAAACTAATTTGAATGAACTACTGTCATGAATTTGTTTGAAGACACACTTTAATTTTGTTCTGTTACTTCTTTTTCCATTTGTTGTTGTATATACAGTGTTACCAACTGCAATTACCAAGCATGCATTCTTTAATTTGATGGTCTGTGCAGCTACAGATTCTTTTTTATTTATGTCCTTAGAATACAACAACACATTAGAATGAGAGTGGTTTTCTCTGTCCCTTAGCCTCTGTTCTTCATGCTGCTTGGAATTATTGCCAAGCACATTGTCAGGGATATATTACTACTGCCAAGCAACACAGTCCAACAGTATATGGCACCAGCTAAGTTTCCATGACTGAAGAAGCTACTCCTGACCCATCCCCAATTAAAAGTCCGTTGACACAGGGTGAAGTGAGAAATATTTTTGTAAATGTCACGTAGTGCTGTGAATGGAAGAAAATGAAAACAGGCAGGTTGAGTGGGGTGAATAATTACCTAATACTGATAACTATATTAATGCTGCAAAATGAGACATTATAATAAATAATTAGAACAGTACTGCATAAGTGAATACATCACTTAGTAAAATGTTATAAACTGGTAAATGAATGACTTTAATATTATGCATTTTGGAATAACCCATCATCAGATATCAGATACATCAAGTTGCATAGATGGACTGAAGATATGTGTTACATACACAACGTTCAGAAGCAGACAGTTATGTATTTTACATATAACTTCAGTTCATCTGTGCAACTCAGTGTATCTGATATCTGGTGATGTCCAAGATTATTACCACTCCATTCAGCAAAATTACCAAGCAAGCATTCTAGCTTCTTCATTCATAATATTTTGTTAGTCTGTGTTGTCAAGAAGTCATTTGGTGCCATACATCTGTTTAGTTCAAGTCGGTAACCTTTGTAATTATGATGTCCTGTTTTCAACTGACACCAACAACAATTTTATTTGATCTAACCATTGTTATAATAAGCATTACAAGATGTTTAATTTAATTTCAGATATTTTACTAAACTGAACATGAAAATCTTAGTGAAGTACTTTTACAAAATTTATTATTTTCATGTCTTATTTCTACCACAGTAGTTGAACAGCACTTTGTGGCTGACTTGGAAATAATAAATTCTGTCCTCTCTCCCCACCTCTCAAGTGGCGGCATTAGTCAGCTTCCTCGGATCACAGCCTCATGCGACAGCTCGATGGGTATAAAACAGTTACAAATCTTTGTGTACACATTGTATCACCAACGGGTAGCATTAATATAACACATACATCTACATACACACTCTGCAACCTTCAAAGTGGTGCATGATGGAGAGTCCCTTGTACCAGTACTAATCATTTCCTTTCCTGATTCATTTGCTGCTCACAGTTTCCCATCAGGACTATTACATGTGTATGGAATAAAAGTAGTCCTGTCACACTTCCCTGGGACATTACTGACAATACCCTTGCTTCTGAAGAACACTCACCATCGAGGACAACATACTGGTTTCTATCACTTATGAAGTCTTCAAGACACTCACATATCTGGGATCCTAGTCCATATGCTTGTACCTTCATCAGCAGCCTGCAATGGGGAACCATGTCAAATGTTTTCCGAAAATCGAGGAATATGGGATCTGCCCATTGCACTCCATCCATGGTTTATAAGATATCATGTGAGAAAAGGACAAGCTGAGTTTCACATGAGCAATGCTTTCTAAATCTGTGATGATTTGTGGACAGAAGCTTTTCTGCCTCAAGGATATTTATTACATTTGAACTCAGAATGTGTTTAAGAATTCTGCAGCTAATGATGTTAAGGGCATTTGTCTGTAATTATGTGGGTCAGTTCTTTTATCTTTCTTATATACAGGAGTCCCGTACACTTTTTCCAGTCACTTAGGAGTTTTTAATGGGCGAGAGATTTGTGATAAATGTAGGCTAAGTAAGGGGCAAATGCTGCAGAGTGCTCTTTGTAAAACTGTATTGGGATTCCATCTGGATGTGGCAACTTATTTGTTTTAAACTCTTTCAGTTGATTCTCTGCACCATGGATGCCAATTTCTATGTTCTCTATGCGGGGCTCTGTATGCCAGTCAAACAATGGTGGGTTTGTAGGATGCTCCCGCATGAATGACTTCTTAAATGTGACATTTAAAACTTCAGCTTTCCTTTTGCTGTCTTCTGTTGCTACTGTACACTAGTTGATGAGTGACTGGACAGAATCATTTGACCCACTTAGTGATTTTAGACACGACCAGAATTTTCTCAGTTTCTTGACAAGGTGTTTTGCTAAGGTATGATGGTGGAAGTTGTTGTATTCTACATACATTGATCTTCTTACAGACACATAAATTTCTACTAACTTTTGCCTGTCAACACTCATGCGCTCTTTTTTCAACCAAGAGTGCAACAATCTTTGTTTCCTCAGCATTTTATGAATTTGATTATTAGGTCATGGAGCATCCTTTCCATCCTTCATCCACTTAAATAGCACATATGTCTCCAGAGTGCAATTTACTATCAGTTTAAACTTTGCCCATAATCCCTCTAAATCTGTCATACTGGAATTAAATGATGTCTATTCAGTACCTAAGTGAGATGCTAACAACTGCTTACCTGCTTTCTCAAGCATAAACATTCTCCTGGCCTTCTTGATGTTTATACTGAAGTGCAGTATAGACAGGGTCAGGCCTGTTTGTAGCTACAAAGTCTGAAATATTTCCACTGTGTGGAGGTTGTCTACTTAGGTTTTCAAGGCAATTTTCAGATAATGTCTTCGAAAGTACTTCCCAAGACTGACATCTATACCACCTGCTGTGAATCCATAGACATCCCAGTCTATACACGGTAGGTTACAGCTGCCTCCGACTAATATGGTATGATCTGGGTAGTTCCACATTACTGAATATACTCTCCTTGAATGACTCTAAAACTGTCACAGCAGAATCAGGTGGCTGGTAAAAACATCTAACAGTTAACTTGATTTCACTTATACCTTTTATACATGTCCAAGTAACTTCACTGTCACACTCAAATTGACCTTAATATTTTTGTCAACTGCTATGAACACTTTCCCTCATATGGTGTCTAATCTGTCTTTCTGATATACATTCCATGACTTGCTAAATCCTTTGGAACTTTCTACTTGAGGTTTCAGCCAGCTCTGTTCTGATGAGACTGTGAAATTTCTTGGACAACAGTAAACTCAGAAACTTTGTTACAAATACTTCAAAATTTACTGTTAAAATTTTCACAAATTGAAGTGTCTCTGCCTTGTATGTGATCTGGTTTCATTCTCTGTGTACTCACCAGTGAGCATTTATTAGAGGAACTAAAACTACCTCCTAATATTAAGAAATGCCCAGATGCTCTCCACAAGTATTCCACTAGCAAACCAGCTGCTTCCTTTGTGCAGTGCACCCCTCACTTATTAAGGAGAGTCCTACAACTCTGTAACCTACAAAATATGCAGCCATGATTGTCACAGAACTGACAGAGCCTCTGATTGAGGCCCCCCACTTGGCTCCAAACCAAAGGACCCCTTTCGACCCGGGGTATGATGCTGCAAATACTGAGTTCCGCTTGCATCCCGCGAGCAAGGCCAGCAGTCTTCACCACTTCACCAGCCACCCAAAGGAACTGAGGATGTCCTCAGAACCCAATTGACAGGTGCCATAGGTCCCAATATGAGCAACAACTTGTAGACTACTATAACCTGCATACTCAATAGACGCAGGCAGGGCCTCATCCACATCTAGGATGAGCCCCCCACATCAGACAGACCAAGTGCACATTGGAATTCTTTCCAGAATCCAATGCTATTTCTCTAAGAGGCTCCATAACATGCCTAACACTGGAGTTCCCGATAACTAGTAAACCCCTCCTCCCATGCGGCTGCTCTGACCATGCTCAAGGAGTGGCCACCTGTCCATGCACAGAATGAATGGGTGAGGCCAGACGACTAGCCTTCACATTGACACTCTGCCTCAAGTTATACAATTGCATTATAACTAGCCACACATCCTGCAGCGAGTACAGATTCCCTGAATTGGGTATGCTGGAAAGCGCCTCACCCGTGGGCAAAACAAGTGACACCTGATGTGTCCCATGCGACATGACTGTTTCTCCACTGCTGCCACACCCTGAGACAGCAGCCTGCTGATGGGTGACATTGGCTTTAAGTGTCTTCAGCTGTTCGCAGATCACAGCCGACTCTTTGTGTGTCTGCAGACAGCACACACACTCCGTATTCATCCCACCAGTACTAACTTGAGAATTAAAAACAAATGGAAAAAGTTTAATATGTGACTCACTAGTCTCCTGGTGCTTCACTAATAGAGAGTGGCAGCTGACTGAGCTGTGGTTCAACAGTTACTGGCCATCAAACTCCAAAAAAACAAATGACTGCTGCACTACAGACTGAGTAAATGTACATGTTACCATGAGTAAAACATGTTACTGTACTTCTCAAATGCAAGACTATGCAATGAATTAAACTTTGCAAGCACACTAAAATATGGAAAGAATTTAAGAATTAAACTGAGAACACAAAAGAAACACTAAATATGCTACTTGCTAGTCTCCTGATGCTTCAACGACAAAAGCTGATGGCTGACTTCCTTTGAATATTCGAATATTTTTTGAAATATCTCATACAGTTTAAACTGACAATATAAGAATATAGCAAAATTTTGAACGTGGCTGAAGCAGCAACTGTTGAAAATCTTCACAGTAAATGGTAACAGCCAAACAGTTGCAGAACAAAGATTTATTGAAATCCTTGACCATGGTTTCGCTATATCTAAATATACCTTCATCAGAAGCAAAAATACACCTTAATAGGAAGACACCTTCATTAGCAAAAAACTTGGCAACATAATTGAGACAGAAGAAAAAACACAGGTCCAGTTTGTATTGTACTATTGGGGCACGGTTAGAACTTTGCATTAAATCTGGAGTTTCCAAAATTACTTGTAACGACTGCCCCAACTATTGTGTTGGACAAACAGGTAGACTCATTAAAGTAAGATATAACGAACACATGCTAGGTACAAATGGGGAAAATGTGTACAATTCCACGTTTGCTGAACATCTATTGCTCTTACAACATACACCATGTCAACGGGATGACATAGAATTGATACACAAACTGAGTAAGGGTTACAAACTGGACCTGTTTGAGGAATTAGAAATTTTCAAGCATCTGTCTCGAAAAGATGGGTTTATTCTTAACGAACAGGTGCAGCTTAGAAACAAAAATGTTTTTGATAGTTTCAACCCCCTTCTTGCTCTAACATAATATAGTCTTGGCTAACTAGAGGCTAGTTTTCTTGTCTGTTCATGCTGGTAAGATGCTCCTTTCCTATCTTGTTGGGATTTTACGTAATTTTGATGATTGTTGTTCACGGTTTTCAATGTGTTGTGTGGTTTAAGTGATTCTGTTATGCTTTTTATTCATGATGACAGACAGTTTTGATTTACAACATTTTGTTTGTTTCCACTAGTACGTATCCTAGCCTTTAATTTGCACGAGATTCTCGTGCATAACACAAGTACCCTCTCTCATGGGATATGTTCCTTAGCGCAAGTTTCACCTGCTTGACACTAGGACACAGGCAAATTGGTGTTCAGATTTACTATTGTTTGCAAGTGTTTTAAATGGTGCTGATATATTTTATTTATTAAGACAGAGGGTTTAAATTAGCACAACCTTTAAAATTTTGATGTGCATGAGCATGTATCCCAGTGTTTAAATGGGTGCGAGTGTCTCATCCATACCACAAGTGCCCTTTCTCGGTGAAATTGTCTGCCCTAGTGCTCCCACACCCTCTTTACACTAGTTCACAGGCTAAGTACTGATAGTATGCCATGTTCGCATTGACCGTCTCTTTATAATTATGCTGCACAGATGGAGGTGATATTTTACTTTTAACTACAGATGATGCCTTTGGCATGATTGTTTTATGCAACTCCACTGCAGGAGGTGATTTTAGTAAGTGACTAAATGTTTTTGTGCTTGTAATACTTTGGTAATTTTCATGGTTACTTAAAGCTATAAGTGTTTTTTTTTCTATCTCAGTTACGTTGCTAAGTTTTTTGCTAATGAAGGTGTCTTCCTGTTTAGGTGTATTTTTTTCTTCTGATGATGGTATATTTAGATTTACCGAATCTGTGGTCAAGGATTTCAACAAATCTTTATTCTGCAACTGTTTGGCTGTTATCATTCACCATGAAGATAACAATATAGATTAAATTCACTTAAAAAAATTAACAGTTTTTTCCCTGATTTCGTAAATTCCCAGCTTTTTTCAGGTTTTCAAGATTCCTAGGTTTGCTGGACACCCTTTGCTGGCAATAAAAGCATTTTAATTAAACCCACCATGTATAATGATAAATACAATGTTGACTAACATTATCAGTTGGTTTTCTGTAAATGCAGTATCACTTTAAAAACATTCATAGTGTTCTGCACATGACTGAGAGAAAATGACTAGGACAGTTATGGAAAAGCATTTGAGAAAGTTAATATGCAAAATAATGTTCAACATTTCTGGGTACGCATATTTATAACTTGAAATTAAAATTATATTTATATTTTGTAATTAAAATCACACTCGTACTCTTAAATTCGGCAACTTTTGCCCTGCATGTGATGGCATCCACTATTTAAGTGTTAAATATGATTGGCACCCAGAGGTTACAAACTAAGCACCTGACTTCCTGATTAATTATAAAGCTGACACACAAGAACATCAATTTTGAAACAGAACTGAAATAATTATTTTTTAGTTTGGCTATATATAAAAGAACATTAAACAGAGATAGCAGTTGAATTACAAGGAGGCGGTGGCTGGCCAGTACATGGTGTATCAAAAAGAATCATACAATTTAAAAAAAATCATAACTGTTATGTTATTTGAGATATGTGCATGAACAATGTACTCTTGGAAAGAGCAACCTTGTGAGGTTTTTTGTTCCCACTAGGTAGAGCTGTGTGCGCTCACTTCAGTTCTAGTAAAAGTGGTGTCGAGACAACAGAAAGCGTTTTGTGTTCTACATTCTGCACACTGCGTGTCAGAATAACTGTTCAGCATGAATTTCGTGTTAAGTATGGTGTGGATCCTCCTACAGCACAGAGCATTAGATGATGGCATGAACAAATCTGAGAAACAGATTGTTTGTGTAATGGCAAATTGCCAGGCCATTTCCGAGTGTCTGACACAGACATCAAACGCATCCACCATAGTTTCACAAGGAGTCTGCAGAAATCTGTTCACTGTGCAGCTCAACAGCTCAACATGCCCCAAAAGGATGGGACACTGGCTCACTGGCATCTGGAAGTGCGGGAATTTTTAAATCAAAGACTTGCTGAACGATGGATCAGTCACACTGGACCAAATGATTCAGCCTTACATTACTGGCCTTCAAGTTCATTGGACCTGACTGTAGGTGATTATTTCTTGTGGGGGTTTATAAAAGACTTCGTTTATGTGCCCCTGTTACCAACAACAATGAATGAACTGAGACATCACATAACAGCAGCTATGGAAGCTGTAACTCAATTGTTGGAACAATTTGAATACAGCATTGACATATGACATGCATCTCAAGGAGGGCATATTGAACACTTATGAAAAGGTATGAAAAAAAAACTTTTTGAGTTTCCTGTTCATCAAAAAACAAAATTCGTTGTATATGTTTATTAGTTTCAGAAATATAGATGTGCTAAATCAGATGATTCTTTATGATACACTCTGTATTTACATTCAGATGGCCAAATATCTCTGTCATCCATTGTTCTTCAATGGGACTTGGAATTTCACCTCCTGAAAGAAAAAAGCGGCCAGCCATTGTACATACAATACTACCTGGAGACATAAGGTTTTGAAACAGCTACATGGGAATTACAGTGTCCAACTACTTGTTCATATGCCGCACAGATGCCATTCATAAGAGAGTGAATGTCTCTATGAGTTTCTCTGCTTCAAATTACCCTTTGTTACTTTCCTTTTGGCCAACTATCTATCTGCAGTCAATTACTGATTTATATCCTACTCCTCATCAAGAAGATGTAATGGTCAAACCAAATGTTCTAGACTACATTTGTCCCCAGGCTTATCCACTATAATAATGGTGTGCTTCTGGCTGTTCTGCTGAGTTGTTCTTTCTATTTGATGCAAAATATTTCAGTGAATGGCTCAGCTATCTTCTTCATCTGTTACAAGTTTTGCTGTTATGTGTACTCGCCACCTGGCCTCCAACCAGATTGTGAACTATTGTTGGTCATGTGCTGCTATTTACACTTGAGTTCAGTTCCTGGTACTCACTACACACTTTGATGCTCTTTTGTTTTTCAAAGCCTACACTGATATTCTATGAAACACACTTTTTCTCAGCATTTCCCAGCTCTGGTTCTTTTTTTATATATTCTATATACGAGGGGTGACCCAAAAGTAACCAGAATCATAATGCTGCACATCGTGTACTTGTAGTAGCAGGTTGCGCCACCAGAGGGTTGTAGTAGGAGCTCTGCTGAGTCATTCTGCCACGCGGCATCACCCAACAGTGAGAAATGTGGTTTCTTTGGCAGTTCTTTGAGTGTGCATACAGTGCAGACGTGACACGAGGAAATGGCTAGTTCTTACAAACAACGTGTGGCAGTGAAGTTTTGTTTCTTGCTTGGCAGAACGCAGCAGAAACTGTTGTGATGATTCGGACAGCCTACAAAGGCCAATCTCTTAGTAAAACGCAGGTGTATGAATGGTTTTCTTGGTTTAAAAAGGGAGAAATGATGGTTGAAGACCAGCCCCGTTCTGGTCGACCTTCAACTGCTAGAAGCGAAGACAACATTGACAAAAACCGTGATCTCATCAGTGAAGATCAATGCAGAACAATTGACCAACTCGAGAACTTGTCCAGGTTGTCCTGGAGCTCAATTCAGTGCATCTTGGCCATCGATTTGGGGATGCGAAGAGTGGCAGCAAAATTCGTGCCGAAGTTTCTTACTGGAGATCAAAGGGATCATCGCATTCAAGCCTGTCTCAAAATGAAGGACGCGTTCAAAGATGATCCACATTTTTTCAACAAAATCATTACAGGTGATGAGTCATGGTGCTATGGATACAATCCAGAAAGTAAACAACAGTCATCACAATGGAAGTCACCTGGCTCATCTCGACCAAAAAAAAGCTTGACAAGTGAAATCGAATGTGAAAACGATGTTGATCTTTTTTGACATCAAAGGGATCATACACTCTGAATTTGTCCCTGAAAACCAGACAGTAAACCAACAATTCTATTTGGAGGTTATGAAATGGCTTCGCAGAAGTTTGTCGTGAAAATGTCCGGCTTTGTGGAATTCTGGTGTGTGGTTCCTGCGTCACAACAACGCTCCTGCGCACACGGCTCTCAGCGTTCGCCAGTTTTTGGCCTCAACGAAGACGACTAACTTGACCCATGCACCCTATTTGCCGGATTTAGTGCCCTCGGACTTCTCTCTATTCCCAAGGATGAAAAGAAACTTGAGAGGGAAGCATTTTGCAGATGTGGAAGATGTAAAATGCAATGTCATGAAAGTGCTAACAGGTATCAAAGAGGACGAATTTAAAAGGTGCCCCGACTCATAAGATATACTTGCTGAACAGTTAAAACAAAACTTGAGTCTCATTTCAAATAAGTACCCCGCTCATACAATTATAGTCGGTGGTGAATTTAATCTACCCTCAATATGCTGGAAAAATTATACGTTTAAAGCCGGCGGCAGTCATAAAACGTCATCCAAAATTGTACTGAATGTTTTCTTAGAAAATTATTTTGAACAATTAGTTCATGTGCCCACTTGAAGTGTAAATTAATAAGTGATGGTACTGACCCCCCATGGTACACAAAACAGGTCAGATTGTTGTTACAGAAGCAACAAAAAAAACATGCCAAATTTAAAAGAATGCAAAATCTCCAAGATTGGCATAGTTTTACAGAAGTTCGAAATATGGCACGTACTTCGATGTGAGATGCTTTTAATAATTTCCACAATGAAATTCTGTCTCGAAATATGGCAGAAAACCCAAAGAGATTCTGATTGTACATAAAGCACACCAGTGGTAAGACGCAATCAATACCTTCACTGTATGATAACAATGGTGAAGTCACAGATGACAGTGCCACTAAAGCAGAGTTATTAAACACAGTTTTCCGAAACACCTTTACCAAAGAAGACGAAGTAAATATTCCTGAATTAGAAATCAACAACCACTGCCAAGATGAGAAACATAGGAGATATCCTCGGTGTAACGAAGCAGCTTAAATCACTTAATAAAGCAAGGCCTCCGGTCCAGATTGTATACCAGTCAGGTTCCTCTCAGAGTATGCTGATAAAATAGCTCCATATTTAGCAATTATATATAACCACTCGCTCACAGAAAGATCCGTACCTAAAGACTGGAAAATTGCTCAAGTCACACCAATACCCAAAAAGGGAAGTATAAGTAATCTGCCGAATTACAGGCCTATATCACTAACGTCGATTTGCAGTAGGGTTTTGGAACATATACTGTATTCGAACATTATGGAGTACCTCAAAGAAAACGATTTATTTACACATAGTCAGCACGGTTTCAGAAAATATTGTTCTCGTGAAACACAACTAGCTCTTTATACTCATGAAGTAATAAGTGCTATCGACAGGGGATGTCAAATTGATTCCATATTTTTAGACTTCCAGAAGGCTTTCAACGCCGTTCCTCACAAGCATCTTCTAACCA